>NW_021319878.1:213617-425270 GCF_001605985.2 Dendrobium catenatum | reverse complement strand
GTCTGGTGTTAATTTTATATTTGCTTTAAGTAAAAGTTGTATTAGGGTTAGGGCATCTTTTTGATGGCTAAGTTTCCGAGTCTTTGGTATTTTTGGGCCCTAACGATTTTGAGAGAAGAATCATCCTCTCAAATAGAGCATCATTTGTATCTTATTGTTTTCTTTTATTTTCTTGCAATCAAGAGCGCTTTTCTTCTGTTTTTATCCATAAAAATCCTTAATTGTACTTTCAGCAATTAAATTTCTGTTTTTTCTGTTGTTTCCTATCAGTTTGTTAAAACAATTTATCTATTATGAATCTCTGTTTCATATAAATGTTGTGAATGTTTTCATTTTTTAAAAATATTTTATGTCAAATTATGAATTTGTGGGAAAAGAAAGCTTCAAATATAAGACAATTATATTTCATTACATTCTCAAATATATTAATGGTCATGAAAAGCTGCACATGGAAAAGATCAGTCACTCTAAGAAGAAAAGTGAAAAAAAATAAAAAAATAACCAATCCCAAAATTTTCAAATATTAAAATTCATCAAACTTCTGAAAATGATGATTTAGCCATCCAAAATATTATTTTTATTTAATATAAATTCATTTCATTACTTCTTCAACTACAATCCATAAGGCCCCAATAGTACACAAATTGCTACAAACAAGCTTCCAGGAGCCCCAAATATTACAAGTACTGGAACCATAACACAGAAACAACATAGCCACAATTTAAAAAATACAAGATTCCAAAGTTTATATTTTAAATTCAAATTTTAAAAATAATCAACAGGACACAAATCTTTCACATTTGTTATAAAAATAAACTGTATTTCGCATCCAATATAATGATCATTAGAAAATATAATATCACCAAGCAAATTCAGCTCAGAAAAGTAACAATAACAGGAGAAATTTGTTCATTCTGAGAGTACAAAGACATCCTATGATGGAAACATGGACCAAAGCAACTTATCTCACAGGCTGTTGATTATAGTGGCTCTTCTCCTTCTTCTTCGCCGCAGCTAACTTAGCACTCCTGGCTGCGGCCTCAATGGCTGCAGCTTTCGAAGGAGCATCTGCATCTTTCGCCGATTTCTTCTTCTTGGAAGCTATCTTCTTGAGCTTTTCTTTGATATCAACTTCAGAAGAAACTGAATCTTCCATAGGTTCAGCACCTGTCGCTCCGTCAGAAGCATTTTTAGCTTCGTTGGACGATTTTTCCTTCTTTACTTTCTTTTTCTTTGAAGTTCTGTTATTTGCTTGAGCAGAAGTGTTCTCATTGCCATCCTCATCAGCAGCAGCTACAATAGAATAATGGATTAACAGGAAAAATGCGTACAAACTGGCATAAATTTTGAGTCTGGATAATAGAAAAAAAAATAAAAAATAATAAAATTACATACATACTATTTTATTTCATGCTATTTGCATATCTGACACCCAAAATATTAATATTATATGACTACCACCCATAGAACAAATTTGAATGCATAAAATGAAATATTAAAGTTTATAAGATGGTATGAATGATAGAAATGAATTATATGAGTGATATATTTGATCTTAAAGTTATATATGGGTGGTAGACATGTAATATTAATGTTTTAGATGTTAGAAATGTAAATAGCATGAAATAAAGTGATATGTATGAAATTTTCCCAATTTATTTTGCAGTCATTTCAATATATCCATTGAACTGAAAATTTTGTAATGAGATCCTAAGCCAATTTTTAAGCTCTTGTAAAGAAGAGAAAGAAAAAGTTTTGAACAATAACCTATACCATTATTTTCAACAGTGCCGGTATTTTTTTCTTCTTTGTTGGACACATTAAACTCTGCCAAAAGAGCATCGAGTTCTTCAAGTTCTTTTTTCTTCAGTTCCTTCTTAGAGAGTTGCCTTTCAGGATCTTTAAGTGCTACAGGAGGTGGGGCAGGATTCTTTGAAATGGGCTCGTCTGGAACTGAAGCCTCATGCTCTTGTTCGGGTTCATCTTCTACATCATCGTCACCTTCAATAAGACCGTAATCCTCACTTTCACTATCCTACAAAATCCATGGATCAAAATACAGTTAGAAAATTCCATTGATCGTGAGCTGTGATTGTGAGAACGACAGAACAATCAAGGTTTCTTCCTACAAAAAAGAGCTGAGTAATCCAGAAAGAGATTGTTGTGGATAATAAGTTAATGCGCTGCAGAAACTTAAATGCGAATCAAATAATATAATCATTTTTTATAAACAGGGTGATTCCATCTTTAAATTATATTGGATGAATTAGGATTATAACTCTCAACAATCAAAATCATAGTGAAATCAACTGCAAAGGAAACAGGACTTAAACATCAATTGAGTGAATCTTAATAAAATTGTGCTTTTTATATGTTTTTTTTTTTTCATCTTATTTCATTGCAATTGAATTTAAATTTGCTTATTTCTAACATAAATTACATGGCTGGTTGGAAGATCTCTTCTGAACATTGCAATGGGAAAAGGTAAAACATAAGATTTATACTTCTAACGTTGCAATGGGAAAAGGTAATATGCAAAGTTAATGAAATATCATTAATTTTCATAAATCTATTTAATTATCAAAAGAAATGAATCATAATGTATAATTTTTCATGAAAACTATGCAGTTGTATTGTATTACAAGTTCCTATAAACCATTACAAACAGTTCAACTATTGACTAATCAAAAACACCAATCATTCAAAGACCATCCATCGGCTAGGCTCCCTTATTATACCCCTACCCTGTCTAAGGTAGGGTTTTGAAATTTTTGGCTAAAAACTATTAGTAACAAAGGGAAACCTTAGTTGCACTTCTCAAAGGATTGGAATAAAAAATACCTTTTCCTCACATTCTTCAGTGTGTGACCTCCCCTAAAATTTGGTTTGCGCTCAAATCTCATTTGTGTGAGTACCTATCTTAGCTAACTCAATCCTACTCTACCTAAGACAAATTTAAGCATTAACAAGCTCTTCTTGGATTCCTTCTTCCTCTTTTACTTCAGCTATATAACTCCTCAAAAGTCGAGTATTGTTGAATGGAAACACATTGTCACCCTTTGTACATTATATTGTCAAAATCATTCACTTGTGGAATGGACCAAGGAACTACATATTTTCTCCATGATTTTACACATACATATTTGTACTCTCTCTAATAAATAATAAACAACAAGCTTCTCCCATAAATGGAATGGATATTTGGGATTACATGACACATCTAAATTAATTAATGTCCCATAATAATAATAATAAATGGGTGTATTGTAGTGAATAACCTTAATTTATCAATGAAGATAATAAAAACTTGATGTTTCCACTACTAGAATCCATAGCACTTATAAGGGATTGTTTTACATGAATGTTTAGCATGAAAGCTCCTTCACTTCATCATTCTCTTTTACCATCACAATTAGGACTTTCAACCTTCTTCATGGATGGCGATTCCACCGCATCATCATAATCAATGCAGTGACTATTTTTGTAGTCTCCTCCCTCATTGGGCTCCTTTCTGGGTGCAACATACAACAATCCTGATGTAAGTATCCTTGGAACTTGCAGTGATTGCAATAAGATCTTTGATGCTTCTTCTCTTTCTTGGTCTTCTTTTCTTTGGGCCCACCATTTTGATTGAGTTTTCGACTAACTTGGTTATTCTCCTCTCTGGCTTGGCCTTGGAGCTTGCATCAAAATCTCCACTTGGAACAACTCAAAATCCATTTTGAGTCATTCATGCAACCCTATTACATATGAAAAAAAAAGCTTGCCTATGAAACTTAGTTCCATAATCCTACAAAAAACTATTTATATATTTGTTTCAATTATTTTAATTGGATGCACTTATCCTCTTGTGCATAAAATAAAGTGAAGTGTTAAATTATAACTACAAGTATATTTAAATGAGAATTTGATTCTTAACAGGACACAGTGGAGGAAAAGGATTCATGCAGCCAACGCCCCATAATGGGATAAATGCTTGATGTTATTGTTTGTTGTTGTTGCACTTATCCTCCTTGTGTTTGATGGGTTGAAATTGAGCTGTAAGTAATAATATACATTGTAACCAAGTTATTCTAGATATAAACCTTGGATCAAGAGTTCCGCCATATAATAGTATGTGAGGATATTTTTGACCAGTCAAAAGAAAAATAATATATATTAGCAATTTATAAATTAAAAAAAAAAAATTAAAATCTCCGTATAGTTATCAATAATATTTCAATAAGGTAACATTAACTTGCTATCCACCATAAAGAGAGGTGGTCCCATTGATTGGCTACTACCATTACCATCATTAGACGCTACATCCAAAGCACCCTCATCATTCTTCTCATGGAACATAAGAACTTTACCACAACGGGTGGTAGCAACATCTTTATGTTTTTGAGAAGCTAGTGTCTTTTGCATGGTTATTTACTAAACTAGAATGGTCATCATAACCTCTAGTTTTGCAAATCTACTTTCCAAACTTTTTGGCTTAATAGATACTGCTTATGCTATTATTGGCTAATTATCCTCATAAGGGTGGGATACAAATTTATGATGAGGGTTCTACAAGTCAGGAACTTATCTATGATACAAATTTATGATCAAGATCCACTAAAAGAGGAAAAAAGTATAAGCTTTCTAATGGATGGGACCAAAGGGGGTTCTTAGGCTAATGTGATATGTGGATTTTAAAGTCATAAGGATTGTAATAAAATTAATTAAGAAACTCTTATAAAAATGAAAAGACAATTTATTACATAAGTGAACTAGCTTAATATGATAAGTGTTATCCTATCAAATCCTAAAAAATGAAATCAAGGGATAAACTTCACTCTATTCTAAAATTTTGTCCTAAGCATTGTGGTGGTCAGCCATCTATGGATAAGGTGGGAGAATTTTGTGGATGATAAAATTTAACCTCCCTTCATTTGTGTAAACTCTTTTTTAATTTGTTGGACTTGGTATTTTTCTTAATCTTCTTGTCTTGTTCGCCCCATACCATAGTTTTATAATGTTCTCCTTGTATCTTGCAAATTTCTCCATATGTCCTACAAGGTTCCCCATATCAATTCTTGGTATTTTTTAAAAGGTTATTCCTATCTTCTTAAAGTTTCAAGAAGTTTGTGATCTTTGTGACTTATAAAAAATTCCAAGCATTTGTCTTGAGATTATGGCTTGCATTTTGATTGGTTCAGTTTGATGTTGGAGCCTCCTAGTTCAATATATGACGCTGAGAGAGAGAATGTGGAATATGATTATAACAAAAAAAAAAGTGAAATGAAATAGAAATAATAGAGGGGAGAAAAATAGAGCCGAGATGAAAAGAGGAGAGTTATTCGGCTATTCAAATAGAGATATGGAACAAAGGAGGATTCAGAACGTAGAGGTAGGAGGGAGGAGCTATACCTCAAGAGAGCTAATACATCATTTCATTATGATAATAATAATCATCATCCACATAAAATAACCTTACATATGCTTTTTACAAAATGGTCTTTCAAGTGACAATAAGGCAAATGCTTAATAAAAACTTAGATGCCGTCTAGATCTGAATAAACAACTATGAAGTTTAGACCAACTTCATTTGACGTATAGTGACAAGAAAATCATATAAAATGACACAAAATAAAATATGACACATAAGCCATGATATGACTAGTTGACCTAAAGTCCATAAGAAGCTTATATTGCATCACACACAAAGCACTAAAGTGAGATATCTATCTATCTATATATATATATATATATATATATATATTACTAAAGTGAGATATCTAGAAAATAAATAGGAACTGTAAGTGAGATGCACCAAATCTAATAAATGTGTCTAATACTTCATCTCAAGTTCATTCATAGACTGTGAAAATAATCCGATAGCACTTCTCTAGATGTAGAATTTAAGATGCAAATATAGGAAAACATAGAAGAAAAGTACCAATAAAAATTTATGTAAATCAGATATAAAATTATAGCCAAACAATAGTGCGGTAATTATCTGAAATACAGTTGTGGAAAAGCTGCCCCACATGAATCATGAAAGTTAGTCATGTCATCAGTCTCATTTTGCTTCTCCTATCAAATATTGAGAACCATAACGCTTAAAAATGTTTTGCTTGATAAGCTCACTACCTACTCTAGCTGAGCCCTCATCCATGCCAAGATCTATGTTGCACCAACTGCCTTCTTTATCAACTGATGATAATAACCCAAGGGCTGATATCAGTTTATGATATTCGGCAATATAGCATTAGAAAGAACAAAATCTCAGATTCAGAACATAAATGCAAACAAAATGAGCACAGAGATCATGATGGAAAAAAAATATATGAAAAGCAATTGAAACAATCCAACATGATAATAAGCCTTCTAAACTCACTTTCCCCTTTCACTGCTTACCGATTTATATACGAGAAAAACAGAAACGGTCAAATTATACATAAGATGTACAATAAAGTTCAAGACTTCAAGGCCAACTCGAAAAAAGAGTTACAATAAAGTTCAAGGGAAAATAACCTCTTCCGCCGAATGAGCCATTACGTCCTTGTTGTCCTGCGTCTGTGCAGATCCCCAGACCGGAAGAATAGGTGCGCTCTTATAGTAATCATCATCATCATCATCTACATCGGCCCAAGACTTGTTCAGCGGCGTCGGCACCCACGTGACTTGTGGAGGCTCCGGTTCCCTTGCCTGGGCCTTCGATGAACCCTGCCTCTTCGCTGATCCCTTGTGCTCCTTATCCGACGACTTCTTCTTCTTCTTGAGAGTCTCGAGCGCAGCGAACACATTCGTGCTACTTATCGCTATGGCTCCATCGTCCCTCCTACCTCCACCTCCGACCATCTTCAGCGCAATCGGTATTAATCCACAACCACCGAATTCAGGATAATTCTTGAAAATTACTGGCCGGCGTTAGGAATCAAAACAAATTATCAGTTCAGTTTCAGCGAACTATTAGCAGAGCTCAGCGCTTGCGCCAGAGAAGGGGGGAAGATAAGAGGAGGAGATGTGAGGTTACGGGCGGAGCGGACCGCGACGATGGCCGCAAAGACAGGTTTTGGAGTGGATTGCAAAGAAGTCCGACCGCGCCGGTGGTAGGAGAAGAAGAAAATTCGGCAACAAATTGGAAGATGCTGGACGAGAGGATAAGCGATTAGGGCATTTATTTTATTTTATTTACCAGTTTGTGATTAGAGCATTAAAGAGATAAATTATATAACATTTTTTAGCTTGAAAAGGACCTAAGCCCAAAACAAAAAAGCATAATGAAATTATTAAATGTGATATTTTTTGGAGATGAAGTATTTGATCATATAAAGATATAATTTTTATATAGAATTCTATTTGATGATTGGGAGCCTTTGAAAATGACAACAAAGTTGGTAGCTAAAGCCTTTGAGGCTTCCTCGCTATTCATTTCAAATGTGAGATAAGAATCAAAATGATTCATGACGCTTTACAAATGGCGTAATAATTTCTGACTACTTAAAGTCTTATTTTTAGTCTCTTGACTTTTTAAATATGTACAGAAATGATCACACGTAAAGACTAATTTGACATCTACTTAAAGAGTTGAAGAACCAACGTGATATTTTATAGAATGGAGATTATTTTGGTCCTGTAAATATTATTCTAATTTTGCATTGTCCCCATAAAATCATTTTGCTCCCAACAAAGTCCTATTTAAGATATGGAAAACCTCTAATGTAAGAAGAAGTGTGGGAAAGCAGGAGAAGAAATGCAATGACTACTTATATACAAAGAGAGACACTGAAGTTTGATAGAGAATGCCGTATATCCAAGATTGTGAAATGCCTCAAATGTAAGAAGAGAAGAAGAAAAAGAGAAGAAAGAAAAAAATTTGTGCTCTTCCCCCACCATTGAATGCAGTAGTATGGTAGATGAGAAGAAATTCTAAAATTTTCTATAAGCTTTTGAAATTTTTTTTATTATTTTGGAATTTTAAAAGCCACAAAACACATTTTTCTATATAAAACATAATATATATATATATATATATGAGAAATTGAGGGCTAAAGCCCATATATTACTATGAAAAAAAAAAATACACGTAAGGTATAATAAAAATGCCAGACCTTATACAAAAGAAGAGGACTAACCAAAAATCTATACCTTCCAAAAAGAATAAAAAATGATTAGGGGACAAAGAGTTTAAGCTACCACAAAAAGGACTCAGACTGCTAGTTAAACACATAAACCCACAGAGAGCCAACATCACCGATCATAAGATATCCCTTGGTTGCCCGCAACGCCATCCAAGTAGATGATTAGTAGCTACCATCATAGTTCTGCAGCTAAAACCAGCCGTAGAAAACAGTCCTAGGTTGCCAAGAGACCATCCAGGGACCAAAACATAGAAATCAACCAGCAATAACTCGTCATAGTGAACTAGCAGGCAACAATAACCACATCTATAGAACCAACGCAAGCAGCAGAGGGAGAAAAATTAACAGAAATCACATCCACCCCGAGCATCTCAAAACAACAGTAAGAGTGAAACAAATCAAGCATAGACCCAGATTTCATAATTCGCCAGCCAATACAACGCCCATCCAGCAAAAACGAGAAGGCTTAAGAAGGCCAATTCACTTCCAGATCTTCATGATGCTTCCAGGTTGAGACTTTCACCTCAACTGCCAATTTAATGAGAGAGCATAAATTTGAAACACTTTTAAATTTAGAATTAAATCTCTTTCATTTTATTCCCTCTAAAGAAAGTACGTAGCACAACAAATAATTAGGAGATAAAATTCTTTTTAGTTCTTCAACAAGTAGTACCTTTCTCCCAAAAACTGTAAAACTTGGGAAAATCTTGGCCTCAAAAGAAAGTCTCCCAAAACAGGGATCAACCTTTTTAAAACAGAAAAGACATAGTCACATTCAAAAAGAATGTGAAAGGTTGTTTCAGCATGAAAGAAGCATAACAAGCAATTAGAATTAACCACTATGTTCCTTTTGAGAAGTTCATCAGTAGTTTTTAGCCCATTGTTTAAGGCAATCCAAGTATAATAGAGTATTTCAACGCATGATGCTTGTGCCACACTAACTTGGACCAATCTGAAATGGTCTCCTCCTGAAAGAAAAAATAAATAAATGAAGAGAAATAAGCTTTCTTCTTATCCTTCCAAGAAATGGTATAATTAGAATCAGATGCAATAGGAGTATGCCTCGGAGTTTGGAGTAAAACATCTCTAACATTGCCCGAAAAATTCCATGCTCCCTCCAACAAAAAATCGGACACCTTGGCATGATGGGGAGTTATAGAATCTAAATTACTATTAAAGAGAACAGTCAAAAGAGACATTCCGTTAAACCATGGATCCACGACATAGCAAGTTTGCTTTTAGTATTGATGGAAAAATGAATACTCGAGGAAATATGCAAAGCCACCTTCACAATATATTTCCAAAGATTGGAAGCTTTGTACCGAACGGGTGACCAAGGGGTATCATATTTAGTATTCAGATAAGTGAAAAGAGTTGATTTGGAATTGTAGAATCTGAAAAAAAGAGAGCATGAGTTTGCAAATTGAAGTGCCTGAAGATCCGGTATGCCCAACCCCCCAAAATTTTTTGACTTACAAGTTATCTTCAAAGAACTAAGATGCAGTTTTTTTGCCTCCGTATCCCCAAAATAAAGAAATTTAGCACACATCCTACTTAGACTCTTAAGACAAGATTTATATATTATGCACCCCAGATCCAATAAGCTATCATATTGTAGATGATATATTTTAAAAATTGAAGGCGACCCACAAGAGAAAGCAACCTAGCTTTCCAACCATCCAAATGATCTGAAATAATATCTAAGAGAGGTTAAAAATCAACAATACAATGTTTCTTAGTAGAAATGGGGATGCAAGGGTATGTAATCTTGTCATAATTTGATTGCAAATTAAAAGCAACATATATTCCCATAGGAGAAGATATGAAGTTTGATACAATGAGCTTACTTTTGTCATGATTAACCATTAAGCTAGAAACCTTATCAAAGGAATCTAATATATCCATAAGGATCTCACAATTATGCTTCGTCGCTTCTCCAAAAATGAGTAGGTCATCAGCATAAAGAAGATGTGTAAGTTGTACATCATTCCTTGGGATCCCAATAAATCTATCATGAGTAGCTGGATTATCAATCATACAAGTAAAGACGTTCATTACAATACAAAATAGATACGGAATAAGTGGGCAATCTTGTTTGAGACCAGAGGAGAAATGAAAATACCCCTTAAGAGCTCCATCAATATAGATGGAGAAGTGTACATCTGAGATATAAGCTTTTACCCATTGAATGAAAATAGGGGGAAAATCTTTTTGGCTCATTCTGGAAAGAAGAAATCTCTAGAAACATAGTCAAAAACCTTCCAAATATCCAACTTAGCACACAAAAATTTTTTCTTTGCTGACTTTTTGAATTCCAAAAGCAGTTTAGAAGCTAGAAGGATATTATCAGTAGCTATATGATTTTTAATGAAGCCAGCTTGATTTTTCCCAATGATAAGAGGCATTATATCCTTAATTCTCATCACAAGAATTTTGGAAATGATCTTGTAAAAGACATTACAAAGTGCAATAAGTTTGAGATCCAAGACATTAGAGGCATAAGAGAACTTAGGAATAAGAGCAATAGCAGTGGCCTTACCTTTATAAGGAAGATACTCTTTTGAGAAGAAAGATTTCACCACCTTACAGACTAAAGGACCAATGATAAGCCAATTGGATTTATAAAACTCAAAATTGAAACTGTCATATCCAGGAGAGGAGTTGGAATTCCCATTAAAATGGCATCCTTAATTTCATCATTAGAGACCATCAAAGTTAGCATAGCAGATAAATGAGAAGGAATAACAATACCTTTTGAAATAATAGAAAGATCATTAAGAGAAGTGGGCGGAGGAGCATTATAAAGCTCCTCAAAATGCAGATTGATAGAAGATTCCAAATCTTACCTGACAAGAGGATCAGCATTAAAAACCAAAGGGGAAGAGCTATGATTATTTTTCTTCCTAATTCTAACATATAAAAATTTTAAGTCATTTTCCTCGTGAGAGAACCACTTCAATTTGGCACATTGAAACATCCAGTTGGTCCAAGAAGAGGAGCAATCTAAAATGTATGCATCAATACTTTTGAGCCTTTGATTTGAGGAGATGTTTTGTGGATCAGATTCAAGCATATTGAAACATTGGGCTTGCTGATCCTTGAGGTTGGCTATGTTGGAAGAGAGGTGACATGAGTTAGCCCATTACATATATTTAATAACAATTTTGAAGGATTTAAGCTTAATGTACAGCCCGTAGATGGGATTCCCATGAATCAGTTGGGGAAAAATATTGAGTTCTACCCAATAATTGTCTTGCTTTGTCCAAAAAAATTCTTGAATAGAAATCTATGATTCATCTTAATAAGTTGACCTGATGATAGGATGATTGGTGAATGATCTGAGCATGAAGGGGTGAGAACTTCATAGTAGGAGCTAGGAAATGTTTCAAGCAACTTATCATTAATCAACATTCTATCCAACTTTAAATGGATGGGATCATTAGCTCTTTGGTTAAACCAGGTAAATTGTAGGCCAGTAGAAGCCAAATACAATAAACCCATATCAAAAATAAAGGATTTAAAATCCCATAATTGAGATGAAAGGAGAAGGGTGCCTCCATACTTTTTAAAAGGATGACAACAACAATTGAAATCAACAAGAATAATCCAAGGTGAGTTGATATTGGCTCCAATCTCCTTAAGATTATCCCATAGCATAATTATGTCCGCTTGCGAATTAGAAGCATAGATGATCGACATAGTGCAGACTAAGTCAGACCCCTTATGCACTTCCCCGGATATCACTTGAGTAGAGACATAGGATGGATTAAATTGAATTAAAGATTGATCTCATTTAATCCAAATTCTCCATGAGTTGGAAAGGTTAAAGTTGTGGCAACTTTCCTCATTATCAAAGACCAAGTGGTTGAGCCAAAACCAGGGGTCTAAAAAAAGTGTTATCATGTATCATGTTCTCCAAAACACAGAGTAAGTCTAAGTTGTAACGACGAAATTTTTGCAAGCCCAAACCTTATCCGGGCTATTGAAACCTCACATTCCAAGTTGCAATACGGGAAAGGGTCATTGAGATTTTGAACTTTTGTTAGGAGCTTTTTTAGCTTGCTTGCTCCTGGAAGCTTTAGGTTGGGATGACGTGGGATTTCGGTAAGATTCTTGTTGCAAAGAGGCTGAGGGGGAAGGCTGCAACTCATTGAAACTTTCTTGAAGGATCTCAAATCTGTTAGGGGATAAAACGTTATCCTGCTTTTTAAGAAGTGTAGCAATACTAGATGAGGGGAATTCTTTTGTATGTGAGTTTAGGTTAGGGATGGACTTTGGCGGTAAGTCAAAGGAGGTAGAAGGGGAGGGTATATGTCACGACCCGACTCGACCGGGAAGGATCCCGCCCGCACCGGGCCGCGACCAGCTTAACGAACAGACCAGGATCTGGCTTTGGAATTTGCTTCGGAACTGATTCTTCCAAATCTTTCAACTCAAAACAGATGCACATAGCTACTATGAAACATCAGAACAAAACTTCACAGTATATTACCATAGGGGGTTGCAAATTAGATGTAGAAGTGTAGGTAGCAATCTGAGAGGGGTTGATAGGTCGATTTATATGTGGTTGGGTGCTGGAGTAGAGCTGGGAGGTAAAGGTTCATGAGACAA
The DNA here is from genome assembly GCF_001605985.2 of Dendrobium catenatum. Lineage (NCBI taxonomy): Eukaryota > Viridiplantae > Streptophyta > Magnoliopsida > Asparagales > Orchidaceae > Dendrobium > Dendrobium catenatum. Next base: position 412,548 of record NW_021319878.1, on the reverse strand, counting down.
CTGAATAGTAGAAGAACTATTGAGTGGGCGAGGGGGCTTCCAACTAGTACTTCTCCCACAGGTAGGAGGTTGAGAGGTAGTTGGAGGTGAGGGGGTTTGGAAGGACATAAATTGGGAGTATGCACAATGGAGCCACAGTGATCACAAGGAGCCGACTTCCATTCATATTGTATTTTAAGTTCAAAAGGCTCCTCAAGAATGGTGATAGCAATGGATTCCGGATAAGAACAATTTTTTTAGACCTGTACACAAACCCTTGCGTAGGTAAGCCGTGATTTCTCTGCCGTCAATTCGGGAAATGACGTCTGGTGTCCAGCAAGGTAAAGACAAATCAAGAATTTTAAACCAAATAGGAATAGATGTAAATTCCTCTCTAACCGGCTTAAAATTAGGAACCCATTTCTGCAACACAAATGGTTTACCTAGAAAAAACCAAACACCTCCAGCCAACGCCATCTCATAATCATCAGGAAATGAAAACTTCAACATGAAAAATCCATCACTGAGGGAGAGTAGTTTCAACAAACCTTTCAACTTTCAAACCTTACGAATGGCAGAAAGTAACGATTCATAATACGGACGACGACCAATGGAGTAACAAACCAGTGACAGACCCCATTCTTCATTCACAGCTTTGACACGAAGTTCAATGAAATCCAACAGATCATCCGGAGATGGAGGAAAAGAAAGAGTGAAAGCATTCCCAGGGTGAGGATTAGAGACTATGTTACTATAGCTTAAAACAGGGGTAGGAGAAGGCACGAAGTTCCTTGCGAAGAGGGGGGAAAATCTGCAGGAGAAGAAAGATTTGCCATAGAGGAAGAAGAACCCCCGACCAAGCCGGGAGAAAGGGGGGAGGAGGTCAGTCAAGGGAGCGGCTAGGGCATCCAAAACCCTACCATAGCGCAATTTTGATCAATTTTATGATTTTATTTTTCCCGCATCCACATTGCTTTGTAAATAATTAATATATTATTAAAATCTCTCCAAACCAGGTGGCCCTCATATATAAATCTCAAAAAAAAAAAAAAAAATCATTTTTTTGAGAATGCTCATTAAAAAATCATACATGAAAACTATTGTACTGTTATGGCATTATCCTTGACATCATATCAATCTATAAAGCATTGTTGAAGCTTACCTATCGATCCAGCAGTTCAATCATCCCATAACGTGAACCAAGCAATATCCACTGCATCATACCAATCTATGAAAAAAAAAATGTAAAAAGTGTAGCAATATAAAATCAGTCCAATTATTAATATCATATATTTTCCAAATAAATAAATGTTATAAAAGTTACAAATAAATAAAAAAATCTCCAAAAAGTCTAAATAATAAATTTGTTATAATATACCATAATCAATATTTATTTGATTTGCAAATAATTTGTAATTTAGATAAATTAATTATGATTTATTTATGTTTTTTTTATATGCATATGACGGTCAATATTCAAGAGGAGATCAAGCCACATAATTATAATTATCAGTCACAAACAGATTATAAATGTACAAATATATATTTTCGGACTCTGTAAGCTTCAACATTCGAAAATAGGACGACAACTGATATATCATAAAAATTTGCATTGATTTAGCACAAATCTCGAGGCATATCCATTTAAGAAACTTCCAAAATTAAAATTGAAATCATCCCAGCTCTGATTTCAACAAACTTATAGTCGAATTGAACATATCGAAGAGTCGAACCCAACAATATCAAAATTAGTCCAATCCAAGCCCAAATGAGCCCAAATCAAAAGTCCAAAATATACTTGGAGACTTCAAAGCATTAATTGGATAACTAAATGAATGTCTAATATGACATGCTTATAGTCGAATCGAGCGGCTTGATGAGACAAATCCAACGAGCCCAAGCTTATTCTTGTAGTCAACAGATGGGGTTTAGAAGTAAGAGAGAAGGTGGAAGAGAATATTTAGAGAGCTTTCTTGCCGTCAACCACCGCCGGAGTTCTTCCCGACCACTGTCGAAATTCTTCTCAACCACTATCAGAGTTCTTCCTGACCACCATTGAAGTTCTTCTCGACCGATGCAGGAGTTCTTCCCGATCACCATTTAAGTTCTTCCTGACTGCCACCAGAATTCTTCTCGACTGCCGTCGAAGTTCTTCTCGACTATCACCAGACTTTAGCACCAAGAGTGCTTATTTGAAGATCGGCTAAACTTTTAATACATTGTATCATTCATGTTCTCGGATTAGAGTACGTATTGACTTTTGTAATCTATTAAAATCATAGTAGAACCATTTCAACTATGCAAGGTCTCGTGATTTTTTTCCTTACACTTAAAAATTATGGTGTATTCTTTATCATTTTGCATATGTGCTGAGAATTTTGTGTATCGCTAGACAAAGCATTTTCACTCTATCGCCGTGCTTTTATACAACGGAGACTATTTTGGTCCTTAAAGAAAAATTAGCAGATCAATTTGATCATTTTCTTCTTTACATATTATTCCAAATTTGCATTGTCCCCACAAATCATTTTGCTCCCAACAAAATCCTATCTCAAGCACATGATTTGTTTACATAATATTAATCCCCATTGAATGAGCGATTCTTCACATCACTATCAATTATGGACCCAATCTTAAATCTTTAGGATTTATGTTGTCATCTTTTGGCTTCTAAACATATAAACAATTATTAGATATTAACATATACCTAACATTAGACTTAATTAGTCATTCATAAGTTTTCTTTAAAGTTTATATGCAATTTTGTATTATGAAAAGTGATGTAATACTCATTTTATGCAAAACTTATGACACATCTTTTATTAATACACACATGTACATATTTTACTCTTCAAAATTACTAAATTACATCTTTGTACAAATGTGTAAAAGTCACATAATCATTGTATGTGTTGGGTGCTATTTTGCAAAATAATTGAATATGTGCTATAGAGAAGTTTACATATGTCATGTGCAATTTGATATTGTATAAAATAATTGAACAAAAAATTAAGGTATAACCAGCATTGTGTGACAATATATTTATAAGTTGTTCCATTTTTGTTTAATTTATTTACAAAGACACTACAATAGATCCGCTCAATGGGACAGCTACCAGAATGGTATTTACACTAAGGCTCCGTTTGGGACAGCTGCTTCCTCAAACGGCTTTCTAGCATAAAATTTTCTAACAAAAAATTTTTGTACTAAAAAGTTGTTTTAGAAAGCAACAAAAAACCCGTCCCAAACGAAGCCTAAATCAATGCCATAATGCAAAATGGGTAAATTAGACCAACAAAATTGGTTTATAAGCAGAATTTTACAATACTCAGTGAAATCCTTCATAGAATTTAGTCCAGTTACCAACATCAGAAATGAGGCCCTGAGATTGCACAGATCGAAGCAGTTGCAGAACAGAATCAAGTTTTGGGGTAGTAGAAAGAGACTCATGGAGTTGGTTTACTATCTCTTGTAATTTGAAAGGAGAGTTGTTTTTTACCCACTCTACATGCTTGGCAGCCATATCCATTTCTCCAGCATCTGCTAAGCTTTTCAACAGAATAATATCTGAATCACAGCTTTCTATTTTGTCTGGAACGCCATGCATGACATGTGATGCATATACATAATTACCTGCACGAAGGAAAAAAAAGGTATGAAATTTGTTCAAGTTCAGTAAATGTTCTGAGCATGATTGAGTTTGATGGGAGAAGATCAGTCAAACACAAGCATTGAGTAACAAAAATTGAAAAAGCAAGACATAAACCAACATAAGCCTATCAATTAAAGATCAACTGATGTAGGATGGCTAAAGGCCTATGATGATTAATAAAATCAATGATAAGAATAAGATGAACCATAAAAAACACAATAAGATCACAATATGTAGCTTACCAACTAGTAATTTTAACGAATACATATCACTTCAATTTAAAAACATAAAAAAGGTATTTTTCATTGTACATAATAACTTAATAGTTGTTGAAATCTAAAATTTCATTAAAAAATAGTGAATGAATATAAAACTTCAGCGCAAGAAAACCCAACTTTTTAAGGGAAAGAGAAAAATAACATAAGATTACTTTTTGAAGCAAACAATTTTATCAAAATAAAACACCATTATTTGAGAGAGAGAGAGAGTAGTGGGCCACAAAGTGCAATTTTATTATTTGTTAGTTGTTAAGTACGTTTGATTCAGATTTGTAGCGGGAAAACAAAGTCCCCTAACCACCATTGCTCTATTTGCACAATATTACAAAATATGATGTTCAATAAAAGAAATTGAAATAAGTGTCACAGGTAAAGAAGGATTTTTTTTTTGTTGTTTTATAAAAGGAGTGAGTGTTTAATTTAAATTAGGAGTAGGAGCAGAGGATAACACATTCCGTTGAATGCACCAAATTGTTTGATTATTTAGAATAAACAAAACAGTTTGACACATTACATTGAATGTGTCGTTTAGTATGACACATTACTATAATTCTGCAAAATTTAGTTCAACAGCATGTGGGATGAATGTGCCAATTTGTATGGCGCATTCTTTGGAATGCACCAAATCATTTGGCACATTCTTTAGAATGCGCATAATGATTTGACTTGTTTGCTCCATTTTAAATTTTAAAACTTACGTGCTCTTACTGTTACAAATGTATATACACGCTCCTTTTAAAAAATAAGGTAAATAATGTACCTTCACTACAAAGTGAGAGCACTAAAGTACGTAATGTTGAACTTGCAAGCGCAGTGTCCAGTTCCAAACAGTGATTGAATATATCAAGGGCCTCACATATCTTATTGTCTTGACACAACAGCTTCATGGTTGAAGAATAAGTAACATCATTTGGAACAACACCTTTTCTCAACATATGGTCATAAAGTTTCAGAGCCTCATTAGTTTCACCTACTAGTGAAAATTTTTTAATAAGGATGTTATATGTCCTCAAATTAGCACAGCATCCATTTGTAAACATCTCATCCCAGAGCTTTTTAGCCGGGCGCAAAAGATCTTCTCTGCAAAGAGCTTCCAGAAGGAAATTGTAAGTGGAAGTATCTGGCTTGAAGCCTTTCTTCTTCATCTTATTTAACACGCCATAAGCTTCCTTCACTCTCCCTGCCTTGCACAGAAAAGACACTATCACATTATACTGTTCAACTTCTTTGAAATAGCCTTTATCAATAAGAACCTTAAAGAGATTCCACATTTCATCACTCTTACCATCCTTACATAGGTTTTTGCTCATATTTTTAAGAGCCAAAAGGCTTGGAAATCTGTCTTTCTCAATCATGTATTTGCAGAACATTACAGCTGAATCTGACTCAAGAGTAGAAACTGATCCAATTAATGCATTAAGAACATCATCTTCTATAGGAAAATCTCCATTGACTATACCTTCACCTAGGTCCTTTGCTTCCAAAACTCTTCTTTCAGAAATCAATGAAAAAATGAAATCTTTGTAATCATTAGCTCGAGGAGCCACCCCCAACTTTCTCTTCTGCTTCAAGATCGTTTCCATTTCATCTAATCTTCCCACTGATTTAAATCCCTCGGACACAATTCTATAAGCAATGAAATCAGGTTTACAATCTCTCCTTCTCAGTTCTTCCAAAGCCCGCCAAGCATCGTCGATCCGACCAGCCCGACAAAGACTGTCTACAGTCAAGACAGCAATGATTGACCCATCAATCCGGCAATTCATTCCACTCTTAACTTTCTCCACTAAATCAAGAGTCTTTTGTAAATCATTCACTCTAGAGAACTTCCCAATAAAACAACCGAAACCAACAGTGCTAAATTGAATACCTCTAAGAAGCATTACATCAAACAGTTGAGTCGCAACAACAAGAAAGCCACCGGAAGAGACTGCAGCAAGGACAGAATTGCAGATGGTTGGAGGGAATTCATTGTTGGCGTTCTTAAGAATCTCGGCAGCATCGAGAGCTTTGTCAGTGTGGAGAAGAGATGAGGCGGCGAGGGTGATAGAGGAGGGAAGGAGAGGAATTTGTTGAGTCCGTGCGAGCTTTAGAAGGGAGAGGATAGAGTGAGGATGACGGGAAATGGATAAGGATTTGAGGAAAGAGTGGAAGGACAACGGGGAATGAGAGAAGCTGGGTTGGTGGGAAGCGAAGTGGAAGAGGCCGGCGGCGAGGGAGTGGTGGTGAAGGAGGTGTGGGTCGATGACGGAGGAGACCAGTGTGGGAGTGAGAGTTAAGGAGGAGGAAGAGGAGAAGAGGAAGGAACGGAGAGTTTCTTCGACGGCGGAGCTCCACCGCTGTGAGGGCTTTGAAGCGGAGATGAGAGCACGGCTGAGCTTATGTGCAACGGTAGAAATAGGAGCCAGAGGGCTCATTTTTGACCTGCAGCTCTGCATGCGTAAAATTTAAGACGAGTAAATGAAATACCAAAATAATATCTCACTTTAGAAGTCGACGACGGCAGCTTTATATCATATTTAAAAATTTCAAATATAATTAAAATATAATAATTTTACTTATAAATTACTTCATAAAATATAATATTATTTACACTTAGCTTAGGGAACCCTGACAAAGGCTTCATTTGAGACAACTTTCTTACTATTTTATAAAATTATTACAGAAAATAATTTTTTTAAATAATCGTAGAAAACAAATTCCTAGCACAATTTTTTTATAAGTAACAAAAAAATAGCAACGAAATAGAAATTGTGTTTACTATTTAAAGCAAATAAATTAAAAAGCTGTCCCAAATGCCATCCTAAATGAAGCCTAAATGCACTTGTTTTATCTTTAGAACCTCTAACATATTTTATCTTCTTGATCACAAAGCAAAGTAGCAAACATTCTTCATTTTTAAATTATTTCTTAAATCATTTAGCGAGTTAAGTAGCTCGGCATTTGAGTGTAAATATGATTTACTTCTTAGATTACTTAATCATAATCAAATATAGACGATATAAGACTTTAGATAAGTTTTATGTTGAAAGTGATCTAACTTGATTCACATTCAATGTCTCTTTGATTCAAATTTCAAATATTTGATTGGAATATGTTTCAAATTTGTAATATATTTCAAAATTATTAAATTTATTTTTAAATAAATACAATAAGGAAAAAATAAATAAAATTTTAATTATATTTATTTAAAAAAAATTCAAAATGTTTGATATCAGATATATATATATATACACATTTGGAACCGAATAGAATTCAAGGTAAGAACCGACCACCCGACCAGGGTTTTTGCTGGCTTACTCGGCGGCGTACCCAATCGCGAGCGCTGTTCAGAGAGAGAGAGAGAGCGCGCGCGCGCGCGAGAAAGAGGGAGGGAGATGACGCAATGCTTCGATGCGGGGCTGTCGACCCGGAAATGTCGAGAACGGGAGCTCTACGCCATACCTATCTCTTCCAGTGAGTTAAACATACCCGCAATCCTTACTACTCCTTTCTCCGATATTCTCGCTCGATACTAAAGACTTATTAGGGTTATCATTCTCATCTGTGATCGATTGGAACGCAGGCTGGTTTAAGTGGGACGAGATCCACGAGTCAGAGAGGAGGTCGCTGCCGGAGTTTTTTGAAGGGGGATCCTACTCGCGGAGTCCTAGGGTTTACAAGGAGTACCGGGATTTCATTATCAATAAGTACCGCGAAGACCCCTCTAAACGTCTTACATTTACGGACGTTCGCAAGTGTGTTGTGGGCGACGTCGGCAGTCTCCGGAAGGTCTTTCTTTTCTTGGAGAAATGGGGGTTGATCAATTTTAGTGTGTCCGACGGGAAGCAGCAGTCGGAGGAAGATGATGGCCCGGTTGTTATCGTGGAGGTTGGTCCCGCAGCGGGAGTGCGGGTGGTGTCTGGATCGTCTAGTTCTTCATCTTCTTTTGTTGACTCAGCGCAAGCTGGGGGAGAGAGCGCTTTCAGGCTGCCGCCCCTCACTTCTTATTCTGATGCTTTTGGGGAATGGAAGCCTGGTAGTGGCCTTATATGCGGGTTCTGTGGAGGTCACTATCGTTCTGGATTGAATGAATCATTGAACGTACGCTCTTATTTTTTTTATTTTAGGTGTTGTTCCTTAATTTTTATTACACATTTGATCTTTTTGTTCTTAAAGTAACAATAATATAATTCAACATATTATAACACATGTACCTGATCTAATTGTGATTAATATAGCGATAAGAACATTGTTCGTTGGTATATTAAATCCTGTTAACCAAAAACAAGAAAAATAAAATGCAAAATCGAATGAGAAGGGAAAACAATATAGCCTTAAAACTTGCTAATTGTATAGAGCAACAAACTTGCATGTGTTAGTGCTTTAGAGTGGATTTCTTTTCGACGGCTTGGACATCAGTGTTTTAGAGTGGATTTCTTTTTATACCGATGCCTATCTTAACTTATTTGATATGATAGCAAACCTGATTTTCTTTCATATCATCTCAATTCCTTACTTCTGCCATTATTCTCCCTAAAATCTAAATCTTTTCAAAACGATGGAGTGCCATAAATTGAACATATTTCATCGGGCTTTTCACCATGGGCTAACATGGGAATTAGATATTCAAATTTGCTTGATGGGCTACTTAGCCATATATAGACCATGAAGGAAACTATTCACTTTGGCAATGATAGTCATGAAATATGCATCATTAGGGATTAGTTTGGATCTAATACATTAGTAAATTCATCTCTATTTAGCTAAAGAGTGAGGAGGCCACTAGCATATTTAAGTCCATATGCTTTTCCACTTATCAAATAGGGGATTAACACGCCTTACATTTAGAAAAAAATAGGATTGTTTTTCTTTTAGAAAGAGGACATAAGTATAATTTTGCAATATTCATAAAACTTAGTTCCTTAGTTCAAAGTTAAATCAAAGCCAATTAAATTTAGTTGCATTTTGTAAGTCTTCATCTGGTGATGCTTTTGGTTGCTTTGTTTTCCAAAGAAATTGATATATCACAAATTTTCTTGCAGCAAACATAGATTAAAAACGAAGGCTTCAACTCACCACAACCTCCCATTGGCTACCAGCCACTACCACTGTTGGTCATCATAATTTTGCTTGTGGCATCACAAATTTGCTTCGTCCTACTTGCTTGTGTACATCTGCACTGCAAGTGTTTGTCCTCTATGGCTTCACATACAAGAGAAACACACTTGTAAGAGGTCTTTTTCAAAAACACCAAAATACATAATACATCAACACTAGCTTTGCCAAATTCCTAATAGATATAACAACGAAAGCATTACTTACAACTATGCAATTCATCAGTTTGATTTTTAATGAGATTTGTTGGAAGAAGTTTCAAGGATCTGTATTGGAGCAAATGCTTGAACATATTTATGGTCTTAGAGCTTACGTGTGGATTCTGAAAGAATGCTAAGTTTTGAAGGCACCTTGATATATGAATTCTTAGTTAAACCCTATTTAAGGAATTAACTAAAGTTTGCAAGAGGGCTCAGGCTTTGTAAGTGGAGTTTTAGTCAAGGAAGAGTGTTTCCAAGTTGAGAATTATTGCAAGAAATGATGTGGTTTCTTTTTAGTAAAATTTTAGGTTTGTAGGCGTATACTAGTCTTAATTTTGTCATTAAATTAGTCAAACAGACAAAGATATTGAATTAAAACCTTTGGGTTAGAGTTGGGACCTAATTGAGGTCGTGTGGATATTTCCTTTACAATGAATATTGGGAAATTTGTTATTGCAAGGCAGTTAGCAGGCTATAAGATTGGTAATGTGAGTTATTAGTAGTAATTGGCTTTATTAGTTATATTCTGAATACAATAGTAATGGTGATTCTCTTCTCATTGTTAGAGGCTGAAGGAGTATATAATGAAGTATGCTTGCGATGATAACTGAAATAATATACTTACAAATATACCATGAAATAATATACTTACAAATATACCAAGATAACTCAACAAATTGATAACAACTAAGAGGTTATTTGGTTTGCTGAAAAAGAAATGCAGGTGCTTATTTTTGTTTTACTTTGGCTTGAAATAGAATGAATGCAGTGTAAAGCTCAACAATAGTGGTGGTTGGTAGCTAATGAGAGTCGGTGATGTTGGCGATGGCTGCGACAACAATGGCGGTGGCCATTGGGGGTCGATGATCTGCTGCAGACGAAGGCAGAGGTGGTGGTTTGCGTTAGCTTGTAGCAATTTTGGTAAATAATTTACTGTATATTTGGAAATTAGCCAAATCTAATGATTTTCAAATAAACTAAAATTGAATTATAGGGTGAATTCCAAATTCATCAAAGAATTACATTGCATTTGAAATTTACCCAACAAAACACTTCAATTTTTGACATGAATTACACTATAAATGCACACAACCAAATGACCCCTAAATGAAAAACAAATCGTACTTGCAAGGAATAACTTAATCAATTTAAAAGTAATTAGATTAGCTTGAATTTGAATTTTAGGTGACATTAGATGAATGTAAAATTCATTTAATGTCTATATAGTTTCAGTATATGAACCCCTTTGATAGGGTGAAGTTTTTATGACATACTATAAGCAGCTCCCTTTTCTCTAAAAACTTTATAAAATGATGTGCTTTGTTCGTTGTAGTGGACTTGATATCCTCAACACCCGCACCCGGCCCTTCATGTTTTATGTAAGATCTAAATGCTAAACAACAAAGGTATAGACTGGTTGATTATTAACGGAACACAATTAAAAGACAACGAGAATATAAAAGGAAGGGGTGGGGGCTATGATGCACCGACACTTTGATACGCCCTAGGGTTCCCAAGTTTGGGTTTGCCCTAATGCTCCTTCAAAGAAAAGATTTCTCCTCCAAATCAAGGAAAAAATCAACGCAAGAGGGATGAGATGAAGAACCAAAACCTTTGCATTCAAAATCCAAGGGAAAACAAGATACAATTTGTCCACTTCGAGAAGGACAAGGTCTCCAACTACAAACCCTAGAAAAACAAGAGAAAGAAACTAAGGAGGCTAAGAGAAAACTCAAATCTTGCATAACCCTAGAAACCCCCCCTTAATCCCTACTTATAGCAAGCAAAAGACCCAACCAAACCCACTAGTGGGTTGCCCAAACTGAACCGCCCAGCTCAGGCTAGACCTGAGCAACCGTCGCAGACAATGGCACCGGTTCCGCTCAAAGCGATCGCCCCGTCCCGCTTCACGCGTCCCCTCCCCGCGTCCTGGCTTCGGCGGATGAACGGCGCGGCGCCCTGTTTCCGGCTGCTTCCGCCGCGGCGCGGGGTAGCCGGTCCTCCTCTGCCGGTCGGCGTCGACGGTGGCCCCGCATCATACTCCATCTTTAAAATTAACTCTTGTCCCAAGGTTAAGAATGTAGATTCCTTGGTGTGCGAAATCCACAAAGGTTAGGGTCACCTGTAGTGCACCTCCAACCATTACTCTTGTATTTTACCAGCACATTCTCCCAATTGACTCTCATGTCTCCTAAGACGAGCCAACCCTGCATACCCAGACGATGTCAGCGTTTTCCAGATCAATCAGCAAAAAAATCTTGAGTAATTATCTCCCCTTTGCAAGATAATAGTGACTCCCTTGATTTCCCATAAATACGGGCCTTCTGTCCGGTGCATATGGTCACCTCTACTCTTTGTTGCTATCACCTTTAGACTCAACTGTTCCGCCACTCGATAGGCAAGAATTGTGAGTAACCTCACTTCAAACAAAACTCTCACCTTGCACCTTCAATTTCTCCCTCCTCTTCATGGTGGGGTGGAATGGTAAACCTTCCATCGAATTCAAACTCCACTTCTATCATATCTAGGTGATGATGCTCTACCTCACATAGCTTTTCCTTGTTGCCCTTCATCTGTGGCCTCATCTGAATCCCACAACTATCACGTGCAGGGTTCTTTCTCTTTACAGCCTAATGCCCCAGGTGCAAATTTCTCGTCGCAACGGTAGCAGAAGGCCCTTGACCCTCTCTCCTCATTCGGATCAGTCAGTCTCTTGAACCTCCTTGGTTCACCACCAGTGGTGGCTTTTTCCTGCTGTTTACCTCCTCTGGATGAGTAGTGGCAGTCACCTTAGGTCTTCGAAGCATGAGTGGAGAGCGATATGTGGGGTGAGACCCCCGGTTCCGTGTCTGATCCGCCTTCCGCTCATCCTAACAAGCTGAGCTGTTCCATAATTCCCATTATCCCTCGTGGGTTGACCACCTGATGGCGGCTCTGATGTAGGGTTTCAACCCTTTCATGAAATTCCCCTCCATGGCGTCATGGGCATTCCCTCAATCGTCCGATAGAAGCTCAAAGCGCTCCCGGTACTCTGCACCGTGCCTCTGAACAAGAGACATGACTGTTCATAATGGTGCCCTCACTGAACACTCTGAACGTCTGTGCAGTAGTGAGGTCCTTGAACTCTTCCCACTCCATATAGGTTTCGCGCCCTCAACCATTGGAACCAAGCCAATGCTTTCCCTCCAGCAAATCGGACGGCCATCAGCTTTTCCTCCTCCGTGATGCCGTTTAATGGCGAAATATCGCTCCCCCGGTAGATCCCAATCGTACGCATCTTTCCCTGTCGAATATGGGGACCATTCAACTTCCTCATCCGTGTATCTGTCCGAGGAGGATTCCTCCCCATCTTCCATGGCCCATGCTGAATTGATAAATTCCTGCCCTCCACTGAGGTCTTCCCCTCCACTCTCCTGGATACGGGGTCTGCAAACCCCTTTTGGTGGCTCAAGGGGCTCGGCCCTCATGTGTCCTCCCGGTTGTCTTGGCCAACTCACCTCCGACCTCTCCTGCGGATCGGCCCCAACTCCGGCGGCCTCCTGGACCTCTCGGCCACCCTCCATACGAACCGTGAGGGTCACGTATGGCTCCTCCCCCTGGCCGGCGGCACCTCCCCGGTGCATCTAACCCACGCCGGATGCCTCCCACCCTTCCCTTCACCAAGGCTCTTGCGTGAGATGTAAGGTGGTGCTTGCATGGCTTCCCGGTTGGCTTGCTCCATCTTCCCTAATTGAGAATTAGGGTTAGGGTTAGGGTTCGGCATCGGCGATTTCCCTTTTTTCCTTAGGATTTGATTGAACAACCTGGGCTTCTACCAATTTACAGCAGATCATCTCTTCCATTCCCCCAACCAAATCTCTCCTCTAAGGTTGAGAATTTTCCCTCAACGACGAAAGTTTCTCTCCATTCCTCTTCCATTGGCTCATCTCCCCCTCCAAAACTTCTATCTTCTTGATGCCATGCCGTCTAGGATCGAGAGCTCTGATACCAACTTGATACGCCTAGGGTTCCCAAGTTTGGGTTTTCCTAATGCTCCTTCAAAGAAAAGATTTCTCCTCCAAATCAAGGAAAAAATCAACACAAGAGGGATGAGATGAAGAACCAAAACCTTTGCATTCAAAATCCAATGAAAACAAGATACAATTTGTCCACTTCGAGAAGGACAAGGTCTCCCACTACAAACCCTAGAAAAACAAGAGAAAGAAACTAAGGAAGGCTAAGAGAAACTCAAATCTTGCATAACCCTAGAAATCCCCCTTAATCCTACTTATAGCAAGGCAAAAGACCCAACCAAACCCACTAGTGGCGCTGCCAAAACTGAACCGCCAGCTCAGGCTAGACCTGAGCCAAACCGGTCCAAAATGCCGTTCCGCTCAAGCCGATCGGCCCCGTCCCGCTCCGCGTCCCCCTCCCGTGTCCCTGCTTCGGCGGATCAAACGGCGCGGCGCCCGTTCCGGCTGCTTCCGCGCGCCGCGGGGTAGCCGGCCCTCCCTTTGCCGGTTGGCGTCGGCGGTGGCCCGCATCACACTTTTTTTCAAAGAGGCGTGCAGTGTCCGACACGACACTCCTCCGACACGTGTCAGACACGCCGAAAACGTGTTCGATTAAAAAAATATTAAAAATAAATTGGACACGCGTATCTTGAATATTTTATAATTTTTTTAAAATAGAATTTCTTATATTTGGTGAGATTTAAACTAAATTTCTTATTTCATATCCACAACACTAAATCAACGTCTGCATTTAATACCCATTCATCGAATATTCTCAATTTCATTTCTCTTTGGCAGTGAAGGTATTTTCATCTCCTCTCTTTTTGCACAATTACAAATCTTTCTCTTGTTGAACCTGAGTTGAAAGTAGTGATGTTCAATGATGATGATATTAAAGGCCAAAAACAAACCTCTACAGCTAATCATAGTAGTTGAAGCTTGAATGCTTAATGTTGTAGTAAGTAATTATTTGCTTATATTTTTGTGATTGTACTATATATTTTGTACTAAATATTTTATATTATAAACTAGACAAGTTATCTTCTCATTCATTTATTATTGTTTGTCATTTTTAATATGATATTACATTAATATATTTACACTATATAAAAAAATGTATTGCCGTGTCCGCGCCGTACCCGTGCCCTATATTTTCAAAAAAAGCCGTGTCCCGTGTCCGCGTCGCGTCGTGTCCGTGTCGCCGTGTCCGTGTCCGTGCATCATAGGGTGGGGGGAACAAATAAGGAAGATGGATTAAATCCAAGGATGTTAACAATGCAGATAGAAAAATATTTGAATGATTGCATCCGTTAGCAGGATAGACAACAAGCGAAGGAAATAAATAAAGGAGTAACTAAATCGTCATATGGATGCAAAGAAAGGGAAATGATGGCTGAATACAAGAGGCAGAAAACATAGAAATATAAAAAAATTAGGGTAATTTTATGTGCTTTATTATATGCCATAATATAGCTTTCTAATATTTAATAGTTTCCTAGAGTGTATAATTCAAATCATGCACATAATTACACCCTTTGTAACCAGTGAAATTCAGAAGAGAGAAAATTCATATAAATGTTTTCTTACATGTTATCATAGATGGCTAGGGTTCTTCATTTTTTTTTGACATGCTCCTTATCATCTCCAACCTCTAGAATTTTCCATTTCCTCGCCTTCTCTCATCTTCTTTCTAAATTTTCCATCATCATGCCAAAAGTTTCTGAATTCACCTCTAGGAATTTAGAGAAATCTAGAAAACATACATAATATGGAGAGTTCCAAAACCTTCAGACCTCTTATCAACTTGATGGTATAAATCACTTAAAGTGGTTTCAAACTGTGATGAATTTCTTGAAAGGGAAAGGAAAGATCAACAACCTTGTAGGAGTTCCACTTTGCCTTAAGATTTAAACTTTGAGACTTTTGAGAAAGAAGACTCCTTGATTATTATTACGTACTAGAAAATTTATATCGTTAGGGTAGACGGTGTAAATCTTAATTTTTTTTATAAAATTCTGCACAAGTAGATACAACTTGTAAGAGATTAGAAAATTTTTATGGGAAAAACTTGGAAAGGGAAAAAAATCATAAGGCTTGGTCCAATTGAAAAATCCATTATATAATAGTAGATACAAAAATCCATCATTCCTCATAGTTGAAAAAGAAGAGGACTATTTGAAAACAAAATGTTTGATTTTTTTTTTTTTTGGGATTACAAAACTGTGGTGTCCACAAGCTAATAAATGAAACCTAACAAAAAGGTTAGAATAGCCGCAATTGTCGGTGGTGATGACTGTTGGCGGTGGTCGTCAGAAACGATGGCTAGAAAATGCTAGAGAGCTTTTTAGTTCTCTCAACTCTTGGACTTATTTCTATAGAGAATGAGGCTCTATTTATGATAATTTGGTTAAATCAACCCTTTTTTATTTTTCCTTGTGGATATTACTTAATATGGTATATGTATAATGAATGAAACATCATGCCAAAAGTTTATTCAATATTATGGTTGTTGTAAATTTAATGTTGTGTTCTATGGAAGTGCTAATTTCTTATACCTTAAATAAGCAAATGATAATGATCTACTTTTAAACCTGTCCAATCTAATGGGATTGGTTTCGTAGCATTTACTTTGCATCCATCTGTTAAGTAAATTGCTTTGCATTTACATTATTATCCTTCTTTTGATGAACTATTTGGTACATGCAATGACATAGTCCCATAGAGAATTGGATGAATTGTTACAAGAAAGATGATATTTTTTAATGAAAATATTTCTTCAATTGACTAGAGTTTTCCTAGAGCTTTTTGCTTAAAATTAGTTAGAGAAAAGGACCACCAAAAATGGTCCGTTGATTCTTTATTAATAATCAAAATGATCCTCAACTATATTAAATGATTGTTTTGGTCCCTCAAGTCCGTAAAGAGGAACCAAAATGATTCCTTTTGAAAGACTTGAGGGAGCAAAATGATTCTTTAATATTGTCGGTACCCTTTTGATCCTTTATAGAGAGTCAATGGATCATTTTGATCATATTCTCAAATTAGTAATAGTTGTTGTTTTTATAAGTTGTTCATTATGAAACATCTATCATGCATATGGAAAAGTCTTGATTGTTTGGTCTGTTCATATGCTAGGCTGGTATTGCGATGTGTTCAAAATGCTTGCATAAGTACACAGGAAATGGGAAAATTGAAGATGATTTGACGCCGAATGATCATGTTGATGTAAAAGATCAATCTTCCGCCACCTGTTGGACGGACACAGAGACTCTACTTCTTCTTGAAGCTGTTCTGAAGCATGGAGATGATTGGGATCTTATTGCTCAACATGTTCGAACTAAGAATAAACTTGACTGTATTTCCAGGCTAATACATCTGCCTTTTGGTGATCATATGTTGGGAACTATTAGTACAAAATCAAACAACGCAAACTTAATCACACCATTGGTGGAGTATAAGCCTAGCTTGCAGGTTTTAAATGATAATCCCCAGGAGTTCACAGAAACAAATGGTGATCAACAGGTTGAAATTAACAAGGTAGAGGGGATAGAGACAGCTAGCCAAGATCATTCTGTGAAGCGAAGATGCTTTCCACCTTTCACTGATACTACAAACTCATTTATGAAGCAGGTATGATTTATTTTTGGATAATTCAGATTTTCTAAGTCACCTTTATTAATATATTTTTCTTTTTTATAATATCTTTTCTATACTAGGTAGCATCCTTCTCTACAGTTTGTGGCCCGCATGTTGCTGCTGTTGCCCTGGATGCTGCAATCAAGGCATTGTGCCAAGAGAACCCATGTGCCAAGATGGCATTTGAAACTAATGCAGATAAAATGGTTAAGCCTGTGTCGCCTCCATATAAAAATGAATTCAAGGGGTTGGTATATTCGTATATTATTTATTTGTTATTTCTTTGGACATCCTAGAATTGATATTTTCATGGAGAAGTTGTGAAGCTATATTGTATCTCTTTTTCTACTCTTATTTTTTTTCAGTGACATAAAGTTTGAAGATGGGGATGCTAAGAGAAATAAGCAATCAGGTATCAATAAATGAATCTATTCTTATTTTGCGAGTTTGTTGGTATTTAATTGCTCTTTTTTTCTATGTAAATTTGCATCATCATGTTTGTTTTACTTTATGCTTACATCACTAATTAACAAAAGATTGGTAGATAACATATTTGTCACAAACTATGTTTTTTTTATTTTATGAAAAAGACGGGTAAATATTATACCTTTCTTATGGAAAAAAAAAGTACAAAATAACTAAATACTGGCCAAATATGGTATCAAGAAGACCAAAGACCAGCGGAAATTATCTACAATGGAAAGCTTAAAAAAATTCAATCCTGTGAAAAACTCCCAACTAAATCATCTTTGAGTAGAATCATCCCAACCTATCTTTCATATGAATCGTCTGGATAGCTCTCTTGATCTTTTGACAATCCATTTCCATCAACATAAATTGCCCAAAAGAAAACTAGGGATGTTAAGCTTGTATTGTTCGAGAATCACTTCCTTCCTATATGTGGTGAAGATGAATTATTTAATTGAACTCCAATCCGCTAAGCTCAATAATTCTTGGTCTCCAAAGTAACATGCCTGCATCTTGGAGCTCGTGTGAATAATCTAATTGTCATTTTTTTTGGAGAGAAGTTTTTTTGGAAACACATTTTCGAGTATTGGTGGCACAGTAGTTGCAGAGGCCTAAGACTTTTCGTGCTAGTTTAATTATTTTTTCTAATACAGATGACAGTAAATTTCAAGATTTATCTTCAATGTACAATATGTCCTTCCGGCTCCACCTCTATTAGATTAGCTTTCTCTATCTTAGAAGGTAATTCCCTATAGAAGTTGCTGTTCACATGTACTTTAAAAATCTCCACAAAATCTCTTGAGAATTCACAGGTAATATACCAACAGCAGGAATTAAAGGTTCTTTAGCGACATAAACATGAGTTTGCATTCAAATAGGATTGGTTGTTTGCTAAAACGTTGCTCCAAAAGCACTTTCTTGTAGCCATGCAATAAAACCTCATTTCTTTATCATTTATAACCTAACCAAGCAATTAATGAGCTGAGAAGAATTACAAGAAGCGTCTTGCAAACAGTCAACTTTCTTCTGATAATTATCCCATTCATCCCTCCAATCCTTAGTGTCAGAAGAGGAATATAATATCAAAATAATAAGGAGAATCTCAATCAACATCTTGAGGATTACATGCTAAATTAATCTTCATTTTATATACAAATTTGTTTGAACTAGTCGATAAAAACTTAGGAATATCACCAGATTTATTTACTCTGATTAAAAAGAGAATAAAAAAGAGTAGAACTCAATAAATCAAGTCACGAAGAGTGTTATTCGTGTCAAGAAGTCTTGACTCCATCAAACTAATTTACTGAAATATATATTCATCTTATAATGCTAATGATATTGATAAGAAAATTTTACTTAATGAGATATGCAAGTCACTTCGAATTCATTAGATAATTTTGATATAAGTAAAGTATTATTATTATTATTTTAACGAATGTATTAAAATTATTGTAAATGCTAGATTATACTTTTCAGTCATCACGGCAAGAATATACGCATGACAAAATTTTTATTCTTTCTTATCTTTGAAATTCAATAAGGGAGATTCTCTGATGATGATATTTTTTGCTTGTTATATTAAGATGTAGCACAAGAAATTAAAACCCATCAAGTTTCTTTTAAAGGAAAAAAATTCAAGCTCCTAAAACATGAGATTAGAAATACAATTTCAGCAAGAACAGGCTGCTGCCATATAAAATTTAAAGAAGAAAGTATAATTTTAGTAAAGATTCTGACACTTTTTGTTTATGATGAAAGAAATGAAAAGATCTTTACTAAATTGTTCACGATTTCAACATTCTTTAGCGAGAAAAGCATAACATAATCTTCGATAATAGCAGTTTCTCTTTTAATCTACAAGAAAGTTTTAAGGAATGGGAGAGAAATACAGCCATATGAAAGAAAATCTGTGCAGCCATTTGAGGGAAATGCAAGAATAATAGCAGCCACTAGAGCTTGAATAACAAATGGCTAGTCAATTTGGAAGGAAGACGAAATCCTTATTGCTTGTTGTCATTGATTCTAAGCAGCTGTTCTTGCGTGCTAAGAAGAGAAAACTGTTAGGTGCAAGGAAGAAGACCGGCTACTCCTGTGTGGACAGAACCTGCGTGTGAAGGAGGATCAACCGGATGCGTTTCTTGCGTGCAAGAGAGAGTGGATTGCTGGCTGAGAGAACTGCGTGTTGTTCGTTCGAATCAGGTCCTGCCCCCAGCCCCCTTCACTCTATTTTATAACCTAGTGGCTTAAGAGAACGAATGACCATCTTGCCCTTCAAACTTCATTTCAATTCAAGGGCTGATATTAATTGTTGAATTTAAAAGGGTTGGAGGGCTGATATGATTAGAATGGGCTGATTAATCAAGCAAATTTGATTAAATTTTGATTTGAAATGATCCCATCAATTCGATTTAATCTAAATGAGCCAATTTGAACTCAAATTAATTTGAGTTTAATTGATGTCAATTAAATTTAATTCAACTTAATGATATTGACTCATGTCGGTCAAAGCCGTCGAACTTAAATTGCACTCAAGTTGAGTTGAATCAACTCGGCGTCACTCGATTGAGCTTATTCGATTAGAATCAAATTAGCTCTGGTTAATTCGAGCTCGTCTAGATTCAATTTAACGGGACGACAAGGGCACCAACGTCGGATAGGACTTGAGTCGAGCCGAATCGATTCAATGTCAATCAATTTCACTTATTTGATCAGATTGACTTTAATTAGCTTGAATTTGGTCCGAATTGATTTTAAAGAAGGGATGGCAACGACAATTATGAACTTTACTTTGAAAGTGAGCTCAACAGAATGGTAACATTAATAGTATTCCTTTGAGAACGGAGGGCCAAATACTAATTCTATGGTCCAACTTCTTGCATTCATGACAAACAAAACCATTTTATGCTCCCATGAGAAATGGCCAATGCTGTGACATTTGAAACATTTGGATCGAAGCTTTCCATACATTGTTGCCAAAATGCTAGATTAATAGAAGAAGAAATATTAGAATATTACACATTTGGGAAGGCAGGGCTTTTGATGCCTTAGCATAAGATCGTTCACAGTATATCTGTAATTTTCATTGGAGATCCTTCTCCAGGAATAAGAAAACCACTATCATGAAAAAGTCTTTAGGGTTTAATTTTACAGTTTTATCATTTATGATTTAGCTTTCTGTTTTCCCTCCATATTGATATATTTATAGTTCTTTTAACAATTTTTAAACTATCATTTTTTGTCCATTACCTCCTAGCTTATGTCTCTGAGAAGAGCTTCGGTGCGACGACCTTCCAAGTTAGAGCAGCCATTGCGACATCTCTGGCTGCAGCAGCTGCTCGTGCAAAGCTTGCAGCAGACCAAGAAGAGAGGGAGATGGAACTTCTTATGGCATCAATAATTCAAGCGCAGGTATGTTTTCATCTCTGGTATTTTTTTAATTTGGACATAGGATCCCTTTTTTTATGGAAAAAAGAAAAATTGGGTTAGGATATCCAATTATTAGGTGCGGAGATCGGACATAGAGGTACATCCGGACTCCAATAATATGTTTTGACACAGAGTGGACAAGTTGGATTTATTTTTTACTTCACATATTTAATGTGTCCGCGGAACTTTAAGCCAAGCGCACCAAAAGCACAGCCAAAGTGCAGGTAAAGCGTTGTCAAAGCGCAGTAAAAAAACGCAATAAAAGAGCAGTCAATACACAACTGAAGTGCAGTTAAAGTGCAGGTAAAACACAAAAAAAGCGCAACCAAAGTGCACTCCACATGTCAATTTTTAAGTGGATGTCCGGACAGTATCTCTAAGTCCAATCTCCGCTCCTAATAATTTTCCGATCCAAAGAGCTTCAAAAATCAAACCATGCCATTTCTTTTATGTTTTAATGACATTGAATGAAGAGAATTAGATTTGCAGCTAATATAAGAAATGTGAAAATAATCATTGTAAAATTTGAAGAATGATATGAGTGAATTTATATTCTGTTGTGTTTGCGATAGCTGAAGAAGTTGCAGTACAAGATGAAGCATTTGATGGAGATTGAGCTGATAATGGAGAAAGAGTTGAGTTACGTGCAGCAAATGAAGGAATTCGTAATGGAGGAATGGGTGAATCTACTGGAGAAATTATTTGAGGCTGGAATACCCCGGTGGCGTGACCAAGTATTTCCTAAGACCTTAGTGCACACCTTCCCCTTATAATTAATATTTATCCCATGCCTGTTTCCATGTCAATTATTTATGCGAATTTTTTACTAAGTTATTATTATTTTTTTGCATAATCAGGTCTTCGTTGCCATTATTTTTTATATTTTGTTAATTATTTCTTCGTTATATATTTGTCTTAAATTTGAAAAAAAAAAAGAAAAGAAAAGGATGAGGATATTAAGACTAAATTCTCATCTTGATGGACTTTATGAGATGTGTTTATATTGTCATATGCGATGCATAAAGCATGCATGTGACAGTGAATATATATATATAGACCAAATTCTCATCTTGATGTTCTTTTGAATGTAAGCTTCAGCGAAAGATTTACTTGTGAACATAAATCTTTTTGGACAATTTCAATTTATTATCTAAGTCTTAATTCTTTATAAAAGTAATATGTTTTTTAATATTTAATTAAAATATTTAAAATTAAAATAAAATTTATATACGTATACGAATTTTTCATTATATTCTTAATAATTTGTTCATCAAATCTAGAAAAATCAAGACTTATGCTTTATTTGGGTTAACTTTCTAAAATACAAATTTTTAATTCAAAAATATTTTATACTTAATTTGTTTTAAATAGCAAAAAAGTAATCCCAATTTTCACTTTCAACTAGTAAATATTATATACATAGATATAACATTAAAAAATAAACTTTCTTAAGTTATAAATCTAGCTTAATTTGGATAAATTCCGATAATTGTTTTTTTATTTTCTATTAAAAAAACGCTTCGGAATTTTGTTTTTGCAGATACCAAAGTAAAACTAATTGAATAGAGTTGAATATTTTGATCGTCTAGATAGATGCAGCTTTAAAACTTTTGGAAAATTAATATCTTTCAACATAATGGTTAAATTTTATTGAAATAACTTGCAATAATTAGCCAAAACATTATCTTGATTATTGCCATTATATTACACGAAATGAAAATAAGATAATAACGATTAGAATCATTCATGCTACATGCAAAGACTCGAGCAATAATTTATACCATAAAATTATGAAAATAATTATTCAAAAAAAAAAAAAACATTCACTAATATAACGTTTAATTATTTAAAAAATTATGACGAAAGATTTTAAGACATTAATAAAGCTAGAGAGGAGATAGTTTAGGGGAAACACTCGTTAGGGATCAAGAATTGCTCGTCTTATTTAATTCATGTTCCATCTTAAAAGCCAAAAAAATAAATAAAACTAAATTTTATTTAAAAAAAAAAATGTTAACAGACAAATAGTTTGAATAACATTTAAATTGCCCACTATGACTTGAAATTTTGTAGAACAAATCACATAACAATCGAGACTAACATGAGAGCATATAAAATCGTTACAAATCCTCAGCTACAAACTTTATACCCAAAACCCTAAATTAAAAAAAAAAAAAAAAAAACAATGCATGTAAATTTCATACACAATACTTATATTTTAACTATTTACAAAATTAATATTCACATCATTCAATGTCGAACAATAAACTGAAGACTGACTCCCTCAGAATGAAGCCAACAACAGCCCATAACCATTTGAAGTGTTTAAATTGTCACAGTAATGCATAACATATAGATCCGCCGCACTTGATATCTAATTTCTAAACATGATATCAAGCTCGAGGGAACCAAGACAGACCTTAACCATCAGCCCAAGTCTCTAAACGAACCAGGAAAAAAAAACTCGGAGATAATTCTTACTAATGCCATTACTAGCATGAGATATACCCTCATAAACAAGTGTTTACAATCTCTCTCTCTCTCTCTCTCTCTCTCTCTCTCTCTCTAAATTAGCAACTAATAGTAATGAAGAGAATCTCCTAAACTATGCTAACAGAGGTGTGGTGTGTGGGTTTCAAGATATGGGCTAAGGCTTTCTGCCATAGGGGTTGCATAACAAAGGAGAAAAAAAAAAAATCAAGTTCAGTAAGGGAAATATGGGAAGATCGTACCAATGTGTCCAAATCTTTGCATTGAGATCCTGAAAGGTTAAGCCGTATCTCCTAAAGAGCTGAGAACGCCAATAAAGGAGCCTTCAGAAGCTGAGGCTGTAACAGATTAACCATTCTATCATTTCTCTTCCACTTTCAAATAAAACTGTAATTAATCTTTGGCAGCGGCCAACTTCTCTAGCAAGTCACGTATTTCATCCTGAGCATCCTTCATATGAAAAGGTAAATAGATATATTAGAAGATTG
Organism: Dendrobium catenatum; assembly: GCF_001605985.2. Lineage (NCBI taxonomy): Eukaryota > Viridiplantae > Streptophyta > Magnoliopsida > Asparagales > Orchidaceae > Dendrobium > Dendrobium catenatum. The sequence goes on along the minus strand of NW_021319878.1, from coordinate 388,839 downwards.
TAATAGATAATGGACTCAAAACGCTTAGATTTATTTTGAGATGAAAAATAAAATATATTGAAATTCAACAAAAAAATTTAAATAGCACTACTCAAAACAAATCTAATGAATAGGAAACTCGTCGTGTTTAAAAAATCTATTTTGAGAAAAGGATTGAAGTTTTGCCTCTGCAAAAAGCTACACGTCAAAACAATGAAGCAAGGCATGAGATGATCACTACCTTTAGCCTCTTCCTTAATGTTGCCTCTTCTTCATCTCTCCTGGTTCTTTCTTCTGAAAAGATGTCGATTAAAGCTTCCTGTTCCTTGTTTGACTCTTCAAGCTTTTTCTCTTCCTCTTCCAGCTGGTACATTGATAACAAGTATTCAAGAACTAAGTTACCTTAAATATACATATTCCAGTAATAATTTCATACTGTAAAGATATATAAGATGCTAACTAGTCACTAGAAATAACCTATAACTAGTTCCTCAATACAGTTTTGATGTAAAGGTAAAGAGTTGCTTTCATTGTAAAATTCTATTTTCAATGATGTGAACTGATGTTCTAACTGTGAAAACTTTAAGAAAGCCATTGGTTGCGACTCTTTAATTCGGTTCTTGTTCCGCTTAACCATTCTTATCAACTTTTTCGACTTTCTTTAACCTTGTTTGTGCTATTTTTAGATTTGTTCTTAGTTTGGACGAGAAATTGGTAATCGATAATCATAATTGGAGATCTAGATGAAGGAATGGCTCTTCAGGGAATAGCTAGAACCATCTCATGTTTTGTGGATTTCATGTCAAATTTAAAGGTTTTTCACTCCCAATTTTCTAAACTTTTAGTTCCCTTATTTGATTCGACAGTATCAATAATTGTCATTGATTATAGCTATTTACTCAAGGAATATGTAAGTTAGATCCAAGAACTTACATACATATAACAAATCTCATGAATGCCAATTCACATTTTAATTATTTATTTCAATTCCTTGCATTAGCGGGAAAATTTGGAGCAATGGTTGGGTTGTCTCCATTGTATCTAGAGGTTACAAGTTCAGGTTACAAAAAAAAAACCTCTTAAGTAAACACAGAGGCCAAAACTGCAAAAATCAATCCATCTCCAAACTCTATACTAGAGGGAGCTACATTTACTAATGTCCCTTTTTCCAATGCCATGCCAACACCATATAATATCTAGAGTTTATTTTGCAAAAAAAAAAACATTACATCTAAACACATTATACAACAAAATCTATATTATAGTTGTCTTTTCTAGATATTCATAAAAGAAATTTAATATGAGCATTCTCAATATTCCACAATCTTAATCCTAACATTCGGTGGCCTTCTCTTACAGTCATGGCAATCAAACTAATTTTAATAGCTCAAGATGGATAATTATTTCCATTTGCATACTCACAATATATCATCAAGATTATAAGGAGTTTGAAGAACTGATTTATTCATTCATATATACATATATATATATATATATATATATATATAAACTTCATAATACAACAATAACATCAAGTCTTTATTCCACTACATGGGATTGGCTATCTAAATCATTTTGCTCCATTCTATCCTGAGAGTCAAATTCTAAATTAAATCTAATAAAAAAATATAATTTCTAATACTTTCTAATCATCTGAACTATTCTCAAAAAAATCATTTTCTTCTCTTTTTTTAATTTTATTTTTACAAATTTATACATTTTAAGGTTTCCACCTCAATTATAAGTTTTATATTCCACTAAATATTATATAAACGTCTATCAGAATGAAAAATACTAGTTATTAAAATAACTAATAAATATATTACCCGATGAAATAAAAAAACCATAAAGGATGCTGAAGAATTAAGTCAATATAAACCCAAGGTAAACATAAGCTGAAGACATGACAAACTGATAAGATTATTTCAGCTCCTAAAATAGTGTTCTGGGTAATAATTTGTCTAAAATTGGAAACAAGGTTAGGAGTCAGCTTAAGGTTAATGACCAAGGACGCGAATCAACAAGATTAAATAGAAACTACTAACTAACCAAAGCCAAATCAAACCATACATTCCTGAGCACTGAACCATTTTTCTATGGAGACAAATCCCCACTATACAGCTTCTCCAGGATCAATTGTCTAAGTTCACTTCCATCAATGCTCGCCTCATCCAGGAATGCATCAGTTATTTCAAACTGCCATCTCAAGAGGAAGAATAATTAACAATTACCCTTGCTCACATCCAATCGCAGTAGTTCCCCTTGCAAGTCCAAGTCAGGTTATATTTTGTTAACAACATCAGCAATAAGAGCTTATCCCTCCAAAGTCTTCAATAACAAATGAAGATTCTGTAGCTTCAGCTATCAAATCTCTGTCTACTCTAGCCATGAGATATAAGCGTTGCAAATCAACAGTCACATTCTTAACAGATCCAGCCACAGATTCCATTGTCTCAGCCACATCAAAATCTATCAATGGGAACCACCACTATTGTAAGGTTCCGTTGTTTCCCAACCATTACTTTCTCATTATCCTTCATCTTACAAATGTCATATTGCCTTCCGATCTCTCCGTCATCACGTCCTAAACCTACTTTCTCATTATCCTTCATTTTTCAAGACCCCTCTGAATCTCTCCCTCATCTCAATCTTTCGTTAAAACACTGGAGCGTTGATCCTGGATGAAGTATCAAGTACCTTGATAAACCAAATGACCCAGAACTCCCAACCCAAAAAAGTAATGCTTGATTTGATCAAAAAAATAGAATGGGTTCAGATCAAGTTCCATATAGAAACTGATGAGGTTGGACTGTCTGATGATTCTTATTTTTGGTCAACACCAACCCATATTGCATCACTAAAATGTGCAAAGTTTGCGTGCTTTGCTTGTAACAGTGTTTTAAAGAAGATGATTCCCAATAAGTAATGCGTGCTGGGATACTTTAGAATGAAAGGGATTAGGATGGCACAGAAACAGTGAAATACTTTAGAATGAAAGGGATTAGGATGGCACAGAAACAGCCATACAAGGAAAGAAGACTCTTACCTGATCAATCAATGTTTTGTTCCTATTTCTTTCATGCTGCAGCTCAAGCAACATCGACTCCTCAACTGTCTTTAACCTGCAACAATCAGATGAGCCAACAATTACCAGGGATGTTAAAGAAAACAGAATATTTCTTTCCTTCAATAAATACCTTCGCTTCAAAGCATCATTTTCATCTTCTAATTGTTTGATCTTTGACTGATTTACCTCCGGAAAAGGAGCACCTTCCTTGATCATTTGGGAGGCTGCCTGCCGTTTATGTAGTGATGCAAGATAAGGTTTTTACAATATAAGAAGACGCATATAAATTTATAAATTGCTTTAATGAAGCTAAAAGTATGAGTAAAGACAAACAGAAGTTAAATATCAAATCAAGGGGAGGTACTACGAAGAAGTAATGCGTGCTGGAATATTTTAGAATGAAAGGATTAGGATGGGACAGAAACACCTATACAAGGAAAGAAGACTCTTACCTGATCAACCAATGTTTTGTTCCTATTTCTTTCATGCTGCAGCTCAAGCAACATTGACTCCTCAACAGTCTTTAACCTGAAACAATCAGATGAACACACAATTACCAGGGATGTTAAAGAAAACAGAACTTCTTTCCTTCAATAAATACCTTCGCTTCAAAGCATCATTTTCATCTTCTAATTGTTTGATCTTTGACTGATTTACATCCGGTACAGGAGCACCTTCCTTGAGCATTTGGGAGGCTGCCTGCCATTCATGTAGTGATGCAAGATAAGGTTTTGACAACATAACAAGACGCATACAAATCTATAATTTGCTTTAATGTGTTGATTTTATTCAAAGTGTGTGGCAGTAGCAAGCGGCAATTGAACAAGAGAGACATGGGCCAGCAAAAAAAAATTGAATACTCAATATAATTCAGAGGGACAGAATTCTTTGGTTTAAAGGAACAGAACCGATTGGTTCGCAAATAGGAAAAAAAATGATTATAATAAACTTCGTTTGAAGTAGCAGAACTGATTGAGTTCGCAAATAGGAAAAAAAAAATGATTTGCAATAACTTATTAAGATCCTGGAGAATATTTGCTTCTAAACAGTAAATCACCTTTGTCTGTGATCTGGTAGATCTGCCATCAATACCTCCAGAATTACATTTTAAAGAAGAGGGAGATGTACTTAACAATTCTGAACAATTGCCCTCTTTATCAGAGAATTTTCTTGTAGGGGAAACATTTGGAACTACGGATGAAAATAAATTATCTCCCTTATTAAAAATATTTTCACTCCCAGAACCACGCTCATTACGTTCATATGGCAATTCATGGGTTCTTAAAACAGAAGATCCTTTGCTTTTCCCAAACTTCTCACTACTCTTGGTTCCATTTTCCTTTGAAGGTACGGTGAATCCTGCTTTAGCTGATTCGGTGGATGAGATGTTTTTTCCCTTCTTGCTTACATTTGAAAGATGCTTGCCTGAATACTGATATTTTCTTGAATCATTTGACACTTTGTTGGGAAACGCACCCTTCTTGGGATGCTGAGACGACTGCAGGCAAGGAACTTCAGGCGAGCTATCTATTGCAAAGAAAATAAGGGAAAAAACTTGAGAGAAATGGATACTAAATTTCAGGCAAAAGAAAAGAAAAGCCTGATAAAATAACGTGAGGTTTTCTACCAAAGCTGCGTAAAATAAATTAGGAAGTTTTTTTTTTAATATTTGCATAGATGCAATAGCAAAACGTTTCCATACCATTGTCTTCGGATTCGTCATTTCTTTTTTTGATCCTTGGAGCATAGCCAACTTTATGACAGTTTGATGACCTGAATGCAAGTTGAAGGTATAAATCAACAGAAGTAATAGTCACAGCAACTTGCATAGACATGCAAAATATAGCATAACAACAAACCAGTATTTTTTCTGCATCAGAATCAATCGTGATTCAAGTCTTGAAAGAACAGTGGTGCGTTCGAAGCCCTGCTTATCATGAGCTGGCTCTACAAAATTGGCCTCTAAAACACCTGGAGATTACCATTATTTCTGCAGCTAGACGCACATACAGGTGCAAAAGGAGGAGAAAAAAAATATATTTTAAAGTACCTATTACACCACGCCCGTCACTGCCTGCAGCATTCCATACTCTCCAAAAAGGCTTTTCAGCAACGAAAGGTAACAAAGGTAAGACTCATACCATAACCAACTTGAAAACATACTTTGCAAAAGATTACAACTAAACAATAAAAAGTCAAATTACAAATTATACTTGAAAATAAAACATATTTGTACAATGACATCACAAACAAAAAAAGAGAAAAAAGAGCTAAATAAATAGAATATTGATAGACCGGCCAATTTGATTGGGAGGTAATTAGAAAATTTTCAAATCAAGATGAAGTTGTTTAGGAATGTTCTTAATCAAAAGGAATTAATTAGAAGATGTTTCCTAATTGAAGAGAGCATATATGGGGGCTGATTTAGAGGGGATTAATTAGGAAATGCTTCCTAATTGAAGAAGACATATTTATGGGCAGATTGGGGGGGGGGGGATTAATTAGGCAATGTTTCCTAATTGAAGATGACAGATTTATGGGATGATTTGAGGGCTGATTTGGGAGGGAAATAATTAAGGAAATATGAGGAAATTAAGCCAGGTTGTTTGGATATTTGTTGCTTAATTGTTTGCTTTAAATAGGAAGAGAGGGGTGAGGGATATGTATGATTATTGTGGCTGATTTAGTGTCTTTGGTTCTTGGTGTCTTGGGCCCTAGCTTTGTCTAGGGATTGGGAGAGATTGATCCTCCTCTCGAATTGAGGATCAATTGTATCTTGTTTGTCTTCTTCTGTTAGTTTGGTTCTCGCAATAAAACTACTATTTTTCTCTGATTTTATCATCAAATTTGTGGAGTTTTCTCGCTATTCATCAATATTGTTAGGGTTTACTTGAGATCTTCAAGTATTTCCTAACAAATTGATATCATAGAAAATTTTGGGACCTTTAGGGGGTTATTTATGTGAATTTTAATTGCTGTTTTTTGGCTGGAGGTAGAGGGATTGCTGTTTTTGCGGTCAAGGATCAGTTTTTTGAACCTACAAAAAGTCTGGGATTGATGGCAGCCAAGAAAGTAGATGCGTTGGAAGAACACATCAAAGGAGAGATGAGCCAAATAAAATCAACGATGGAAGATAGAATTTCATCCGTGCAAGACAAAGTTTCCGATCTTCATAAGATGGTGAAGAAGATATTAGAGAATCAAAATCAAACGACAACATCGGAGACAAAGGGACCGGTAGGGAGAACTACGAATTCTAAATTTCGTAGGAGGGAAAATGATGTGGAGATCATGGAGGAGAAAGGTGTAAGGTATGGAGTGTGAGACCTCGTTCCTTTGCTGTTGCTGTAGCTGCTGGGAAAAGTGATATTTTTCCCAGGATCGTCCGGGCCGATTGGAGATCGTCCAGGCCGATCTGCACTGTAGAAAATATCGTCCTGAGAATAGTTCTGGGAGTCGTCCAGGACGATCAATTTTGGTCTGATCGTCCCGGGACGATGTGGCGATCGGCCGGGCCGATCCCACTAATGATATAAGAAAATGAGCTCGTTTTGAGGAGAGAGAAAACATTTTTATAACCTCAGATATTTTGAGGAGAGAGAAAGGCCGGAAAAGCAAAAAAAGAAGTCCGATCGGGGTCCGCGGAGCGATTTTCGTCGTTCGTTGCTGTTGGATATTTTGTTTGTCTCGCTGTAAGGATTCCGAACCCTACTTCTGTTTTCAAAGATTTTGAGATTTTGCGAAATGGTGCTCAGATTTGTGTTTTTGTAAGTGATTTTCGTACCCGGTCTGGTACTGGGGGATGACACACATGGATGGATCTACAAGGTGGAGAGGTATTTCACCGTCAATGGGCTGACGGAGGAGGAAAAATTGACAGCAGTAGGCTTCTGTTTGGAGGGGAAGGCGTTGTCTTGGAACCAAAAAAGGGACCAGATGAGACCCATACTGAGTTGGAGGGAATTCAAGGAACGCTTATTAGAATGTTTCCAAACAGATAGGGGAGGAGACTTCTATGAACAATTCTTTGCACTAGTGCAGGACATATCAGTGGCAGACTACTGCGAGAGATTTGAGCACTTCGCCAGTCAGGCAGAGCGACTATCGAAGACTGCTTTGGAGGGTAACTTCATGAAGGGACTCAAATCCGAGATCAAAACTGTGGTGAGGGTCATGAAGCCTCGTGACTTGGGAGAGGCAATGGAGCTGACGCAGTTGGTGGAAAATCAGAATAATCAAGAGAGCGGAGTCAGAGGCACCAGTTCAGGGGGCTCTTACAGGATGACTACCACTCTCCTAGCACCCAAGAGTCCTGCAATAGGCCATCTTCGAGAGGCTCCCAGGGAGAAGCCAGTAGGAGGAAGTAGGGGCAACTTCAAAAGATTGGCGGAGAGGGAGATACAGGAGAAGACGGTGAATGGACTATGCTTCAGATGTGATGAGAAGTATACTCTAGGGCACCGGTGTATGGACCAAACTCTTCAGGTTCTCATCGTCTATGATGACAAGGAAGTTGAAGAGGGAGGTGAGAGTGAGCGAGAGGGAGAGATGAAGGACAAGTTGCATTCAGATATGCCGGAGGTCTCCCTGAACTCAGTGGTAGGATTCGTTCCGAATCATATTGATAGGAAACACTTGGATTTCCAAGTGTTTCTCACCAAAACCGAAGTAGATCCAATAGATTATTGCTGTCCATAGTGGAAAAACAGCAAAACTCCAAAAAAAACTGAGAGAAAAACGTAGGGAGATACGTAGAAAAAACGATGCAAACACTTTTATTTCAATAAAGGATGAAAAGCACTTGCAAGATACAACTTTCCTTCAATTCGAGAGGAAGGAAAAAACTCTCCAACGATCTCCGGCAACGCCAAGAGCCCAAGAACAACAAACCCTAGATCTCAAACTAATTCAAATTCAACATAATCCCCCCCTTTCCTCCTAACCTCCTAATTAACCATAAAGGAGTTTTACAAAATGTCTAAACAGCCCCTCGTATTCAAAATTTCCCTCCCAAAACTCCTCCTTGGCCCCCGTCGGCTGCGCTCGCCCCGCTCGGTTCCGCCCGCCCTGTTTTCTTCCAACTCGAGTAGGTGTGGACCGGTCTGGGTTGGACCGGTCCAGCCGGCTCAAGTGCCGGCCTAACACATATCATAAAGGTAAAGGAGAAAATAGCAGACAAGGAAGTCGTGGTGCTGATTGACAGTGGGGCTACTCATAATTTCATCTCCAACCAGGTCATGGACTAATTGGGAGTGAAATTGGTGGATACAGGCTGTTATGGGGTGATGCTGGGTACAGGGAAAGTGGAAATGGTCCAGGGGATTTGTAGAGTAGTTTTGACCATACGAGTGGTTCAGCTGAGGGAGGATTTTCTCCCATTGGATTTAGAGAACACTGATGTCATCCTGGGGATGAAGTGGCTATAGACCCTGGGAGACACCAACGTCAACTAGAGGGCATTGATGATGGAGCTGGTTGTGTAAGAGAATCAGGGCTCTCCAAAGCCATGCTATCACTTAAAACCATGGTGAGGAGCATGTAGGAGGTGGGGGAAGGTTATTTGGTGGAACTACATAGGTTGGAGGGGATTATATTGGAGGGAGGGGAAGTTCTTCTTTCGGTGCAATCCTTGATTCAGCAATTTAGTAATTCAGTGAGATTTTTCAACCACCTCCTCAAGAACACGAGCATGCTACCATCTTGAAGGAAATAGTCTCACCTATTAGTGTTCATCCGTATCGTTATCCTCAAATCCAGAAGGATGAGATCGAGAGATTAATTAAGGAGATGTCAGAGACAGGGATCATTCGACATAGTGTCAGTCCAGTGTTATTAGTCAAGTGCTTCAGCAACAGTTTCCTTTATTCCACCTTAAAGACAAGGTGGCACTTTGGGAGGGGAGTATTGATAGACCGGCCAAATTTGATTAGGAGGGAATTAGGAAATTTCCAAATCAAGAGAAAGTTGTTTAGAAAGGTTCTTAATCAAAATGAATTAATTATGAGAAGTTTCATAATTGAAGAGAGTATATATAGGGGTTGATTTAGAGGGATTAATTAGAAAATATTTCCTAATTGAAGAGAATGTATTTAGGAAATGTTTCATAATTGAAGAGGGTAGATTTATGAGATGATTTGAGGGCTGATTTGGGTGGGAAATAATTAAGGAAATAGGAGGGAATTAGGGGAGGGGAGGGTTGTTTGGGTATTGGTTGTTTAATTGTTTGCCTTAAATAGGAAGAGAGGATTAGGGTTAGGGGTACGCATGATTATTGTGGCTGATTTGATATCTTTTGGTTCTTGGCATCTTGGGCCCTAGCTTCGTGTAGGGATTGAGAGAGATCGATCATCCTCTCGAATTGAGGATCAATTGTATCTTGTTTTTCTTCTTCCGTTAGCTTGATTCTCACAATAAAACAACTATTATCAAATTTGTGGAGTTTTCTTGGTGTTTCATCAATATTGTTAGGGTTTACTTGAGATTTTCAAGTATTTCCTAACAAATATGCATGTGAAAAACTGTGGTGCACCAAAGCATAGATGAACTCGATCCCCATAATCCCTAAAAGATCATACAGGCAGCAGAATCTCGCAGCAAGGAAGTGCTACACATATGTATCATATATAGGCCCATGCCCATTGTGTCATCCCTAGAGTAAGGGCTATATCTTAAGCAATCGAGAAGCAAAGGTTGTGTATTGATTCAGCAAAATAAGTTTGACCTAAATTAATTTTAAAATAAATAACTTATCAACCCTAGTCAAATCTATAATACCCAATGTTTGCAAAGGTTAAAATTAAAATGACCTAAAAATTTTTGCCCATTTTCATGTTCCAAGAAAATAATTAAATCTATTTTTTTATAAAATCATTTATTTTTTTTTAAGATTACTTTTATATATATATATATACACACACGTGCACGCGCACATATTGATGTATATAAATTAAAAATTTTAGATTAATTAAATAACTAAATCCAATAAATTTAATTATTCCTTGAAAAATGTTTAAGTATAGAAATACGGATCTACTAGGAGAATTGATAAAAGATTGACATGCAAATTCATCAAGCATTCCATAACTACAGTTCAATACTAAAATCCACAACTAAACCTTGAAAATAATTTTTGTAAGGATGAAGAAGCAAGGGCTGACTAACCATACAGAAAGAATAGTATACTATGAAGAATGTCTTATAGATGTTTTTCAAGTATGGACATACAAGAAGTGAATTTAAAAGTAGGATTTCCATGGACACTAGGAAGTTAAGGTTACCAGTTAATTAACGGGCTTGATTAGATGGTTGAACACCAATTTAACAAAGCATGCTATTCAACTACATAGCCTCACTTTTAGTTCCTCTGCATGTGAATGAAACCATTATTTAACTGTATTATGCCTTTGTTATAATTGTACGGTTTGATATATGCTACCTTACATGGCCTGTTGCTACTGAGTTACGACACATCATTGGTTCATATCTTCCAACTCAAAGGGAGAAATAAAAAAATGAATTTCTAAAAATCGAAAATACAGGATAGAGAAGTTACGACACATTTTACCAATTAAGACACTAATTTTAGATGATAGTCTCTATTTCCTTCCCAAACAATTACTTTTCAATTACAATATTCAATATGAAAAAGTTATGAATGATAAATGAGAAAAAGGGCTAATATTCGAAGTAGTAGTCAAATTCATAAAAGACAAGGTAAGAATACTGAACAAATTCATGACATATTGTTGCATGACCATTAAGATATAAATAAAAAGAGGGAAATAAACGTGTATGAGTATTAACTCAAACATAAAACAAGCTGCTGGCGAGTTCAGAAAGGAGGTTATGGAGAGATGTCATGGCGGAAGTGAAGGAGATCAGATGTACCTTTATTAGTCTATTTTTGTGGTAGACATTAAATCCTTGAACATCAATGTGATGCTTTGCATCTTTTACAAAACCAATTGTCACAACAGCAACCAACTAATGCATTTGTCCAGAGAGACAATAAATTTTAGATCAACAACAATCCTAAAAGTTGTTTCAAAATAAACAAAGAAAAAAAAAAAAAAAAGCTTCTATGGTCTCACATTTGGATCCTTCGGAACCTTATCAGTACCAGGATTCGGACGGTAAGTGTTCTCCTGCTTTAGCATCATATCATTGACAATGTTATGGTGCTCGATCTCCTCGCCACGTAGAATCATTCTAAAACCATTTGGTAGCCTGAGGTACAGAATGGAGGTATAACTCTACACAGCAAAAGAAGACCAACATAAATTAGAAAAAAAAAACGAAAACAAAATAAAATGCAAATCATGAGACTTGAATAAGAAAAGTTCAAAATCCAAGTTTCAGTGATTCATTTATTAAAAGAATGCGAAAGAAAAGCTTAGGAAACACTTCTAAAAAAATGTCAAACAAAACATTTTAAAACAAAATTGACAAAACATCAAATTTCAATGCTATTAAAGAATATAGAAATTATGAGAAATTGCGTCAGAGAAAACGGTCAAATCAGTTATTCATAGATATTGCTATCAGAATCCTACAGCCAATCGAAATTTGATTTAATTAGAATAAATCACTATCTTAATGAATTAAGGAATATTATGGCTAATAAATTTGGAAGGTATTGATATTATTTATATAATATATGCTAACTTTTTGAAGTCTTATGAAAGGAAAAATTATACTTCAATCTGAGTAAATGTAAGTTTCTAGCAGAAAATTAACTTCTTAGGGTATGTAATATCTAGTGCTGGGATAGATACAGATAATAAGAAGATTCAAACCATCATAAATTGGGCCATCCTCAATCATTCACTGATGCAAAAAGCTTCCAAGGGTTGATAATCTTTTTAACAATCCTTGAATACTAGCAAAGGGATGCTGATTGGGAACATATGGAAGAAAATTTTTACCGGTGAGTTGTTGATTTTGAAGGGAGGAGGGGAATTCGAAGGAGGGTATGGGAATGAAAGGGGAAGGGAAGATCGGGAGACTTGGGGAGGGCAAAGCACTTGAGAAAGTGGAAACTATGGAGGAATAAGCAAAAACGAGGGAGATCAAAAGGTGAGGAAGCTGAAGATGCCAATTTTTGAGGAGGAGGACGCTTATGGTTGGATCTATAAGGTAGAGAAGTATTTCGCCATCAATAGGTTGAAGGATAAGGAAAAATTGACAGCATCATACCTATGTCTAGAGGCGAAGGCCTTATCATGGTACCAATGATAGGACCATAGGAGGCCTATAAGGAGCTGGAGAGTATTCAAGGATTGTTTATTAGAACGTTTCCAAATCGATGGAAGATGAGACTTCTATGAGTAGTTTTTCGCATTGATGCAGGATGGATCAGTGGCAAACTATTAGGAGTGGTTCAAGCACCTGCACAGCCGGGTGGAACGATTATCAGAGTCTATTTTGGAGGAGAACTTTGTGAAGGGGTTTAAGGCAGAGATTAGAGCAGCAGTGAAAGTCATGATGCCTTGTGACTTAGGAGAAGCCATGAAACTGACCCAACTGGTGGAAAATCAAAAGAATCGAGAGAGAGGAGCCAGAGTAGCAGCTCAAGAGGCACTCTTACAGGATGACGACTACTTATTTAGCACCCAAGGGTCTGGCATCAGGAGGATTTCATGAGATCACCAGGGAGAAGCAAGTAAGAGAAGGGAGTGAGAAAAATTTCAAGAGACTGACAGAGAAGGAGATGCAAGAGAAGAGGGAAAAAGGGTTATGTGTGATGAGAAATATACTCCAGAGCACAGGTGTAGGGATCGAACTCTTCAGGTTCTCACCGTCTGTGATGATGAGAAAACTGAGGAGGGAGGTGAGAGAGAGATGGATGACAAGTTGCATCTGGATGTGGTGAGGTCTCCTTGAATTTAGTAGTAGGACTCACTTCGAATCATACGATGAAGGTAAAGGGGGAAATAGTAGGCATGGAGGTGGTAGTATTGATTGACAGTGGGGCTACCCATAGTTTCATTTCCACACAGGTCGTGAACCAATTAGGAGTGAAAATGGTGAACACCGGTTATTATGGGGTGATGATGGGTACAGGGAAGGGGGAGAAAGGCCAGGGGATCTATAGAGTGGTGTTGACAATCCAGGAGATTTAGGTAAGGTGGGATTTTTTCCCACTAGAGTTAGGAAATACTGATATCATCCTGGGGATTAAGTTGTTGCAAACCTTGGGAAAAACTAAGAAAATTGGGGAGCAATCACGATGAAATTAATGGTGGATGGGAGAAAAGTGGTTATAAGAGATGCAAAGTTATCCAAAGCCATGGTATCACTTAAGACTATGATTAGGAGCATACAAGAGATAGGGGAAGATGATATGGTAGGACTACACAGGCTGGAGGTGATCAGATTGGAGGGAGGGGATGTTTCTCTTTTAGTGCGATCCTTGATTCAGCAATTCGGTAAGATTTTTCAGCCACCTCAAGGATGGCCACCTCCACGGGAACAAGAGCATATTTCCGCCTTGCGGACAAGGTGGATTTTGGGAGGGAGTATTGTTAGACCGGTCCATTGGGACCGGTTCACACGGACAAAGGCGGAGAAATCCTGACTCTCCTGTATGTCATCTAAACCACAAAAGCCGAAAGAACTTTTTGGGAAAGAATTTTGAGGGATTTTGGAGGGAAATTCGAATGTAGTGATTGTTTAAAGATTTTCTTTTGAATTGCATGCATTAAATAGTTTGTTTTCCAAGGGTTAGGGCATCTGGAATTTGGTTGAAATTTGAGATCCCTTAGGTTTTCTTTGGGCTCTAGCAGTGTCTAGAGATTTGAGAGATATCAATCCTCCTCTCGAATTGAGGATCAATTATATCTTGTTATTTTTCTTCCGTTAGTTGATCTATTGTTTTCCCTGATCTTCATTGGAGTTTGGAAGAGTTTCTCGCTAATTTTCTGAAATTGATAGGATTTACTCGAAATCTTCAAGTGTTTCTTATCACTTAGTTGATGATAGGATAAAGAAAAATAGACTTGATATATACATGTACCTATGGCAAAAGATGCACAAACAAAGAAATTAGGTAAAATTATGATATGCCTTGAAGTCAATTTCAACAAATCACAGCAAGAAATCCACAGAAAACAATATAAAACAGCAGAATTTGGAGGAAATAATGACTGATTTCTATTAATAACTCAATAAGAAACAAAAGATACAAGCGCTCTATAATTAGAGAGGTAGATCATCTCTCCCAATCAACCTAGACGCCGCCATGAAGCCCTCACAAAAGAAACTACAGCATAAAACTTAAAAAAACATAACCCTAATACTAAATAACATCCCTATATATTCCCCATTTTTCCCTCCACTTTAGCCCTAAAGTATTTCTCTTGCCTTAATTAAATTTCCTCTCTTTACAAAAAAAAAAAAAAATCCTCTCTAATTTGAATTCAAAATCCCTTCATTAATTTCTCCCTTAATCCTCTTCCTCGCATAGAAATGATTGGCTTACTGGGCCCGAACCCCATGCTGCCTCGCCTCCTGCAGCTAGTCTGTTTTCTAGCAGCTGGACCGACTGCAGGGCCAGTCCTGTTGGACCAGCTGTAACAAATTAATATGAAGAACTAATAAGAAAACAAGTAGACTAAAAATAATATTATGAAAGTGAAAAATAGAGTTACCAACCTAAGTAGCACTAAATAGTAATGGATGATGAGAATTAATCCAGCCAACCCCAAAAAATTGAATTAAGGCAATCGAGGAAAAAATTGAATTAAGGCAATGGAGGAAAAAATTGAATTAAGACAATCGAGGATGACAAAGATGAAGATAACATAGTTTAGAGATACTTTATTAATTCACTTTATTGGTGCATTGAATTTATATTTGGTTATGCCTTAGCATGTGGATTACATCAAGGATCAGCTTTAAGCCCATATCTTTTTGTTTTAGTCATGGATATTCTTACTAGACAATTGAAAGAGGATGTACCCTGGTGTATACTTTTTGCTGATGACATCACTTAGTCCAAAGAGATGGTGAGATGGGGATATTATTAGTAGAATCCAAGTTGAATGGTTGAAGTGGAGGAATGCACCAGACCTGTTGTGTGATAGAAAAGTTCCCCTAAAACTTACGGGAAAATTTTATAAGATAGTGGTGAGACCTACAATGCTTTCTGGTGTAAAATGTTTGACCATTAAAAAAAAGCACAAAATAAAGTGTTGCAAAGATGAGGATGCTTAGGTTGATGAGTGGCTATACACTTCGAGATAAAATGTGAAACAAGTTATACGTGAAAAGGTTGGAGAAACTCAGTGGCAAATAAGATTAGAGAGAGTTGTCTTAGATGGCTTGGTCACATAAAACGTCGGCCTTCAGATGACCAGGTTAGGAGAGTAGATGTATTATATCCAACCTATGTTAAAGAAGGTAGAGGTAAATCTAAAAATACTTGATTACAAATTATTAGAAATGATCTTTTTTCTTAGGTTTAATGATAGTTTGACTCCTCATAGAACACAATGGAAAAATGATTCATGTAGCTAACCCCACATAGTGGGATAAACATAAAAGCTTGATGTTGTTGTTGTTGATGTTGTATGCCTCAGCATGATAGTTCTCCAACTATATTGGGGTATAACATAAAAATAATGCAAATCAATTCTATCACCACTCTCCATGGCATTGCAACATCTTTGTTTTTTTCTACATAATAAATTAAAACTTCAAGAATACTTGATCAATCATTGTATAGAATTTGGTAAAACTCAAGCTAATAGCGGCAGATTTATTTGACATAGCAATCTTTATGACCTTTCTGCATATTAAGCTTCTTAATTTTAAAAATAGAAAGACATAATTCTTAAAAATAGCTTATAATAGATGACAATATAGCATAGCACATAGAAAAAACTGTACAGTTTACTTTAAAACAAGCAATAGTACAAAGAAAGCCAAAACCAAAACTAAAACATACCCTCAGAGAATGACGGTATGTCAAGAAGTGCTTCGAGTTTGGAAATTGTTTAGCCATTTGAATCTTTTTTTCATCTCGATTGACACCACTAATTTGAATATCCTACCATCTCAAATAGCATCATCATAAGAATAAGCATAATCAGTTCGATTTCTAAAAAATCAATCAATCAAATAAGCACACCAACTCCAGATCTTCTCCATGTTAAGAGTATCATGAAAAATGCTTAATTTGAGAATGAGGTAGGGAGAAACATTGGAAATAGCTTGGCCCATACATGTTTGTCAGTGTCAAAATCAAGCTCAAGTTTTCCTAGATCATCTTCCCATAGATTGTATATAACTATCCGAGTCCCATGATCTTGCATCAAATCAAACTGCAGAAGGAAAATTAAGAAATGATATATATCAGAAGAGGCACGGAAAAAGATGAATCCTACAGACATTGCCTTCCAAAAGTATAAGTTGAAAATTAACATAAATTACATTATAAAGACTTAATTAGATACAATAAAAAAAAAAATCATATATCAATTCTCACCTATCAGTCATGCAAATAATTTCTGAATGTCCCTATCTACGTATTGATATCGAAGGTTAAAAATAAAAGGTCAAATAGTTCTGATGTAAATGCTTGATGGATATGTATTGGAGGGATGAAGCTTCTACGTGTGCGTGTGCCTATGCTTATAGCACTATATACAGTTACACCTAAGCAAGTTTACATAGAATCGTAGAAGGCATTTACTCTTAAATTCAAGAGTTATTGGAGCATTTCATTTGTGGAAGGACTGCTATGTCTCTTTCATCTGCTTGACAAAAAAATTTCTATTATATCATTGCCCAATTTTGAATTCAAAACTCTGACAGCACACTCCTTTTAATGTTAGACTTTAGAGCAGTAACCAATTTTATAAGCAAACTCTCTGGCAGGAAAATATTTACCACATAACATATTTGTCACATAGGGTTAATAAGTTCATAATAAGGAGCCGCGCTTTCTTTTTACATAGTTTATGCATTTGGCTACTACTGATTTCTTCTCAAAGTACATTTAGGCTTCATCATTATAAAAAGACCAATGTAAGTGCTTGAAGGAACAGTTTATTAAATAATTGAAAGTTGAATTGTGTGAGCGCTACATGACGTCTTGGTGACACAACAACATCAAGCCTTTATCTCACTACGCGGGGTCGGCTACATAAATCTTTTTTCTCGAATTGGTGACACCCACAATTAAATTTATAACCTTTGAAATCAACAGGATATTTGGATAATTCAGAAAGCATAACACAATTATTTCAATCAAAACCTGTTCGAGAATTGGATGTAGATAAAAGCATCTATGTCAAGATGCCCAGTTTATAGTCTTGAAATATTATTTGAAATATGAAATGTTGAAAATTTTCATGTTTATTTCCGTCGTAATTTCCCATAAAGCAATGATCTATATATAGTTTTTTTTTTTTTTTTTTTTTTTTTTTTTTTTTTTTTTTTTTTTTTTTTTTTTTTTTTTTTTTTTTTGCATTAGTTGGTTTGTTCAATTTTGCAAATTCTGTAATTAAGAATATGATAATGATAGCCAAAAGGAATGTATTTTTATTTCCTAATTTTAGGTTAGTTTATATGTTATGGCATGTTCCAGTTCTGGTTCAGTTTGGGTTTGGAGGTTGAATAGTTTGCCATTCTTTAGGTTGGTGAATTATAGTTTAGCTTTGAGCCACTCATTCTTTGCGGAATTGGAGTTTGGTAGCATCTGAGGTGGGATTTGAATTGCATTGGGGTTTTCATCACCTTTTCCGATGAACCTTCTAACATTGTCTGTTGAGGGGATTTGTAGATTATAGGGTTATGGTTTTTCTGCATTGCCTATTGCAGCATTCAACTGTGCAGTATCTTTGTGGTTTGTCACAATAAAGTGTTGAATTTTAAAATAAAAAACGGAATTATTTATCATCTTTATTTATATTTTTTTATTTAGAAACTGAAGAAACCCGCTCTCATTAATAGAAAGAAAAATGATCCAAAAAGTAAGTTACTCAATAAAGAGTTGACCAAAAAGGAAAGCATTAATGAGAAAACAAAGTTAACAGTCTCTAAAAAGACCTAGAGGCTTATCTGGAAGGTTAAAAAGAGAAACAATTAAATTTGAATTGAGTTAATTTTAAGTAACCATATACTAGCCCAGCGGATGAGGAGCTATAAATAGATCCTCCAAGGCATTTAATTTATTTTCTTTTGCAGAATAAAATTTCTCTTTTTAATTTTCAATTTTGTATTTGCAAGTTAGATGTGTGATTCCTTCGAGTATAATACAAGTGTGACCACTCATTTCTGAGAGAAGTTGTCTCCTTGAACTGACGTAAGGCCTAATTTGTTATTTTGGTAATTTCGTTTCATGTTCTATGTCCTCTATATAAAGTGGTATTTGTTTTATTAGTAGGCCTAATATGTTATAATGTGATATAAGGTTTTCTTTTGAGGAGATCTAAAATCAAATACATGGAGTATAATTTTAGTAGTAATAGATCTAGTTGGGGGGATTGTGACTTTGGTTGATCAAGTCATTAATAAGAATACACATTTTAGATATCTTGGGTCTATTGTTCAAAGTAATAGTGAAATAGATGGGAATATTATTAGTAGAATTCAAGTTGAATGGTTGAAGTGGAGGAATGCATCGGGCTTGTTGTGTGATAGTAAAGTACCCCTCAAACTTAAGAGAAAAATCTATAAGATGGTGGTAAAACTTGCAATGCTTAATGGCATAGAATATTGGTCATTAAAAGAGAAGCATAATATTAAGTTAAGTGTTACAGAGATAAGGATGCTCAGGTGGATGAATGGCTTTACTCTTAGAGACAAGATACGAAACGAGCATATACATGAAAATATTGGAGTAGCTCCAGTGGCAAATAAGGCTAGAGAGAGTCGTCTTAGATGGTTTGGTCACATACAACGAAGGCCTTCCAATGACCCGCTTAGAAGAGTAGATGTATTAGATTTGGCTTATGTTAAGAAAGGAAGAGGTAGACCTAAAAAGACTTGGTTAGAAAATATTAGAAATGACCTTTATTTATTTGACTTAAATGAGAATTTTACACTTAATAGGGATAAAGGCTTGATGTTGTTGTTGTCGTTGTTGTTTTTGTTGTTGTTGTCTTAATTTTATTCAAGTTTGATACATCTAGAATTCAATTTACAAAAATAAAATCAAAATTATCCATTGATTTCATGCAGTTCTAAATATGCATTGATTTTCCTATGTTATTTCAATCGTTTTGTAATAAGTTGAGTTTTAATTCTATTTTTTGCTTCATTCAAATAAATTGAATTTCTCAAATTGGTGGTGTATTATGTGTGAATACTCTTTTTTTTTTTTTTGCATCATATTAGTTGCATTAAAAAATAGAAACTGTCAGTTGGTCTACATCAAATTAATATTATATTATTATATTGTATCAACATGTCACTTAGAAATGAGGATATTATCAAAGTAATTTAACAAAAACGTAAAAGGTATAAAATTTTAACTACTTCGAAAAATCAATTGGCTAAATTATTGAATAAATATATTAATTTTGTGATGTCACATTTAGTTAAAGCATAAGTTGATCATTAAAATCTAGATAATAAAGTTCATATACGTGAACCTGAAGTGCGTTCCATTCACAATAATGAGCCAGTTCAATTAAATTTCACACTTGTCGGACAAAGAAATTATAGAAGTCAAAATTTTAACATAGATGAACACATAATAAGGAAAATCAAAGTTGATAGACCTACTTACAAAAGTAAAATTGATCCAAGAACTATGCCGACTTGATTCTGGATTTAGAAAATTACTTTGAATGGTAAATCATGTCTAAAGAGCGACAAATAAGATTTTTCTAAAAATGGGGTTGTAAAAATGGAATTAACTAAGCATGTAAGAATCGGTATTGTAAGAACCGGTTTAACTGGCGGGTTCAATTGAACCAGCCAGCCCTAATTTAAACTGCAACTCAACAAGGCGAACAAACGGACGAGACGTGCGACTGAGTGGACCGCACACATGCTCAGCGGCTTTGACAAGGCTCAGTTCGCTGTTTTGAGTGAAAAATCACGTGTGTGGGGATAAAATAACTACTCCTCGTGAGTTATATACTTGTTTCCTTTGTTCCCTTGGAAGCAAATGGCCAAACGACAATAGAGAAACGAGACAGAGGAGGAAGGAGAAGAAAGAAAGTAAGTTTATATTTTATTTCTCTTCTTTGCAGTTTCTTGTATGATAGAAACCTAAGTAAAGGTTGACATCAAATTCGAAAGCAGAAGAAGAAAGTTGTAGGAGGAAGAGGAAGGAAATTGGGATTGAGAATTTTCTCTAATTTTGACAACAAAGAAAGAAGTAAATATTTCTTTTCTTATTCTTTCTTTTTGTTCAAACTAAGATAAAGAAAATATTATAATTCTTTTCTTCTAATTGAAGAAATATTATTATGGTAGGAAGAATCAAACTATAAATCCGATAGTGAAAGAAGAAGATTTGCAAGGAAGACAAATTTCGGTGAGGTAATCATTTTCTAATAAAAATTTTAGAAATGTTTGAAGTAAATTAGAGAATAGGAATCCTTGATGTTGCTTTAAAAATATATTGAGTACTCCAAGTTGAAGTTTTATAAATTAAGATCACATTAATGCTATTTGAACAGTGAAGAATCTTCATAATTGAGTTGAAAGGAGTGTTAATAAATCCATAGCAAAGCTTGAGGTTTGAAAGGAAATTAGAGCTCATAAATATTCAAAGTGGGTAATTATAGTTGTTTGAAATTTCATTATTATATTTCCTTTTTCATTTTGAAAGAAATATTTAAATAATTGTTTTGCTTATTTTGAGGCTATTCTGAATAAAACAATGTAAAATTCAAATGCATATATGATAGTAAAATATGCATAGATTATCATAAGAAAGTATGCACAGATATATGAATATGTGAAAGAATGTAAAGAAAATAGAAAGTGAAGTTGGAATATATATATATATATATATATATATATATATATATATATATATATATACTTCTTGAGGAGGAAAGAACAATTGCTGAAATTTTCAGATTTCCGCCTCCAACAGTCCCAAGACAATGCTCTGATACCAATTTGATAGGAAATACTTGAGTTCGCAAGTAACCCTAAGGTAATACTTGAGTTCGCAAGCAACCCTAGTCAAAATCAGCCCAAAACAGTGAGCAAAACTGCTGTCCCAGCAGTTTTACAGCAGCTCCGCAGCAGGAAATGCACCCAAACAGAGAAAAATAAGGAAAAGAAACAAGGTTTCCACTAGTAGATGCAAGAAAACAAAGAAAGATACAACGTCCTTCGATTCGAGAGGAAGAACAACTCTCCACAAGTCTCTAGCAAACCCTAGAGCCCAAGCACACAATGAGATCTCAAACTTTTCATTCAAATTCAAGATGAGGACCTAATTCCCCCCTTTCCCCCTCTTTAACTCTCATCCCCATACAAAATCCCTAAACAGCCCTTCTATTCAAATTTCCCCCCCTTTCCATTCAAATTTTCCCTCCAACCCTTGAATTAACTCCATGTGGGGCCCGCCTAGAGTAAGTAAGGATTGGAGGGGCCCGCCTAACATTACTCCCCTCCCAAAGACTCACCTTGTCCTCAAGGTGAAATGAAGGGAATTGATCTTTCATTCTTTCAAATGGCTCCCACGTAGCATCAAATTCGGGGAGCCCTTTCCATGCGATCAACACCTCTTTGTTTCCTTCCTGGTCAAGTCTCACATCTTTCAGCTCCAGAGGTTCTAGGATCACTTCCATCTCCTCAGTTAATGTGGTTGGCAGTTCAGCACTGGTTGCATACTCCCCAATGGCTTTTCTCAGCTGTGATACATGAAATACTGGATGTATAGTGGCCGAAGGTGGTAATTTCAAACGGTATGCCACTGCCCCAATTTTATCTAATATCTCATAGGGGCCAAAATACCTTGGGGATAACTTCTCATTTCTTCTGTTGGCCAAGGTCCTCTGTCTGTAGGGCCGTAGTTTTAGAAATACCTTCTCACCTACTTCAAATTGGATATCCCTTCTGTGTGCATCCGCCTGTTTCTTCATGATCTGTTGTGCCCTCATCAGATGTTTCTTCAACTCCTCCAGCATCCTATCCCTTTCTTCCAAATGCTGCTCTACTGAAGATACGGGTGTGCTGCCCCTTCCATAATGCACCAAATGTGGTGGATCTCTTCCATATAGCACTCTAAAAGGGGTCATCCTGGAAGCTGAGTGGTACGAGGTATTGTACCAATACTCTGCCCAGGCCAACCATTTGGCCCATACCCTTGGTGTTTCAGAAGCAAAACACCTTAAGTAAGTTTCCAAGCTCCGATTTACAACCTCTGTTTGCCCGTCTGTTTGCGGATGGTAGGCTGTGCTCCTTTTGAGAATAGTCCCCTGTAACCTGAACAGCTCCTTCCAAAACTGGCTGAGGAACACCTTGTCGCGATCAGACACTATCGACTCTGGAATTCCATGTAATCTAACCACTTCCCTGATGAAAGAAGCCGCCACTGTCACTGCAGTGTAAGGGTGTCGAAGGGGTGTGAAATGTGCATACTTGCTCAGTCTATCAACCACCACCATAATAACAGTGAATCCCTCCGATCGTGGTAGGCCATCCACGAAATCCATGGACACTTCCTCCCATACTCTATTTGGAAGCGACAAGGGCTGTAGTAACCCCCCTGGAGCCATCGCCATATACTTGTTTCTCTGACACACTTCGCACCTCGCCACTGTCTCCTGCACTTGCTTATGCATTCCTTTCCAGTATAATTCTGCGGCCAGCCTCCGATATGTCTTTTCTACTCCGGAATGACCTCCAATGGCGCTCCCATGAAACTCCTGTAATAGCTGGGGAATGTGGATGGAATTTTGTGGTATCACAAACCTTCCTTGGTTCAACAATCTCTCCCCCTCAAGGGTGTAGCTTGGGTGGCTGCTCTTATCCTTCAATAGATCCAATCGGATCTTCTTCAATTCTTCATCATGTTCACTCTCTCTCTGGATTTCCCCCCAATCCACCATTAGGGGTACCGACATGGTTACCGCCTGTAGCTCTCCCCCACACCTGGATAAGGCATCAGCCGCCTTATTCTCCAACCCTGGTCGGTACTGGATCTCAAAATCGTATCCCAATAGTTTAGACAGCCATCTCTGATGTTCCTCTGTCACCATCCGTTGTTCCAACAGGTATTTCAGGCTCCTCTGATCTGTCCTGACGACGAAATGCCGTCCTAGCAGGTAGGGTCTCCACTTCTGAATTGCCAATACTATGGCCATCAATTCCCGTTCATATACAGACTTCAGTCTTGCTCTTGTTGCCAACACCTGACTGAAGTAGGCAATGGGTCTATGCTGCTGCATCAGCACCGCCCCCAACCCATACCCGGATGCGTCTGTCTCCACCACGAACGTCTGACTGAAGTCTGGTAGGGCCAAAACTGGTACCGTGGTCATTGCCTTCTTAAGCTTCTCAAAAGCTTGAGTAGCCGCTTCTCCCCACAAGAAACTATCCTTCTTTAACTGCTCTGTCAGGGGCAAGGCTATGTTGCTGTACCCTTTCACAAACCTCCGGTAGTAGCCCGTCAGTCCCAGGAATCCCCTCAGCTCCCTCAAGTTCCTAGGTAGAGGCCACCGTTGCATGGCTTCGATCTTGGCTGAATCAGCTGCCACCCCTTCCTTAGATACCAAGTGTCCCAGATACTCCACACTCTTCTGGGCGAAGCTACACTTCTTCAGATTGGCTTTAAACTCGTGCTCCCGTAGCACTCCAAAGACCACCTTCAAATGCTCCTGGTGCTCCTCCTCGGATCGACTGTACACCAGTATGTCATCGAAGAAAACTAGTACAAACCTCCGCAGGTACGGCCGAAACACCCTGTTCATCAAGGATTGGAAAGTGGCTGGAGCATTGGTAAGCCCAAATGGCATCACCAAGAACTCATAGTGCCCCTCGTGTGTCCTGAATGCCGTCTTCGGAATATCCTCCCCTTTCATCCTGATTTGGTGGTAGCCCGACTTCAAATCCATCTTAGAGAACACTACTGCTCCATACAGCTCATCCAGTAGCTCATCGATCACCGGAATGGGAAACTTATCCGGCACAGTTTCCTTATTCAATGCCCTGTAATCCACGCAGAATCTCCAGCTACCATCCTTCTTTTTGACCAGTAGTACAGGACTAGAGAAAGGACTCACACTTGGTCTGATGATCCCCGCGTCCAACATCTCCTTAATCAGCTTCTCGATCTCGTCCTTCTGAATTTGGGGGTAGCGGTAGGGTCGCACACTAACTGGTGGCACCCCCTCCTTCAGAATGATTGCATGCTCTTGTTCCCTGAGTGGTGGTAAGCCTTGAGGCGGTTGGAACACCTCACTGAACTGTTGTATGAGCGGTTGTACTGCTAGAGGAAGGCTTCCCTCATCTCCTACGCTGACCCTCTCCAAGCGCTGCAGTTCCACCAAATATCCACCTCCCACCTCCTGTATGGTTCTGATCATGGATCTGAGAGACACGCCGGTCCTGGATAGCCCTGCGTCGCCTTGGATCACCATCTTCTTTCCTTCCACCATTAGCTCCATCCTCAAAGCACCCCAATTTACTTTGGTCTCCCCTAAGGTCTGCAGCCATTTCATCCCCAGGATGACATCAGTGCTCCCCAACTCCAAGGGAAGAAATTCTTCCTTCACCTGGATCCCCTGAATCATCAGCACTACTCCTCTACAAACTCCCCTTCCCATTTCTACCTTTCCTGTGCCCAACATCACTCCATAGCCGCCTGTATCCTCCAGTTTCACCCCCAGCAAGTCAACCATCTGAGTGGAGATGAAATTGTGGGTTGCCCCACTATCGATCAACACTATCACCTTTCTATCAGCCATCTCTCCCCTCACTTTCATAGTGTGATTTGGAGTGAATCCCACCACAGAATTTAGGGATACTTCTGCTACATCCAAATGTAGTTTCTCCTCATCCTCCATCTCTAACCCACTTCCACCTCCCTCCTCAGCTTCCTCGTCATCACAGACGGTGAGAACCTGAAGAGTTCGGTCCTTACACCTATGCCCTGGCATGTATTTCTCATCACATCTAAAACACAACCCCTTTGCCCTCTTCTCCTGTATCTCCTTCTCAGTTAGCCTTTTGAAATTTCCCCCTCCAGTTCTCTCTTTGGGTATTTCCCTCAACCCCCCTGTTGCCGGTGCCTTTGGAGCTAAGAAAGTAGTGGTCATTCTGTAAGATCCTCCAGAATTGCTTCCCCTAATCCCCTTCTCCAGATGCTTTTGGTCCTCCACCAGCTGAGCTAGCTCCATGGCCTCTCCAAGGTCTCGTGGCCTCATCACCCGAACTGCTGCCCGGATCTCCGCTTTCAGCCCCTTCATAAAGTTTCCTTCTAACACTGTCTCTGAGAGCCGATCTAGTCTGCTGGCCAAATACTCGAACCGGTCACGATACTCTGCCACTGTCCCTTCCTGTGTCAAGGCAAAAAACTGCTCATAGAAGTCTCCTCCCCTGCTGGTTCGGAAGCGTTCTAGTAGACAATCCTTGAACTCCCTCCAGGTGCGAATGGGTCGCCTCATGTCCCGCCATTGATACCATGCCAGAGCCTTCCCTTCTAAGCACAAGCCTGCAGCTGTCAACTTCTCCTCCTCATTCAACCCATTGACTGTAAAGTATCTCTCCACCTTGTAGATCCAGCCATGTGCGTCTTCGCCCTCAAAGATGGGCATCTTCAATTTCCTCACTCTCGGGTCACCACCGTGTCCCCTAACTCCTCCATAACCTCCCATTCCTCTAGGAGGAGGTGCTCCCCAGTAGTCACGATCTTCCCTCCTACGATCATACCCGATCCCTTCATCACATTCCCCTCTTCTTCTTTCCAAATCAGCACCACGGCGGTAAGCATCGTCCCTTCTCCCAAAAAATTCTGCACCCCTCCTTTCATAGCCCATACTAATCTCCTCTCTAGAAAGCGGTTCTAGAGGAGGTATTCCATCATCTCCCTCGAGGATCTCCACTTCCGGGTTCTCCCTCCCCCTTAATGGGTTCGGAATTCCTCCTCTTGAATGGCCGCCTGTGGCCTCCCTTGTTTCCGATGTCGCCGGATTTTGTTTGTCTTCAAGCATCTTCTTCATCA
Source organism: Dendrobium catenatum (assembly GCF_001605985.2). Lineage (NCBI taxonomy): Eukaryota > Viridiplantae > Streptophyta > Magnoliopsida > Asparagales > Orchidaceae > Dendrobium > Dendrobium catenatum. The sequence continues at coordinate 362,653 of NW_021319878.1, read as the reverse complement.
TATTCTCCAAAGCAGTGAACCTCCCATCCATCTTTTCATGAATGGAAGCGAATTGGTTGTGAAAATCAATGGTTCTTTCCTCCAAATCAGCCTTCAGTTGGCCTATTTCTCCCTCCAGTGCATCAACCTTCTTTCCGGCCATCTTCCCTCCAAGGTTTTACAAGTAGAACTTCTTGAGGAGGAAAGAAAAATTGCTGAAATTTTCAGATTTCAGCCTCCAAAAGTCCCAAGACAACGCTCTGATACCAATTTGATAGGAAATACTTGAGTTCGCAAGTAACCCTAAGGTAATACTTGAGTTCGCAAGCAAACCTAACCAAAATCAGCACAAACGAAGAGGAAACTGCTGTTTTGTAGCAGAAAACAGCAGTTTTTTCAGTAGAAAACAGCAACTTACAGCGAATCAGTGGTAGAAATCTCAAGCAAAACAAGATCTTTCATTAAAGGATTCAAGAAAACAATAAAAGATACACGTTCCTTCGATTCGAGAGGAAGAAACAACTCTCCAAAACTCTAGCAAACCTTAGAGCCCAAGAAAAAGAAACCCTAGATCTCCAATCTCATTCAAATTCAAGATAGTCCAAATCCCTCCAAAACTCCTCCATTAAAAGAAAGGACTCAAGCAAATTTCCTAAACAGCCCTTCCCTCAAATAATTTCCCCCCAAACAGTGCATTTAACCCACGGTGGGCTCCCCATGGCTTCCGCCCTCCCTGCTAGCTCCGCCTGGAGCTCCCCGCTTCCTCACGTAGAACCGGACCGGTCTGGTCTGGACCGGTCCAGCCAGGCCCGGCGTAACAATTACCCACTAAGTTTACTTTGTAAATTCAACCTATACAGCTAAACTTTTAGGTAAGTCTCAAGAGAAATAGAAATAACTGAAAGAGAAGATGAATATGTTTACAAAAGAAGGCGTACAAATGCAAGAAGGTAAATTATGATTTATGCAAATGTTAAGTATTTGTGAAAATTTTGATTAGTGGCTCTTCAAAGTTTGTGAAATGTTAGAATTTATTGTTATAAGTAAGACTAGTAATTGTCTTAACCGTCCAATTGTCAGTTCCCGCCTCGTTAGTTCGAGTATCCGGGTTGGGTCGTGACAAAGCAAGCTAAAATCTATTGGATGAGCTTGGAGAGATAAATGGAAAGTTTCAAAAGAGAACTTATAATCATCTTAGTTGAAATGATAAAAATTTTAAAAGAGAAATGCTTACCTTATAATCTTAAGATCATCATTGCCATGTTTACCATATTATAAAAAGATACAATGGAATATATTTCACTTAAAAAGATAGGTTTATAAACTAGTAAAACTCAGATTAATTATTTTCTTAAAATAAAAGATCATTTAAATTGCAAATATGATAAAATTATTCCAAGTGAAAGTTTACATACCTAGCACCACTTATTAGTTTTGAACTTTACGATAAAGTGGTGGAATATGAAAAATAAAATAAAATATTGTCCTATAATTAGATGGGGGCATTTAAAAAATACTGAGAAAAATATTTGTTAGAATAAGATTCAAAATCTTAAGACCTTGACTATATATGAGGAAGATAATGTTATGTGGGAAAAAATTAGCTAATGATATTAAAAATATTGCAAAGGATGTGCTTGAAGTATAAAAAAACTCCTAATAGTAAAATAGTTGGCGATGAAATCAAAATGTGCAAAAAAAAGATAAAAAACTAGGAAAGAGTTATTGAGTATAGGTTACGATTTGACACTAATGTTTCTCAAAATCATTCGGATTCATGTCGGGTAGGTCTACTATGAAAGATGTACATTTATTGAAAGATTTGATCGAGAGGTATAGAGAAAATAAGGAAGATCTACATATGATATTTATTGATCTAAAGAAAGCTTATGATAAAGTTCCAAGAGAGTGTTATAGAGAGTTAAATAGGAGTTAATAATGCTTATACTCAAGTCATTAAGGACATGTATGTAGGAGTTGTTACTTGTGTTTAAACACAAGGTTGTTTGACCAAGGTGATAAAACAAGAGAGGGAGTTGAAGGTAAACTTGAATTATTGAGGTCAATCTTAGAGTCTAAAGGTTTTCATTTGAGTAGAACTAAGACCGAATACATGGAGTGAAATTTTAGTAATAGATCTAGTGAGAGGATTGTGGTCTTGGGTGATCAAATCATTAATAAGAGAACATGTTTTAGATATATTGGGTCTATTATTCAGAGTGATGGTGAAAAAGATCGGGATATTATTAGTAGAATTCAAGTTGGATGGTTAAAGTTGAGGAATGCATCGAGCCTGTTGTGTGATAGAAAAGTAACCCTCAAACTTAAGGGAAAAATCGATAAGAAGGTGGTGAGATATGTAATGCTTTATGGTCCAGAATGTTAGCATTCAAAGAGAAGCATTAAATTAAATGTCACAGAGCTGAGGATGCTCAAGTGGATGTGTGGCTTTACTCTTAGAGGCAGAATGCAAAATAAGCACATACGTGAAAAGGTTGGAGTAGCTCCAGTGGCATATTAAGATTAGAGAGAGTTGTCTTAAATAGTTTGGTCACATACAACATTGGCCTTCCAATGGCCCGCGCGATTAGGAGAGTAGATGAATAAAATTTGGCTAATGTTAAGAAAAGTAGAGGTTGACCTAAAAATACTTAAAAGATATTATAAATGACATTTTTTATTAATTTTAAATGAGAATTTGACTCTTAACATTATACAATGGAGAAAAATGATTCAAGTAGTCGACCTATGTAGCGGGATAAATGCTTGATTTTGTTGTTGTTGTATGGATTTATTAGGAAACAATGGGTTATAATATTTTCCATAAATGATTTGAGAATAGGAAAGTTGACATGTGAAATGTTGCATTTAAAATCAAAGATGAATTATATGAATGGTTAGTGGTGTCATTTGAATTAATCAACGCACCCAACATTTTCACAAAAATAATGGACCATGCCTTCCTATCTTACATTAGGAATTCTCTTTTAATCTAGTTTGATGATATTTTAACTTATAGCAAGAGAAGAAAATATTATTTGGAGGGCATCAGAAAAGCATTTGAAGTTTTACAAATTAAAAAATTATAAATTTGAATAAAGGTTTGCTTTGTGACTCTAGTGATCTTCCTAGCTTTTGTTTAATCTAGGTATTATCTATAAATTTTGATAAAATCTAAAGAACTAATATTCATGGAATTAAGTGTTTTGAAATCTTCGCTATCTTTTATAGAATTTTAATTTATTTAATGATTAAATACTATCATCACTCCAATTACAAATTGTCTAAAAAAACTCAAATGGATTGAAAATATTGATAACATTTTTATTGAAATTAAAGAGAGACTTAACAATACATACATGCTTCAGTTGATTTATTTCAATAAAGTGTTCGAAGTTTATTATGATGAGTTTAGCATAACTACCAGAGCATTTAATTAAGAAAGCATGATATTGCATTCTTTAGTAAGAAATTGAATGAGCTTAAATAGATATTTCAAAGAAAGATAATAAATTATATATTATTGACGTTTAGCATTGGACGAAATTGGAAAGATCATCCTCCGGTTAATCCAGTCAAAATGCAGTTTGTTGTTTCTGTTTGACGACTATCCGCTAATTCATCTAGAACAATTGGAATCGGCCTCTTAAATAAAAAAATTCTTACCCAAAGTTAATATCTTTATCTAGTTAATATTTTTTGTTTAAAAAAAAATTGCATACATTTGGTTAAGTTATTGATAGAGTTCTGAACATGCTAATTCAAATTCTATATTAAAAAAAAAAACATCTGCAGAACTTTTAATAGGACGACATTAACATTCACCCAAAGGGTCCCCTTTCACAAGCAAGAAAAAATGTTTAGGACAAAATAATTCTGTTTACAGCAAACTAGGCCATGACAGAAATTTCATTCAGCTTAACCTCAAGAAGAAAGGACTACCTGCTGAAGAAGGTCAGCCTCACAAGAATAAGGTGACCACTGCACAATAATATCCACATTTTTATTCCAATCAATTGCTGATGAAGACATCATTTTTTCCCAACATTGCCCCCTCTTCTCATAATCAAGCTGCAGAACAAGCTTAAGGGTCAGAATGATGATAACTGAACAATAACCAAAGAAATCAGATTTGGGCATGTAATCTAGATAATTAAGTAAATACTCCATGACTGATCCAGATTCAATAACACAAGAACTAACTAGTTCAAATATCACACCCACAATCTATCAAGCTCCAGAAGCATGTCCAATTTGTCTGTTATAAACTTGCCCCAAGTCACTCAAGAATGGTGATTGTCCAGGCAAAGCTAATTGAGCGCTACGAAGCTGATTCATCATGCCAACTAAAGTTAACCAACTACACAAGACAAGCCGAACAACCCAAAATTTTATCCAACTAACATATTGTTTTATACTTTTATTCCACAGAACTTTCTAGGTGGTCAAGCAGTATGAAAACTTTCACACGTAGTGCAGAAGGGCTAATTAGTACACAACTAGATGAGGCTCTCCTTACAGAGGTTTCAGGTAAAGGTTTCATATTCCTAGCTTTAATACTACCGCATAAGGAAGAGAATATAGGCAGACTAGATGATTTTTTATCACAAAAGGCAAAAGTGCCAAACTAACTTTTAAATCAAAGTTCACTCTAGAATGAATATAGAAAAGTAAATATAACCGTAAACATCCTAGATGATTTTTTATGCTTTTTATAAGCTTTCATGCAGATTAGACGTTCAAGAAAGGTGTATGGAATAAACTAACAGTCGTGAGAAGGCCCAGCAAACTTCCAAATGAAATTAAAGAGCATATATTCAAAAATCCCTCAACAAGGAAAGACTGGCAAAACGCATTAATCAAAGCTCACTAGTGTGTAAGCTATTATGAGGACTGAACCATCAAGAAAGTTCAATGGAATAAACCAACAGCAGCAACAAAAGCCAGCTACTTCCAATAAACGAAATAACTTAAATTCAGAAAGTCCTTCAAAAGGAAATCCTAGCATAATATATTAAATCAAAACTCATTATAGAATGGAATAAAAAGAAAGTATGGTTAAAAAATCTTTGACGGCATTTTGGATGTTAATAATTAATATGCAATCTCTAGCTAGAAAAAAAGCATATCATTTCAAAGATGAGAAACTTCATTCAGATAACAGTATATATGTTTCCTTTAGAAATTTATCGCTAATTAAACAGTCAATTACGAAAAAAAGAAATTAGCATACCATGGGAACTACAATGTCTTCTTTACCAGTGTCCCTCAGGAATGTGTAGGACAACATCCCAATGCTTCTTGTAGGGCTGAAAGGTAAGCTTCAATAATATAAGTGGTCAACATAAAAAAAGGTGAAACATAAAGTGAAAATTTTCAAAACCACCAAACGAGTTGGATAATTGCTGATTAACTAATTAAAACTGCAAATGAGAATTCAACTGCAATAAAATGTACTTACAAGGAAATCACCTAGGCATACTTCAAGAAAAATATGGGTACATAGTAAAAGGCAATCTTAAAACAAGCTGGCCATGCTGGCTGGTCTGAAATACATTTGACATGCATGGTCACTCCTTACAATGTAATGTTAAAGTCTGCTAACAAATAGGCAACAAAGCAGAAATGTCTTATAGCTAGGAAGCCAATTGAGAAAATACGCCCATTTCACTGTCCGAATTATATATAATTTATTAAATTGAATTGATGCTGGACGCATCAAAATTTTGGTTTCATATGCAAATGCATGCTAAATGTAGTGTACTGAATATAGATAAATAAAATGAAATATATAGGTTTTCTTTTTTGTGAAGTAGTGACATGGATGAATTGGCAAAGTAAAATTCAGATGTAAGCAAATTAACTAGAATTAATAAATTTAAACAACAAGTGATGAAAATGAGATTAAAGCATCTTGAAGTCTAGATTTTATAAGGCACAAATTTACACACAAACTCAAAATTTGTAATCACAAACCATCACAAGTCAATGGAAATTCACATTGTAACGCAGAAACCAAATTGTACCAAATGGAATAAAATAATTAAAGCCCTATTTGGCATCATTTTAATTCTGTTTCTTGTTTTTTATTTTTTAAAATTTGGATAAAACATTTTGGAGTGTTTTTGTTTGCTTTTTTTTCTAAAAAATCAAGTTTTCTTTAAACACGCTCAAAACTACTTTTAGGTGTTTCATTGTTTTCATAACATGAATTGATAAAGATAGAGATAGGAGGATCATTTTTATTAACAAAAAAAACTTAATATTCCCTTTTACCTTTTTTTATCAGGGATAGTTTAATTGTTAGGCTCTTTCCTATAAATACCTAAGTCTTATGTGGGGGAGGGGGAGCTTTTGGAGTTAGTTCATTTCATTTTCAGATTCAGAAATCTGAGAAGGGAAATGTCTCTTTTCCTTGGGGTGGATTTCCCCTAAATTTGGGCAAATTATTGCATCTGGTCATCGGACGCGCAGAATAGGTTCGGACATCCAATAAAAACATGCCACATCACCTGCGCTTTAGGTGCGCTTTGACTACGCTTTAGGTGCGCTTTTCCTGCGCTTAATTTAAAACAATATTTTATTAATATCCGGACCTATCTCCGCATCCGGTGACCGGATGCAATAATTTGCCCTAAACTTAAGAAAAGAGGTAGGGTTTGTAGTGGAGTCTAAGACTTCACCAACATTATTCTCCCACCTTTTCTTTGCTCTCCTTCAGTATTCTTTTTCATCATTCCATAAGCACCGCCTTTTTAATCATGGAAATCTAGGATATGGGCTAATTTCCTACAGATAACTTCACAAGAATTGTATTGACTCTTCGTTATCAAGGGCTGAATAGTCTCAGCTGTACCAAGTCTTCAAGAACTCCAGAAGAACCTCCAGATTTTCAGTTCGGTCCTAAACCAGTAATTCCTGGTCTTCCAAATCATCCTAACAGTAGCCTAGCTTGCTGTTAATGACCCAGCCGCCGATAACAGCCTCTAGAATTTGCTGCTGGGATTGTTCTTCTCCGCCCATCAGGTCTTGTATTCTTTCTGTGATCATTTGTTAATTTTTTCTTAGTTACAAAAGCGGTCCACTGGTTTGCTTGGTAAAATTCTGCAGGACTTGTACAAAAAGTTCAAGAATGTGTTAGATTGATCAAAGACAAGATAATTAAAGTGCAAGAAGTCCGATTCAGGAAAGAGGGCGGTCCAGCAAGTGTAACCAGTCCAACCCCTCACGTGCGGGTGCAAACATAGAAGAAAAGGTGTTGGACAAGTTATCAAAAGCCCCAACCCTCAACCTCTTTGTCCATGAACTAGTGAAGCTGCCTTCCGTCAACTAGAAGGGAACAAGAACAGGCCAAAATCAAATTCGTTAAATTCGTTAGGCAATTTCCACATATGCATCAATAAATTAGTTTCAGCTATTGTAATTCTATATTTTATTTGTCATTTACTGTTTGTTTCCTTTCTTTCAAGATTGGAATAATCATTTGAACACCTAAAATTGGTGAGTTGAGGAACTAATTTAAACACCTAAAAAATTATGAAACTAAAATGAACTCATCTAAAAAGGGAGGACTAAAATGTACCCAACAATTTGTGGGGGGCATTCTAATCCCAAAGAATATAAAAAATCCATTGTCCCCGGACTCCTTAAATAAGAGCCAAATAATCTCACCGTCAAAAATAATGAAAACTAAAGTTAAACTTATCGGATTGTGTTAAAACTGAGGATATTTTAAAAATATAAATCTTCTTGAAATTTTTACAGAATTTAATTTTTTATTTCCATAAATACGCTGATTGTATAGCAACTGACCACATCAGTGGATTAAGATCGTATAGGTTGCGAAGCAAGAATGCAAGATAAATTTTATAATAAACAATTTTATTTGACATTTTTTATCTTAATACCACTATAACGAAATAAATTGGATTTGATTTTTTTGTTATAGAATATTTATATTAAATTTTTATAATGATTTTATTGAAATATATTTTTAAGAAAAATTAAAATATGTATTTCAATTGTTAAAAATAAACTCCACTTTTCAGTATTAGTAGATTATATTATATTTTATTTAAATTTTAAGAGAATATGAATTTCCTAAATATTCTCTTTTAGTATTATCCATTAACTTAAACTTCAATTTTCGTTACTTTTGACGGTGAGACAATTTTGCCTCTTATTGAATGAGTTCAGAAGCTAATTTGGACCTTTTATATAGTTTGGGATTAAATGACCCCCAAGAACAGCCAAGGGAGCATTTTTGTCTATTTTACTATCTAAGAAAGTATATAAACCATTTTGGATATTTACTCGTTCCCAAAATGATATTCACCATGAGCTGCCAACAAAAAAGAGAGCCCTGAATGGTTTTACAATGACAACCACGAAACTTTCATATCCTGTTTTACAATAACAACCAAGAAACTTTCATATCCTGAATGTACATAAACTAAACGTCCATAATTGTAATATCCACACAAAAAAAATCAAATAGTTTCGTTGAAAAGCCATGAACACATGAAATAAATCATAAATAAATTTGATAGAAAACTTATTAATGAGCACGCACTCATTGCCAAACAATAAAGATAGCGCACAAAGCACAGGGTAGATTGCTAACCTTTTTCCTTCACCACGACAGACAGAGAAAACGATGGCATCTGCACCAAGTCTCATGGTGCTCGTCTTAAATCCGTTTCCATCTAGAGAAGATAATAAAAATAAATTTCAACAGGAAAATATTAAAAGTCAGTTATTGCAAAAAAAATAAAAGTGATTTATGTGTAAATTCATCAATATCTTAGAGACGAGAAAAGTAAGTTGGATAAAAACAGCTCTTGCTTATAATAGTTACTTACATTGTCCGATGCAATTTGCTATTTTGCTCTTTTTGGAATAACCAAGAGACATACACTGCCGCATTTTATCCGGATTCATACCACCGCCATCATCTGTAGAAGCAAAGTCAAGAAAGCATATTAACATGAAAAATGAAAGCAAGCTTCGAAATTTTAATACAAAAATTACAAAAGAGATATAAGCAAAGTCAATAAAGCATAATAACATGAAAAATGAAAGCAAGCTTCAAAATTTTAATACAAAAATTACAAAAGAGATATAAATTTGAGTTTTCAACCGAATAAATAACAATCCGAATTGTAATTTGTACTTTCTCTATGTACAATTATTTTCTTTTCTCCTTTGTATCAGACTGCCTAGATGGGGTTAGGTAAACCCCTACACGTTAATTTTACAAGGAAATCCACAATAAAGTCCAATTTATGACCTAAACTTATCATGTTTATCTCAATATAAAAAATTCCAATTGAGTCATTAATAAGAGTACATGTTTACATATCTTGAGTCTATTGTTCAGAGTGATGGTGAAATAGATGGGATATTATTAGTAGAATTCAAATTGGATGGTTGAAGTGGAGGAATGCATTGGGCTTGTTGTGTTCTAGTAAAGTTCCCCTCAAACTACAGGGAAAATTCTATAAGATGATGGTGAGCCCTGCAATGCTTTATGGTGCATAATGTTGGCCATTAAAAGAGAAGCATAATATTAAGTTAAGTGTTGCAGAGATGAGGATGCTCAGGTGGATGAGCGGCTTTACTTTTAGAGATAAGCATAAAAGTGAAAAGGTTGGAATAGGTCCAGTGGAAGATAAGATTAAAAAGAATCGCCTTAGATGGTTTGGTCACATAAAACGGCGGTTCCGATGACCTGCTTAGGAGAGAAGATGTATTAGATTTGGCTTATTTTAAGAAAGGTAGAGGTAGACCTAAAAAGACATGGTTAAAAAATATTAGAAATAACCATTCTTCATGAGATTGAAATGAGAATTTGACTTTTAATAGGACACAATGGAGAAAATGAATTCATGTAGCCAACCTCATATGGTGGGATAAAGGCTTGACATTATTATTTGTTGTTGTTGTTGATTTTTTTTTTCTACCAATCTATCAGCCTGCACCTTCAATTCATAATAAAAAAATGCAACTATAGTGATAATACAACATATTGCATAGGCAAAACATTTCAACGCTCCAAAAGACTTAATGTTAGATATGTGTTTTCATCATCTACAATGAATAAGGTAGTCATATAAATTGAAATCGTATGAGAATTACAACAAATAAAAACATAGAAGAACGAATCTGAAGGGAGATTCATAAAGCTAAACCAAAAGCAAGAAAACAAACTAGGAAAAATAAGTTTCATTACTAAACAAGAAAACAGACTAGGAAAAACCAAGACAAACAAACTAGGAACAATAAATTTCATTACAAATATTTCATTCAAAGGCATAAAGAAAACAAGCAAAAGACAAACAAAACCTGTATAAGTATAACAAAACAAAACAAAATAAAGAAAGCATTCGCACCTTCAATAAGTAACATTTTTGTTCCATCTTTCTTATTCGTTAGCATGTCTATGCTCACAAAGGTAGCTCCATTGCAAACCTAAAAAGAAAGAAAACCATGTATAGTACAGACAAGGAATCTAACAATATTACAAAGAATTATTTTTCAGGTAATGAAAGAAATACCTCATCAAGCGAATTGTCCAACAACTCTGCAAAGGCTACGAAGTAGAAAAGAAAAGCAACACTCAGGAAAACCATAAAAAGGACAAATAGACATCATAAAACTTCACAATCAATATAATATAAGAGCAAAGAATGATGCATATTTATTTAATATACAACAGTAAATGTACAACATAATAAAAGTCCATAAATGACACCATATTTCAGGTTGAAAGAAGAGTACCTCCAAGTGCCCACTTGTGGCTTGTAGCATTTGAATGCAGAAACCTAGGGTGCACTCTGACATGGTCCATGCCCACTAAAGAAATAAATTAATCTTGTAAGCTCGGAATAATGGAAGTTACACCAAAACAGATTAAAAGAAACACCAGCTGCAACATAGGGCAACAAACAATAACTTTGAATTGAATATTATAATTAACTTGTCTCTCATACTTCTTATAACATAGTTCCAGGAGATGACTTTGAATACTTATAAAAATCCTTTCTACAAAAACTTAAAGAGATTCAAATAAACAAAAACAAGCACCGCCCAACATGAAAGCATCACAGACAAAATAAAAAAAAAAGCAAAGATTCATAAGAAGGCGACATTTGTCAATTAACCAAGGTTCATCGTCAATAAAGATGAACTATTCAAATTAAAGCAAATTCATGAAAGAGCCCGAACCCGTGAATTTCCAATATAATGAATCCAAATTCAAGCAAGACTTCAATAGGAAATTTCTGTTTAAAGAAACTACAAGCATACTCTTAGCTTACAGAAATTTCTGTAGCAAGCAAACATGATCAGTGTTAAATCTCTCCACTTGAAGCTAGAAAGGCAACAACAAAAATAAATAGGCATAATGGAGAAAAGAACTGTTAACTTTTCTTTGCGTTGACTTTTAAATTGTTACATACCAAGGTATAGTAATTTGAAGGTGAATGATAGGAAACACTTGTAGATCTCAAGTATTTCCTATTAATATTCAGTAAACAGCAAGAATTCTCCACAAAAATCCACACAAAGCCATGAAAACATTATATAATTTGTATTATTTGATGAAATAGAAACAAAAAATAGCAAGATACAGTTGATCCTCTATTCTAGAGGAGGATTTATCTCTCACAAATCTCTAGATGCCGCTAGAGCCCAAAAGAACCTAAGAGATCTCAAATTTCAGCCAAAATAGATATTCAGTCAAAATCACTGAACTGCTGAATCAACGGCTGTACTGAAAGAGGAATGTCCCCGCCCTCCTCCAATATGATCCCCTCCAGCCTATGTAGTTCCATCAAATAACATTCCCCACCTCTTGTATGCTCCTCACCTTGATTTTAAGTGATATCATGGCTTTGGTGAGCCCTGCATCTCCCCTGATCACTATTCTTCTCCCTTCCACCATCAGCTCCATCGTCAATGCTCCACAGTTGACATTGGTGTCCCCCAAAATCTACAGCCACTTCATCCCCAAGATGACATCAGTGCTTCCTAACTCCAATGGGAGAAAATCCTCCCTCACTTGAACCTCCTGTAGGATCAACACTACCCCCCTACATATCCCCTGACCTCTGGTTAATAACTCAATTTCCTTGTCATATCCCTACACTTGTGCCCTGTTGTATACTTCTCATCACATATGAAGCATAGTCCATTCACCCTCTTCTCTTGTATCTCCCTCTGCATCAGTTTTTTTAAGTTCCCCCCACTTCCTCCTTCTGCTAGATTCTCCCTGGGAGTTTCATTAATGTTTCCTGATGCAAGCCTCTTGGGTGCTAAAAGAATGGTCGTCGTCCTCTAAAACCCCCCTGAATTGCTGCTCTTGGCTCCCCTCTCATGATACCTCTGATTTTCCATCAGTTGTGCCAACTCCATGGCCTCTCCCAAATCACGAGGCCTCGTGACCTTCACTACAGCTCTGATCTATGGTTTGAGCCCCTTTAGGAAGTTCCCCTCCAATGTCGTCTCTGAAAATCGCTCCACTCAACTGGCTAGATGTTCAAACATCTCTCGGTAGTTTGTCACTGATTCATCCTGCACTAGTGCAAAGAATTACTCATAGAAGTCTCATCCCCTGTCGGTTTGGAAACGTTCTATTAAATAATCCTTGAACTCTCTCCAGTTCCGTAGGGGTCTCCTTTGGTCCCTCCACTAGTACCATGAAAGCACCATCCCCTCCAAAACATAAGTCTGTTATTGTCAACTTCTCCTCCGTCAACCCATTGATGGCGAAGTGCCTCTCCATCTTATAGATCCACCCATGTGTGTCCTCCCCTTCGAAAATGGGCATCTTCAACTTCCTCACCTTCTGATCTCCCCCGTTTCTCCTTATTCCTCCATAGTTTTCACTTTCCCAAGTGTTTGCCCCAAGTCTCCTGATTTTCCCATGCCTTTCATATACCCAAAACCTCCTTCGAATTCCCCTCTCCTTCCTTCAAAATCAGCACCTCAGTGATCATAATATCCCTCCTGTGTTCCCATTCAGTACCCCTTTGCTCATGCCCCCATACCCATACCTTTCCCCATACCTTCTACCTTGTTCCTCCATGAATTCCACTTCATAGTGTCTCCTACGACAATCAAAATTTGTCGTTTCCCCCGTCGGTTCTTTCGCCTCCGATGCCGTCGTTTGGATTTGATTCTCCAATAACTTCTTCATCGTCACATGGAGATCAGAAACCTCGTCTTCCACGGATTATATTCGATCTTCCATCATAACTTTTATTTGGCTCATCTCTCCTTCCAAGCATTCCTCCAACGCGTCTAACTTCTTGGCTGCCATCAAAAATTCCGATTTTTGCTCCAAAAATTAGCAAGGGTTCCTTTCTCAAGATGAAATTTCGTCGCTGAAATTTCAAAAAACCAGCCCCCAATGGTCCCAAGACTTGCTATGTTACCAATTTGATAGGAAATACTTGTAGATCTCAAGTATTTCCTATCAATATTAAGTAAACAACGAGAATTCTCTACAAAAATTCACACAAAACCACGAAAACAGTAGATAATTTGTATTATTTGATGAAATAGAAATGGAAAATAGCAAGATATAGTTGATCCTCTATTCGAGAGGATGATCCATCTCTCCCAAATCTCTAGGCGTCGCTAGAGCCAAAAAGAACCTAAGAGATCTCAAATTTCAGCCAAAATCAAGATGCCCTAACCCTAGGAAAACAAACTATTTAATGCATACAATTCAAAAGGAAAGTTTTAAACAATCCCTACATTCAATTTCCCTCCTAAACTTTCTCAAAAAACCTTCCAAAACAGCTCAGTTGGCTCCTGCATTCGGATCGACGCGTACATGGAAGCGGAAGAGTTCCACCTCTATCTGCCCGGGACCGGTTGGACCAGTCTAACAGTGATAAACGTATGATATGTTAAAAGCTAGCTGTCAAAGTAGAGGTGTCCTTTGCTGCGTTCAAGGACCTTAGTTAAAATTGAATATATTCCCTTAGCTTTACCATCTAAAATTGAATACTACTCATTATGTTAGCATGTAAAGAAACAACAAATCCATTGATACTGTGACATTGAAGCGCAAAGAGAAACCTATCACAAAACACCAAAACACACACAAAATACAGAAGTAGAAGCATCACTGATGCTAATTTTCTGATGCTCCCAAACATGGTAGATGAAGCAAGAAACCAGAAAATTTACAGATAGAAACAGAATGATGCACATCTAAAGTTTGTATTCACATGAAATATGATTCATGTGTATTGATTCTAATTTTTATTCCAAGTTCATTTTAAGAATAAAAAAAAAGCCTGCGATGATAGGTCTGATATGAACACGATGCACTCTCAAGATTTTTAGTATTTTGTTAGGATCAGCCGATTGTTGCAAGATTACAACCCAGCCCATTGAATTCCAAATCAACACATCTAAAGTTCAGTTTCCTTTCAACAATTGATGTGAAGAGAAGAGTTGGAAGCTTACCTTTTGCTAGACTATTGCATCATGTTTCCTATTATTAGTTTCCCTACCATACTACCTGCTTGTTCCCTTCACACTCCATTGATTCATGATTCATCAACTCTTGCTACTCACCTCCTCTACTTCCCTCTTCACTATTTTCTGCTAACCATGCCTGCCATATTCCTTCCACTCCACTAATTCCATCTATTTTTTATGCTTATTAGATACCTCAATGGAGCCAAAGATTTAGGTTTAAAGTTTACAAAATCAGAATTGAATGAAAATGTCCTTTTTGGATATGTTCATTAAGATTTTGCAAGATGTAATGACAATAGAAGATTTCTCACCAGTTACATATTCAAGATATATGAGAATACTGTGAGTTGGAATGCAAGCTACAACTTGTTGTGGCCTTATCTACTACTAAAGCCGAGTACATGGCTGCAACCGATGCAGCGAAGGAGGCTATTTGGCTCAAAGGCTTGTGACAGAGTTGGTCCAACCTATTTCCAAACCGGAGAAGATTCTTTGTGACAATCAAAGTATAGTGTTCTTATCTAAGAACCTCAAGTTTCGTGAAAGAACTAAACACATAGACATCAAGTTTCACTTTCTCAATAAAATTGTGTCAAATAATGTGGTGGAGATTGTGAAGGTATCTACAAAAGATAATGCATTTGATGAACTGACCAAAGCTCTTCCAAATACTAGGTTTCAACATTGGTTAAACTTGTTAAGGATGGTAAGGAAGAAATCCTAGCATTGGATGTTTATCACATTTCAAATCAAGAGCCAAGGTGGGGATTGTTAAATGTTGGTTCTTACTTGGCATATTAATTATGTTTTTAATTTAAGACTTTATTTTTAGAATATTTTACTTTTTGCCCCATTGGGTTGTTTAGCATAAACAGGAGTGACTTGTATTGCTTTAAAAAGATTGATGGATGAAAAATAGAATCGGTTTTGTTCTCTTCTAAAACCATGAGCTCTCCTCTCTCCTATCCCTCAATTTTTTTTTTCTCTCTCTCTCTCAATGGAAGCAGCCAGAGAGATGTTTGCTCTTGATCCAAGCAAGGAAGCAAGAAGGTTGAGGTGGAGGTGCAACTGCCAAGGGGGACCGGCGGTGAAGGAGGAAGGTGCTATTACTGGACAAGGAGGAAAGGAATTGGTGGTGGATTCAATTCAAAACAGCAAGATAGGAATTCAAGATATCTTCCTTCAAGGTTTTCAACATTTAAGAATGTATAAATCATTTCTAGTAGAAGTTAAGCCATGTGTATTAGCTTACTTTGAAAAGGTTGTTCGACAAAATAAAATTTACATTTGTGTAGCAAGCATGTTTTCAAGAGAATTTATCATATATCCATATTAGAATATGTTGTAAATGATTATTGGTATCCCTTAGGACGATTGGTAGCATTCTAATATTGTCAATTTGTCATTATTGATTTTATATCAGTTGCATAATACAATTTGTCTAATTTGCATGAGAAATTTGCACACAACTAATTATTTATTATGACAATTATAAGCCTTCTATGCATATGAAAGAGGCAATTGAAATTCAAAATGGATGACAAGATAAGGGTATGTCTAAATCCCATAAGGCCCCCTACATGAACTTTAAGAAACTAATTGCAAAAAAGACATGGTCATATAAAACCTATACAATGCATTGGGATAAATACTTGTGAACTGAAAATCCTAGGAAATTCTGAAAGTGCTCCAAACTTCAACATATCAAATTTGATTTTATTTTATGAATATACTGTAAACAAGAACTTAGGCCCAGATTTAAATTCAATTTAAGTATAAACCTACACTTCCATTAGCAACTAAACTTGAAATTGAAACTAATCTTATATGCCAGAACAAAAGCCAGAATTTGAGCCTAAAACGGAACTAAAAAATGAGATTAACCAAAATCTAAATCAAAATTAGGGGGCTACATTGGCAATTGAAATTGAATATGCATTTGAATTTGAATCTCAATTGTAATTAGAACTTAAATATAATCATGAGTGTGAACATGAACATCTCAACAAAATTTCTAAATATGATGTTGACGCCATTTCTTGGATGTACTTTTGACACCAAATCCTCTATACCCTGCATCTTTCAGACTCATGCACGCGGCCATTCTAACATTGCCATGACTCAGTAAAGACCTCCTAGGATTTATGATGCAGTGCATCATAGTTATCGTATACCCATAGTTATCGTATACCCATAGTTATTTTAGTCCTGAATTTCTGTTACGTTGTGTTAGTCTCCACTACCTTAGTTTCTATTTTTGGCAATATAGTACAAGACCAACTTTTTCTGTTAGCGTTATTTTCAGCAAGAGAAAGGACCTCTTGATAGTAGCTATTTTGTATATCTTCTTCTGAGGCGGAAGAGAAAACAGATTATCAAATTATACTATGGAGTAAAATATCTTTAGCTATTATTGTTCCCTGTTTTCAACTACTTTCTTCCATAGCATACCACATCAATTTGAAGTCGTTAGGCTGATGCTCTAACATTGACTCAACCCTTTCTCTAGGTTTGGTAGTGGGGGTTAATGAATTCTATTACTGGCCATTATCGTAATATCTTTTCTTGTTACGGGCCTTCATTGTAGTCAAATCAATCATCCTCTTGAATGTTACTAGGGAAAATTCTAAAATTCTATTACCTCCATTGCTCCGAATGTTTCCACAACCCTAAATTCTTGGGCATGAGATGCAAGATCTAGCAATCAAGGCATGATGGAAGCCAGGATAAGATTCTTCTAATACCATGTTGAAGAAAAAATATTTTGTGTGTGGAATTCCTCAGCAATTCCCTAATTATAATAGGGGAATGAGTACAATAATTTATGATATGCCCCAAATAAGTATAGACAACTCTACAAATAAATAGGGCTTTTTATTACGGCATTTTGCCAAGTTTAGGGCATCTCCAATTGAAAACCCATTTTCTACTCCAAAATGTAGTAAAACTTCAAAATGCAGTCATTATTCTACAATCGAACATCATTTTTTCTTCTTTCGCGCGCTTCCTGCGAAGTTAACCATCTTTGGCGCGCTTTTTCTCCTCTTTCACGTGCTTCTTCGGCAAATCCCGTAGCAAATTTTTTGACGTAGTTGTAGTTGAACTGTATGACGCCAATATTGTTCACCTACCGGAATTTAGCATGTGATTTGGAGTTCAAATGGAACAGATGGTGGACGACATACGGTGTTATGAAGTTCGGTTGGAGATGATCTTCGCAGCGTAAATATGCTTTCATGATGCCTTTTCTCTGTCATTGCAGGAAACAAAAAACATTTTCTAATTTACTATTTTCTTTACACAACGTTTCCATCGAATTTTGTTAAAAAGAAGAAAAACGAGCCTCCTTTACGTTTTCCCCCATATCATTCAAACCGGACAGACCCATAAACAATTGAACAACGAAAGGAATACACGCACTACTGTTCAATGCCGAAACAAGAAGCATAATCTTAAACAATGAGCAACATCCCAAAACACCAATGCAGCTACTAATAAATTGCCTTTAAGATCAAAAGCAAAAAGGGAAATCAACCTACAGGAAAACTGCGTCGAATCATCAACAACGGGCAGGCTCTCAAAATCCCCCGCCTTCCAGAACTGTCTTGAACCCTGACGGAGCGCCGGTGACTTGGACGCCACCGGCTGAGAAGGAGAAAGCAACGAAGGCCGCATTGACTTCTCCCCCGACGAGGGAAGAGGGTCAAGAAAACCCGGAGGAAGATCAGCCAACATTCTGCCCTCCAATTTACGCTTCTTGGAAGCCCCTACGTCACCATCCGAAGCCCTGGACCTTTTCTCAGTCTCCACCTCAGAATCACTTCCGCTGCTGCTGAGATCTATCACGGCGACATCGCCGGATAAAGGAGGCGGCGCTTTTAGCAGAAGGGGCCGATCGAACCGTTCCAGCGGCTCCGTCTCTATTTTCACTGTTGTCTCCTCCATCATAAAATGACCAGAAGAAAGCTACTTTACGGTAGGCTTCTTTATTACTTTCAGATTCTTATATGAGAATCGTGCGCCTCCTACTCACGGACTGTTTTCCGATTCTTATATGAGAATCGTGCGCCATCTACTCACAGACTGTTCTAACTTGTTGAATCCGCTGGTTTATGCGGATTTCTACCCATTTTCTTTCCTTATATGCAATATTTGAATCGGATTATGCGGATTTCTACTATATGCAATATTTTCAATCTAACTTAATTTCAAAGGGAAAATTAATTTAATATGTCTCATTCTATTTAGATAGGATATGAAATGAGCTTATACGCGAAAAGGTTGGAGTTGCACCAATGGTAGATAAGACTAGATAGAGTCTTCATAGATGATTTGGTCACATTAAACGGAAGCTTTCTGATGACCCGATTAGAAAAGTTGAGATATTAGATTGACTTATGTTAAGAAAGACAAAAGATAGACCTAAAAAGATTTGGTAAGAAAATATTAGAAATAATATATCTTTATTAAATTTAAATGAGAATTTGACTTTTAACATGACATAATGATGAAAAAAGATTCATGCAACCGACCCCACGTAGTGGGACAAAGGCTTGATATTGTTGTTGTTGTTGTATGTCTAGAAGTTATGTTCAGATAAAAACATACATCCTATAATCATATGTTCTTGCATATAAAAGAGGATGAATGTCATTTTCATTTTGACGTTTTTTCGTTATTGTCAACTTATTTTTTTATATTCTCCAAAGTTTATTCGCTCGTGATAAACGGTGGTGGTGAAGTTTGAAATTTTTTCTTTTTATCAACGACAAAAGTATAAAAGATTTTTTTTTTTTAGCTTTTTTCATGTATCATATATTATATTATTTTGATGGCGGTCTACTGCAAAACTAAATAGATTATCAACGAATGTGTGTTGATATTTTTAAAAGATCTTTGCAAATTATAATCGCACCTTCTTTGGCCTGTGATTGAACATGGTTCACAATATCAAAGCCGCCTACATTGTTTGATCTTTATTCGTACAATATTTAAACATCATTTGATTGTGGTCAAGAGGGAAGGATCAGAGATAAACTAATTCTTTGGTTGAAAGACTTAAGGGGACTTCTAATAGCCTGTTGTGAAACTTTATTATAACTGAATATAGGACAATGGCCACTACATCAACACCAAAGTTTTGAACTCCATGAGTGTTCTAATAACTTGTCCAAAGTGAACCTTTGGGTCGCTAGCAGCCAATGATACTTCATATTCTCTTTGGTCATCGTCGCCTAACTAGTCTCCATCTTCCCCCTCCTCTCTAGCAAAAGAGTTACGGGATTACTCAAATTGGGCGCATCAGCACACTCGCCTCAACGACAATCATTTCCTTCTTGCTCATCGTTGAGCTAAATTTCTTATCCTCACCCTCCTCCAATATGCATTTGTGGAGGACAACCCTCATCATCATTTTGAGACTCAAATATGCCCCAAAATCTAATATGAAAGAATTACTTATTTTATCATTTAATTATTTTATCCAAACCATTGATTTTTTTTATTTAATACAATCCAAAGAAAGCATTCATATTTATCTCAAATATTTTGCTATATTCATCATTCCTCAAAGGTCAATTTACATTACCCATGAGTTTAATCAATAAATTAGTATATTTTTTATGCTCCGGGCTATAAGAAAAAGGTACATAAAATATAACTTGAAACCGACTTTTTTCATTTCTATGCTCATGTTAATTACAATACAATAGTTTTGTTATGAATCTATGAATGTTAGATATTGTTTCATATATATGATGTTATTATGATAAATATTTAAATAAGAATGAATTTCTCTTTTATTATAAAAATCACAACTTATTAGCAAACTCAAACTCCTAAATTTAAACTTGAGCTCGAGCTCAATTAATTAATCAAAAAGCTCAAGCAAAAGATGACTCCGACTCAACTCAACTTCTTTACACACATGTATGAGTATGTATATTCACTTCAAGTTATAGAGGACAAATTTAATCAAAACTTTTACAACGAAAAAAAAATAAAACCTAAATCTTTTAAATAGGAACTTAAATAAACTCATAAAAGTATTAATTTAATACATATTTAAAAATTTAATGGACCAAATTAAAATTTTTATACAGTGGGAGATTATTTTAATCTTTCAAAATTGATCGATCTTGGGACGACAAACTCCTCACAAAATGAGAGGATTTTCAATCATCAGCTGATCTTGCACAGAGTAAGGTTCATAAATGGTGTCTGATATCTTCGATGGAGGCCAGTAGCGTAGTATGGACCTTCCGATTATGCTCTTCACTGGAAGGGGACCCCTGTACAATAGAAAGGTAACAATTGAATCTTCAATATAACCTCCAGAACTAATATAGTCTGATACAGATGGAAAAAAATTGCGTAGAATTCTGGACATTATCTTAACTCCCGTCTCATCACAATTAGCTTTAAAAATTATCACAACAGCCTCTGCGCCAAACATATTTGCGCTTTGGCTCCTTCCTAAGTAGAGATTATTCTGTGCGGACATCGAACTCAACTTTACATTCGAATACCAACAAGAATGAGCCACATCAGCGATATCTAGCCGCGGTACTGAGCAGTACCACGATACTGAGCCGTGTCGCTAAGTATCCGGACGGGTTCGGCTTCTGCACAGAATAATTCCCTAACCACGCTCTGTCTGCGATTTCCATTTTTTTATAGTATTCTTTTTTTTTTTAATTTTGCCAATGGAAATTGAGTCAGACATTCTGACCCTACTTTATTCCCATTCTAAATAGTAAATGCCTATATTATAGTAATATATCCCATTTGGTGCCGTTCATGATTCAGCTGTCAATTTTTTTGTTTTGTAAAGTTCTTAATGGAAAGATAAAGAAATCTGTGATGTTTAGAATTTAAATAGAAGCACTTCTTAAGAAAACTAAATATTTTCCCCAACTAAAATTTCCACACTCAAGCAGCAAAATGAGCCCACACAAACATCAATAATCAGTGATAAATCAAGTCTCCAGGTTTATGTTTGAGAACTTACCAGTTGTGGGAGTCAAAACTGTTATTTCGGTTATCTCCGAGCACAAAAACATATCCTTCAGGAACTAGCTGCAAAAATAAGGCCAAACAATAATTACTATGATTTTTGAAGTATAAAACCTGAAACAGAGGTAGTTCAAAGCAATTGGAAAGTCGAAAGCTCAAAAATTTATTCAAAAATAAAATAAAAAAATTATAAGTTTAAATAAGCAACAATAATATCCTTTTTTTGCTTCCAAAACCTCTAGATAATGTACTAACAAGAGTCACTATTCTGCAAAAGCAAGAAAAACAAATATAGGTCTGATTCAAGGAGTGATTTAGGAAATACTCATAGCAAGTCATCATCAGACTTCCTGAACCATATACAACAAAAATCAACAAAAAGGGAAGCTGATAGGAAATACTCGACTTCTCAAGTAATCCAAGAGGAAATACTTGAGTTCGCAAGCAAACCAATCAATAATCGGTGTAAACAGCGAGAAATCTGCTGATTTCAGAGAGAAATCAGCAATATGATGCAGAATTTTCAGGAAATTGGAGAGTAAAACCAAGGAAAATAACTTCTATTCAATCCACGAAGAAGAATAGCTAAACAAGATATAACTTTATTCAATTCGAGAGGAAGAAACAACTCTCCAAATCTCTAGCAAAACCTATAGCCCAAAAGAACCAAACCCTAGATCTCAAAATTCAGCCAATCTCAAGATGAAAGCCAACCCTCTCCAAAAGAGCTAATTAAAGACAAAGGACAAGTACAAATTTCCTAAACAACCCCCTAATTCAAAATTTTCCTCCCAAGCAATTTTAATTAGCATGTGTGCCCCCTAGCATCAGCCGCCCCCTCCCTTTCTCCCTTCCCTGATTCCGCGCAGCACTTGGGCTGCCTCGTGTAGGTTAAAACTGGACCACTAGGGACCAGTTCAACCGGCCCAAGAGGGGCCAGCCCAACAGAAGACCTAGATAGAGTGTAAGGAAGGGAGATCAATTTGAGAGAGAAACCCGTCAAAAAGAGTTTTCAGCCCCAGGAAAGTCAGGGGAGAGGAGAAAAGAAAGAATACAATGGAAGAAAAAGAAGGATTAGCTTTAGCATTAAATTCAAATTATATGCATTTAAGAAGCTTGTATATCCCTATTTATGGAGAAAACAGAAGGCTCTTGCCCTAAAGCCTGATGTCCATCGAGGTGGTAGTGAAATTGGCTCATGTGTATATCTTACATCATCAACACATGCAGTCTTAACATAGAAAAGTAGACATGAAGGTTTTGGATTCCAAAGGCATCATACTACATAAAACTTTATTTTATCAGTGCCATGGAAGAGGATCCAATAGTCATATAATGGTGGTAGCGGTAGAAATGAATTTAACCTGTATATTTGAAGAGGATCATGAGATGTAAGCAATAATAATGAATTTGTTGAACTAGTATATTTGAAGAAGAATCTGGTAGTTTATGAAATTTTGGAACCCTTTTTTTCATCTCAATATGTCTGTGAATAACAACAATAACAAAAGGCATCTAAGGTTCAAGCTCAACAATAATGTTACTCAATATCTCAATAGTCAAATTTAGGCAGTATCTTAAGTTCAGGCTCAATAAAAAATTTAGTTATTGATAACTGATCATCATAATCAAGCTCTCTCCAGATCCCAAATCATTAACACAGACACGCTTAATTGACATAGGCCAATCTTTGAAAGAATTTGGTAGATTTGGCATAGATTTTTTAACTTGTGGGGTTGACACAGGTCTCTGAACAATTGGAGTCTGAAAAACCGGTATTTGCCGTGACTTCTCATAAAGATATGATTTTGGATGGAGGAAATGATCACGCATAGAGAGCCATAATATGATCTATATAAATGATGACAACATCCATACGAACTATAGCTTGGACACCAAGGTTCTTCATAAGGCAACTGACAATTCATTAGATGTGAGACAATTAAGTATTATAGTAAGAATGGGTAAGACCATAGATATCAAAAGAATAGCAAAACCAATTTGATTATGATACCTATGGTATTGATGAATATCACCAATATGATCATGTGACCTTGAAAAGCTAAATCCGAAAATTATGTAATTTGGAAGGTGAGTTTAAATTACCCTAGATAAATTTCTTGGTATAATATAGGCAATCATCATAGGTCGGTCATTCTTTACACGATTCTATGGCAATACATAAAGAAATTGAAATAATCCAGAAACAAAGGATAGTTCTAATTATTTTTTCATGGAAATTAAATGCATAAAATAAAGATAAAAATAAAAATGCTGAACTGATCTAATGCAACCTTCATCCATGTCTTGTATTGCATCAGATAATATAATAACGAAGTAATAAATAATCAAGTTATATGAAGCAAAGAGTTCATACAACAGGTATCATTTCATATTCAAGTGGCTCTAGTATAAAATCTTCTTCTTGAGCAATGCCATTCACCAACAACTTCCCATTATGAACCTATCAAATCCAATAAAAAAATATACAATCATGATACTCGAATGAAAAAATAATAAATTTATAAACAGTAGGACAAAAGTGGTCAACGGATAATAGAAGCCAACCTCTACAATATCTCCAGCCTTAGCCACAATTCTTTTAATGAATACATCATGAGGACTATAGCCATACTCCTGCAAAAGAATACTCAAAAGTCAAAATGAGCTTAATTATTGTAAGCAGTCAACCTAAACAAGGTGCAATCAATCAAACTCTTACCATCAAAATCAATCAAACTCTTACCATCAAAATTGGAGGAGCCCTAAAGATAATGATATCTGTGAGTTCTGGCTCTTTGAAAATATAAGAAACCTGCAGTACATAAACATAAACACAATGATGAGTTAAATAATTTCAACATTGCTCGCAGAGACAAAAAAAAATAATGATTTTGTAACACATTAATATATATATACATATATACAGAGAGAGAGAGAGCTTCATTCTCCAAAAAAGTTATCTTGATGTTACAAACTTGTTGAAGTGTACAAGATCAGGAATATGTATCTTGATCAATAACCCACGAAAAAAAAAATCCAGATCTAATTTGCTGTGAAATTTGGTCGTAAACTTGACAAAAAATGGTGGGTTAATAATGCCCCTAGTCAAACGCACTACTACCATGATATTTTGCAGGATGCATACAGCCATACACTCATTCCATTTTGTAATATTAACAATATTAATGAAATTCATTAGTAATGTCATTGTTATAGTCGCGTAATAGCATAGATCTTAATTTATGTATAATCATGAGACCATTGGCAAGTTGGTGAATAAAGTTGATCCCCTGCAAAGGTGGGCAAGTTGATATGCACTTCTTTTCTCATGATTGGGCTGACGCTCTACAAAAAATAATAGCTCATGATCAAATACTATGTCATAAAAATTGACTCATGATTGGCCATGGCCCTGTCGTATAAAAAAGTTCATGATTAGGCTTAAGCACGGCATAAATGATGATGCATGCATTATTCCAGTTTATTTTCATTTTATTGTAATTTGAATATTATAATATTTGTTTAGGTTTTTTTATGCTATCCAATGATGGAGAACATCCAATGATCATGAGTAGGATGTGCTTGGGCATGGCAAACCTTGGGTGTGCTAGCTTCTTGGGTTCTTTTGGTCTTTGGGATGCTTGCTGCCTCTCGGGTTGGGTCTTGGCTGCTCTCGGGTTGGGCTTTGGCTGCTTTGGTTTTGAGCTGGAAATTTGAAAGCTACTTGGTTCTAGCTCATTATTGCTTGAGCTGATGTTTAGCTCATAATTTGGTGGAGTTATTGCACTTGAAAGCTCATTATGTGGAGTTTGGAACCTTGCCTTTTCCCCTTCTTTGTGTCCCCTCGATTTCTCCCTGGCTGCTGTTTCCCGTGCATGTTTCCTGCTCCTTCCTGTGGGCTGTTCCGATTCCCTGCTCTGTCCCGACTCCTTGGGTGCCTGCTCCTTTCCCGTGGCTGCTTTTACCCGGTTCTCTGTGCTATCTTTTCGGGTGTTGTTATGGGATTATTTATGCCCTTTTTTTACTGGTTTAGATGGAGGAGAAATGGTTGTGGCTGCCCCCTTCTCTCTTATAAATTAGAGATGTTTTTGTCATGAGGAGGTTGTTGATGAACTTGAGAAAAGTTTTTAAAAACATGAGGGTTTCTTCTCTTCTCTTGGAAAAGCTTGAGAGTTTGTTCCAATTCTATCTTCATCCTCTCTATTTCGTCTTGGCTTCTAATCTCTTCTTCTCTATGCAAGTTCCACTCCACTTGTATGCTTCTTCTTGAGCTTTTGGAGGTGTTTGTTGGCAGAATTTGGTGACATTTGCTGGAGGAGTTTGATTGGACGTTGGACCTTGTTGCTGTGGTGGACCTTTGGTTTGCAAGCCCTAAGCACTTATCATATTTTTACTACTTTTCGTTGCATGTGAGAAAACCGCTTGCCAGTAGTTCTGAGGATAGTGATTTTATTTTATAATTTTATTTCGTTTGTTCGACTTTTTTGTTTGTTTTGGTATTTGTTTGGATGTCTACATTCTAGATTGAATTGCGTTTGGTTTTAATTGTCCTAGTGTTCTCCTATCTTGACTTTTCTTTCTAGTTTGCCTGCATCAAATGATTGGATGACTAATTGTGGAATGACAATCCAACAAACCTAGGATGCACACGGGCATGACACGATACGGATACGGAACACATGTATTATTGAAAATATAGGACATATTCCCGCATAGAACATGGAGGACCTCAAGCTTCAGCAACAGTGAGGATGTCAATCTTTGTATCAATGGGCTTTGGGATCAGTTTTGACATCAAGAGGGGGGAGAATGTCAATTGTCGAATTTTGGCATCGAACTTTGACATCGAGATGGGAGAGAAGTTGGGAAATGAACATATGAGAGTCGGGCTTTAGAAGGTGATAATTAGATGCGTAGATCCGACAATGTCAACCCACACCCTAGTCAAGCATGCGAGAAAGGAAAAGTTGGGGAAGGAATATTTACGAGAGAAGTTCTTGAAAGAGAATAAACTATTAGAAAATTTGAGGATTAAATAAAATTTAAATTAAATTTTCATGGAACAAGTGTTGGGCATGCCGCATGCATGTATGATTTTATTATTATTTTTTAATTAGACACGTGACATTTCTTTATTAGATTTAAATGAGAATTTGACTCTTAATATGACACAATGGAGAAAAATGATTCATGCAACCGACATCACGTAGTGAGAAAAAGGCATGATGATGATGTTGTTGTCATTTTTAATTGGACACATGACAACTGTGTATGACACATGTCGAACGTATGTAAATATTTGACACTTTTTTGAGACTACATAGACTCTTAGCATGAAAGTGTCAGTTCATCATAGCTACCAAGAGATGGAGAATGTCACATGTATAATTGTGAATCATGATAGTTCATACATTTGAGTGATTTACCTATGTAACATAGCATAAAGTTACTTGAGCATTGAATCTTGCTTCAATTATTACATAATCCCTGGCATGCAACACCAAGATTACACGCTTTATCATGTCGCCTAATTTAAATACCATGCCAACGTCGAAATGAAATTTATCAAAATGAAATATAATTGAGGTGATATGATGTGATTCACATGCTATATCATACTTTAAGTGGCAGATCACACAAGTTGTGCTTCATCGGGCTATTCAAATTTAAGGAGTTAAAAGAACGAGTATTTAAGCAAGCTAAATAACAAGTAGTGACTTCCTGGATGGCTATTTATATTTGTAAAATTATGGTTTATGTTAATTGTTAATATATTTGTAATTAGGGGGTCAACAGATTTCATTGATGAATGTGTGTAATAATCACACTAGCATCATATTTGGTGGATTAACTGAGAAGTTGTATTCAGATTTAATTGCTCTGAAGTGTCATTTGTGGATACAAATTGTTATATAGTTGCATGAATGTGTGATTAGAAGAATGCAAATGGTTAATGTTGCAAATATTCAGCTATGATATCTAGACTTTTGGGTGACAATTGTGTGGGCTGTGCCAGGGGGTACCACTATGACATGTCCCACCAAATTTTCCCCAAAAATTTTGCACTTTGTCACTCCGGCGTTCCACCAAAATTTCACCAGAAATGTCAGCAACATAACAATTGAATAGACACTTAAATTTGACTTTATCTTACACACATGAACATCAATTTATATCCAAAAATAAAATTATAAAAAAAAAACATCAATTTATTTCCACTAATATCAGACCGCCTAAACATAAATAATCCACCACACATGATACAAATTTAATTAATACATTTTTTTTCCTCCAAATGCTCTAGATCCCATAGTAACATGTGCACCAACAAGCATTCACATAACCACAATTATCATCATCATGAACAACATCATTTACCTTAACTCAACAATTACGGGTTGACTTTATGAATTCTCATTTTTCATTCAATACTATTAAGTATGAGAAGTTAAACATATTCGTCAAAATTCATTTTGCGCAACTTCTATTTATGTAACATTAGGCATGTCACTTCTCTTTCACAATCCTCTGACACTAGTCTTATTTACTCATCTAATGGGCACTTTTTCCAACCTTCACTATACATGTCCAAAATATCCAAGTACTTTTAATTACCTTAACTTTGATGAATGATACTCAAACTATTTTTCTAATATGGTTATTCCTTAATTTATCCAATATAACTTTTTCAATGATTTTCTTTTTTTTCAAATTCATGCAAAATAAAAAAACTAATTATGATTTTATAATATTTACCTTCAAGTCCCTATTTTCTAACATAACTTCTTATCACCCAAAACCACAATTACACAACAACAAAAAGGAAGCAAAGGATGGAAAATTGTTCCCTCCTCAAAAAGAGTTGTAATTCACACCTATTTATATTTTGAAGTTATTACCTTATATATGAGGTCAAAAAAATCCATTATATTTAACATCGTAAAAACTAACAGAGCATCTGATTTATAACTTCTAAGATAATTTGATAATCAATTAAATTCATCAAAACTTCCCTAATCAATGACTCTAATTGCATGCAATGATATTTGTAATTTAAAAACATGGATGCTTTCAAATATCTTTGAAATAAATAAATAGGCATTTAATAATATTTAATTTGCATCTGATTCTTTATATTTATGAACTACATAGGAAAGGCAAGACTTTAAAGTGGGTTATTATATGTCATCCGATTATTCATATTTTCTTGCTCGATCATCATCATCATTAAGCACATCCCGAATATTGAGGTCGGGCCTTACTAATCCTCATTTTCTATTCATTAAAATATTCTTAACAAATTAAAATTATGTTCAACCATTTATATCCATGCTAACTTAGGTCAACTCCTCCTTACTAATCCTCTAATAATAATTGTATATATCCATCTAATGATGTAATTTCTACCTTTTGTTGTGCACATCCAAACCGTCAAAATTTACTATCAATTACTGCCTTCAATAAATTTCACTCCAATCGTCCTCTAATATAATAATTCTTTAATTTATCCACTTCTAAATTTACCACACATTCATCATAGCATTTCTATTTAACTTACCTATCAACGATTTTTTTGTTTCTTACATTTAATTCATATAGAATCAGCCTAATTGTAATTTTATAAAATTTATCATGGAATTTTCATTATTTCCTCTCATCTCATCATACTTGATCCATAAGTAATTTTCATATTATAAATGACAATTAACTATGTGATCTTCAACTTGATGGCTATATAAAATGATATATACAAAAAATAAATATGAAAATGATCATTCAGAAAGTCTGTGAGTGCTAAAGTAAATAATGGAAGTCATAACCAAATTTAGCAAAACTAAAATCATAAGCCCCTCATCTATAAGAAGGAAAAAAAATAAGATTGTGTTTTATCGTATTTCACCTTCTCCGCCAAGATGCGGTCTCCAACTTCAAATGTTGGGTACATGGACCGACTAGGAATTCCTCTCGGCTCAGCCAAACGAGAGCCTGACAACAAAGAAACAATAACTGTAGCAAAAGCGATCTTCGCATCAATGGAGCAAGAATTCATCCACCGTGAGAACCACCAGTTCTTCTCACAAGGCTGAACCTGGAATTCAGGCAAGTCATTTCTTCCGAGATTATCAAAGACACTCGTCGTTCCTACCAGCAAGACAGGAGGACAGTTCTTCAATGTACCCTCAGCTGAAACCTTTGTTTCAGGTTTTACACCCTCATTCTTCATGCACACGATAGATCCAGCAAGCTCATCAGATTCTTGAGTCACATCCACAGTATCAGTTATCCCTTTGTCCGGAGGGACATGTCTTGCTGAACCTGGAAAGAAATCACAGCACGGGAGCAACTTGCTTACCCGTAAGAATGGAAAAAGTGACGAGGTATCGAATCCTGCACTCATGGAAGCCGACACGCCAAACGCCCCTAAACTAAGACTCGGTTCTGAACAAGTTCCTAATGCAGAAAGAAATCTCACAAAAGGGTTGATTCTGCTGGGTAACTTTTCATTGTGGCTATCCCTGGGAAAGATGGAGAAGCTGGATGCATCCGCAGTTGCATCAGAAGACTTCAGTGGTTCATCAGCAGTAGAAGCTGGAAACTTTGAAAGAGACTTATCAGGGAAGAACGATAACTCAGAGGCAACTATACCAGCTGGAGCCTTAGACATCCCCTTTGCCCTGGAAGCCGGAGACATTGAAGAAGACTTGATGGAAACCAAAGAAGCGGCCAGAGGCTTCGATATTCCCTCGGCGTCAGAAACAGGAGGATTCTCACGGCTATTCTTAGGGAAGATCGGCAACTTTGAAGTGTCCATAGTGCCGGCCGGAGTCTTAACGAGCTCCTGAGCAGCGGATGATTGATTAGCAGTCCGGGAACCTCCAATCGAGGATAATATGCGTGATGGAAACCTGGAAGCATGAGACCATGAGCAATCCTTCGCCGAAGACTTCTCGCAAATCCCGGATATCTCATTATCAGATAGTTGGTTTGCCAAGAAGGCCAAGAAGGCCAATGGACGGCAACCGGACTCGTTGATATGGAGAAAGTTGCAGCAGCGGGTACCAGCGGAGGCGGCCAGACTCTGGGAAAGGTAGCCCGAATAGAGAAGGGTGGCACGGATGGCCATAGGTCTGGGGTTACAAGAACAAACGGAGATAGATGAGAAGGTGTGAAATTAGGGTTAGTTTTAGGTTTTGCTTCGTTTTCCTGAGCTCTTGGCTCAGGGAACGAAGAAGGTTGGGGATACGAAAGACAGCCAGAAATCTCATGGAAGATACTGCTGGCGGAACTTCGCATTTATTTCTTCGCACGCTAAGGGGCTAATTGAGTCAGGTACGGTTGGAGAGATGCAAGCCACGAGATCCTTATATTTGGAATTTGTCAGATTTAAAAAAAAATTGAAATAGTGGTATCACAAATGTTCTATACACATATTTTTCATCAAACAAAAAAAAAGGGATTTTTACATACATACCACTTAAAACTATGATATTTACTTATTTAACACCTAAAGAATGATATTTACACACATACCACTAAAAAACCTTTTCTCATTTCTAAAAAACCACTCCGTGCTCTCCGTCTCTGCTCTCCGTCAAATCCCGCTCGAGTGCTCTCTGTTCGCAAGCTTGTTTTGGGCGCGAAAATCTGCTTCATCTTCCGTCGAGACACTTCACGCCATCATCCCTCTGTGTTCCCGTCGAGACGCCTCCCGTGCACCTCATGCCATCGTCTTTGTGTTCCCATCCCTCTGTGTTCCCGTCGAGAAGCCTCCCGTGCACCTCACGCCATCTGTGTTCCCGTCGAGACCTCACGTCATTACTCCAAGGTTCAAAATATTCTTTGTTTTGAACATATTTGGCAATACAGCTAAGGGGTCATGCTTATGGTTAATCAGTTTTTTAACAGAACTTTAAATTTTTCTTTGTCCGTCGAGACCTCATGCTTATTGAAAAATATGACTGGTTTAAATAAGTGATATTAGGGAATTTGTTTAACTTATCTGATTAATCAGTTTTTTAACAGAACTTTAAATTTTTCTTTTTCCGATAGCTATGCTTCATTATGTTTCCTTATATAATTTTTCTCATTTATCTTATGTGCTAGATATGGATTTAGATATGGATTTCAACAGTTGGTGTTATATTGTGTTTAAATATGGAGGATATTGGAGTGCCGTGAAGGGACAGAACAGGCTAAAATATGTTGGTGGTAATCAGAGAACTTTAAAGCTTGAGATAAGTGATGTCAATTTGTATTTACTGAAAGAACGAACCGAAGCTCTATGCCCCTGGCTAAGGGGTCATGCTTATGACCTACACTACCACATTAATGGTACATCGCCTAAAAATTACATGCCCATTATAAGTGATATTGATGTAATGGAGATGCTTACAAATTCTTCTGGTTCCCATAGAATGGAGGTTGTTGTTGTTGTGAAAGAGCTTGAAGAAAATATGGGTATGACTTGTGATAGCGACCATATTGAGATGCGTGATTTAAGTGGCAACATAACGACAATCAATGATGGTTTAGTTGGTGGAATTTCTGATGGTGTTATTAGAAGTCCTGATTTAGAGGATAATTCACTAGTTGTTGGATCGCGTTTTGAAGATTCATGCAGTTTCAAACAAAGCATTCGTTCCAATGCAATAATACATAACTTTGATATCAAGATTAAGGCAAGTGACAAAACACGAGTTATTGCTACATGCTCATATCGTGGTTGCCCTTGGAGGATAAGAGCTTCGTTATGTTCCGATGGGCATTCTTTTGAAGTGAAAAAATTGCATCCGACACATTTATGTCCAGGGGTTAATAGAGCTGGGAACAAGCAAGCAACTATAAGTTGGGTTGCACAAGAAATCCAAGAGTCCGACAAAATGAAAATGAAGACGATGGCATACCTTGCCGAAACAGAGAAATGAGAAGCTTGTGGAAAAAAAAAAAATCTGAAGAGAAAAAGATGATGCAGGGTAAACAATACCTTCCTTGCCGACCTAGATAAATTTAAAAAAAAAAATAGAACCCTAAAATCCCAGGCAAGGTTTTAGACGGGGCAGACGATGCATACCTTGCTCCTGCGAAGTGATCGAAGAGTACGAAATCAATGGTGAAGGCGACGGCTTTCGCTGCGAAAGACAATGCACAGCGCGAACGAAATCGTTGGAGCTCGCTAGGGCTAAAAGGGGGAAGAAGCTTGCGAACAGAGAGCACTCGAGCGGGATTTGACGGAGAGCAGAGACGGAGAGCACGGAGTGGTTTTTTAGAAATGAGATAAGGTTTTTTAGTGGTATGTGTGTAAATATCATTCTTTAGGTGTTAAATAAGTAAATATCATAGTTTTAAGTGGTATGTATGTAAAAATCCCAAAAAAAAAACATTAATTGAGATTTACTCATATGAATCATGGAGCATAATTATTTGTCGCATGTCTCTGCCGATTTTCACAGCAATAAATTCATGCATACTCTTATTGGTCATAATGTATCAGTTTAAGTTGTATCTCTTTTAATAATTTGAAGCTCAATTTTTGTCAAATTATGATTAAATGCTTTAGTGATAAAAGCAAAATTCCTTAAGCTTTATTGTTTTATCCCTAATTGACGGCAATACCTCATACAACACTCTCCTTAAAGTTCACATATTTTATAAGTAGAATATGGTGCAACCACTCTTTATCAATGTGTGAAATATGTAAACACTAATGTTAAAAATTTCATTCATGGAAAAACCAATCAACAGACTATACATGGGATCAATATTTACGAAGATATAGATAATTACTCTATGAAGTAGCAGGACGTACCTACTCTTTTATCTAGAGGCCACATTTTATGGGAGACCAATTTTGGCAACCTTCTCATCATCATGAAAGGAAAGGAGGAAGATGAGGTCAAGGTTTGAGGAAAAGTAAACATGATGTTATGATTCCTCCACCTCATTCAATGCCCTTAATATTGCTCTATTTGAGGTTTGACTTTGAGGAACAAAACACCTAGATGCCTTCTTAATAATCAATTTAGTGGCACTCCTCAACTATAGGCCTTAGGGAGACCTCTTGAATGATTTGTATGGCTTAAATGTCACTTGGTGATGGATCAAATTAAGGATAAGACAAATTCAAGCTTCCTTCATACTATCAACTTGGTTGTATGATTTATACATTAATAAGCATTGTCTATTAGCTTTTTTAGTAGCTACGAATTGATTGTGGGAATTTATCTAACTTGGGCATATTTAGTAGATGAGTTACATATGTTATTAATGCCTCCTGTGATGAGTATAAAGAACATAAGAAGTAGTCCTCATTCATTTTTCAAAGTCAATCCATGAGTAATTAAATTAGCTTATCATAATAATTGATAAATCATCAAAAATTATCTTAATCGGACACGAATCTCGAAACACTTTATGACTAGAAACTTTCGAAATTAAATTTTGAGCCATCCAAACTCCAATTTTAGCAAACTTATAGTTGAATCGACCGTGAAGAGTTGGAATGGATTGTTGTGGCTTATGTTATATGGAATGGTTTTTATACTTTTTACATTAATATTTGTATACTGTTGCTTGAAACTCTTGAAGTGGGATATGTTGATGTCTTATGTTGTGGGACTGTAGCTACTATTTTTTTGACATGCTTGCATGATTACCTGGTAGGCGTTGGCTGGGTAGATTGGTGGATTATGTTCATTTGGATTTTGGGGCAGATGTTTCATGTTGTTGTGGTTGATGTTAAGTGGAATTGTTCGCATGTTGCCCTATTCTATTTTGCTTATGGTATTAATTGAAATTGAAATCGAGTTAGATGTTAAATGTTAGCTTTGTTGTTTTGTCCTATGGATATGGTGTTTTTGGACCTTTGGATCATTGGATGTTATGAAATAATGTATAGCTTTATATATATGTAATCTTTCAAATATCTTTTTCGAGGTGGGCCGAGAGTATAAGTTTCGCACTGCATTAGCTAGGTTCGGGTTATTGTTGTTTAGTGTCCAAAATGGATTTAGGATCCCGGCCAAACCCAAAATCATAAGACCCCAACTTTCGGGAATACAATCCTAAATTTTTAATAAAACGATTAACTCAAATTAAAACGTCTCTCAATCTAAAACTTAAATAAAGCCTAAAACATATAATAGGTTGGGGCATTTCTGAATTATTTTAGAATCCCAAAGTGCCTCATACTTTTTATCCATTGATATTTGAAAATAAGTGCTCAAACTTTGATCCAATAGAAATTGAAATTCACGCCTCACCTCTTTTGATATCACTCCTTAACAAATCTTCAAATAATTTTTTGTCGTTATTTTAATCGAGAGTATTTACAAGGAATTCAGCTTCCCTACAATGTAATTGACTATGAGGACTTGCATTCGTAGGAAATTTAGAGCCCACATCTAATTTTCAAAACTCAATTAGTCTTATTTGCAAAAAAATTAAAATTAACATGACAATCATTATCGCCATAATCGGATCATCGACGATAGGTGATATCTTCTTCCCTCGAGGAGGCATATCGTTTATCGTAGTGATTTCAAATATAAAAGTAATGATGCTTCATCTTGGTTATAATAACTAATTATAGGTGGGTCCTCATTTTGACCCTCCGATGTTATATGTAGTTATTCTTTTGATTTGTCTATTATAATTAGGGATAAAATTGTTAATTTTATTATCTAAACCCATTAGGGAACAATACATTTACCTCCCAAGGTAATATATCGTTCATAATGACGTGTTCGACTTCGAGATTAAAATATCAAATTAAAATTTTCAAAGAAAATTTCAAAATCTCTTTTTTCAAACTTCCAAACACAAAACAATAAATAACAACATCTTCACACCTAACAATGTAAAAAAAAAAATCAAAAGTCACATAAATCATATATAATTCCATATGTGTGGCAGAATATTAGGGTTTACGCATGTGTTTTCAACCATTACTAACCGCAAAACAATTCATATACATTATTAACAATAATATTTTGAACTTTTATAAGAACCCTACACACAACAAAATCCACAAAGCTTTGTACAATGAAACATATATGGTGAAATTTAAAATTAAATTACAAGAAAGCATGTAGAATGATGAGAATAACAATAAACCAAAAGTTACAATGTGCAACTTTCACATATATTGGAATATCCTAACTTTTGTGAAGTTTGTTCAATTTAAAACCCAAAAAAAATGGGAAACTCACATTATTAAAAAGTAAGATGGGTGAATGTGACCTACTTCAATCTAGACAAATTTTTCAACAGGCCCGATGGACAAAAACCACTCGAAGACGCTTGAAATATATTTTTTCTTAGTAGAATTATCTCTCACTCCCTCCATCGGGTTGCCCAAAAGAATGGAATGAGTTTATAAAATTGATTTTCAATGTATTTAATTTTCATATAAAAATTTAGAATACAACTTCGTGGCGCCCAAAGTCCTAATGTCATTGCGCTCCTAATGAATCCCAAACTTATTCATAATGCAAAGAACTAGTGTTGCATCGTCATAACGCTTTCAGTGAACCTTAATCTATCAGAATACAAATAACTCAATACTGCAATACTTTCAATGAATCTTTAATTTAGTGAAAATATAGAGAGTTCAACACCGCAACGCCCAAATCATAGTGCTCCCAAGGGATTTCCCACGCGCATACTCCAATTCGAACATTGAACCTTTGGTTAATTATTTAAGCAGAAAACAATTCTTTAACAATTTACATAAATTCATAAAATGTAATTTAAACATGTTAGTCTTACCATATTTTCAGTTTAGTTTATTATAGGTGTTTGAGTCACCGCAAAAGTAGTTCTTACATTGATGCACACCATCACTTATAACATTGAAGCACGTTGCTAACACTAAGGTCGGCGCTTGTCGACTTCATTGCTTATTGTTCTTCACAAAGTCGACAACTTTATTTATGGACGTGAACATCAATATTATATTTGAGTTAGTAGTCTTTAATATCCTCACCTCAAAAGAGAACAACTAAACAATCAACAAATGATCTATTGATAATAACTCCAATGCCTTTAATTTGACTCGGCTTCCACCATAAAATTCATCATTCATAGTTCACATCAACTATATTGCAATACTTTTAACAATTGTTGATATATCCTCAAAAATCATCTTGATCGGGCACGAATCTCGAGGCAAAATCAAGCCGGAAACTTCAAAAATTAAATCTGGGATCACCTAAACTCCGATTTCAATGAACTTACTGTCAAACTGAGCGTCTCAGAAATACGAACTCAACGACGCCAAACTCGACTCAATCCGAGCCCAAATAAGTCCAAATCAAGCACCCGAAACATTGTTGAAAAGTTCAAACCATAATTTGAGTTACCAAACGTTTTCCAAATATGACGTTCTTATAATCGAATCGAGTGGCTCGACGAGATGAATCCAACGAACCTAGTATCGCCGAATTCCGACATCATTAAGATATTCAAATGTCTGATGAATGGTGCACGATCAAGAGATTCAATATCGGTCGTCCATTCGACCACTCCCTATTTACCCATGATCTCACACCTATTTACAAGCTATGCCACTCCAGAATATCTATAAATAGATCCCTCATTTCTCATGAGAGGGGGCCCAAGCAAGAAGAAGAGAAGAAGAAGAGTAGGGAAGGATAGGAGGGAATAACTCCTCCTCGACCACCACCGGAGTTCTGCCCGACGCCCGAGTAATGTCGGAGTTCTGCCTGGCGCCCGAGTGACGCCGGAATTCTGTCGGATGCCTGAGCGACGTCGAAATTCTACCCAAGTGACGTTAGAATTCTGTCTGACGCCAAAGTAATGCTAGAATTCTGCCGGAAGCATAAGTGACGCCGGAACTTTGCCCGATTTCCAAGTGACGTCGGAATTCTAAGCGATTCTAAATTCGGCTTGAATATACAACTTGTTTGAATTTGATTTCAATCCGGAAGTGAAGTATTGTAATCTGATCGTCCTAAATTTTAAGGACGAGTCAGTCTCTTGTATCTCAAACAAACACTAGTAGAATTATTTCAACTTAGCGTGACCCCGTGGTTTTTTCCCTTTTCAGGGTTTTTTCACGTAAAAATCCTGGTGTTATTTCTCCCATGTTTGTGTGCTAGATATCCGTACAACGCTGAGATGAAATTTTTTTAACTCTATCGCTGCGTTTACTCTAGTCCGCAACAATTATGAAAAAAATATATCATGTTTAGCTGATTACATGCACAAATGAAATAGTTTTAACTGAGGTATGCCCTCTAGCATATCCTTATTATTATTTTTTTAATTTTCGTATAAAATCTCTGATGTTCTTACTTTCTTTTTTATGTATTGATCTTTATTTAAAACTTGGAATTTATACTCTCTCACTCAATTCTCAGAACAATTCTAAAATGTAATAATAGATTTTAATAATATATTCGTGATAAAGAGCAACCCATCAGATTTTTTTTATAAATTTTTTTGTTTAAGTTTTAAGTGGCTTGTGTGGCAAAACTCTTTCAAAGATTATCAAATAATTAACTTTTTTTACTTAATAATTAAATAAATCATTATAATTTGTATATAAATAAATAAATAAATATTAGGTAGTTTTGATGGTGGCGCATTATCTTCATATATGGCTTCCTATTCTGTCTTCAGGTCTGAAGCCGCTTCAACATTTTTTCAATGGCCGCTACCTTCTCCACCATTGTGCGTTCTCCCTCTTCAATCCCTACTAGTTCATTTCGTTCTCACTCCCGTCTCTTCTTTTTTGAAGCTCGTTCATTATCTAATAGTAAATTTGATATTTTATTGCTTTAATTTTTTTTTTTTTCAAGCATTCAAGCGTTCGTCCAGCAACTGTTGGGTCGGTAGCCATCCATCGATGCTACACCGGGAGCGTTTTCTCCATCCCAAAGTTACGGAGGCGTACTCTTACTTCTAAGGAATTATCATCGGCTGCTGCTTTCTCGCCGTCTATCTTGTCGCTCACCGCTTCCTATTCTCGCCGCATAAGCCACTTCACTACCTTGACTAAAGCAGTATTACAGGTCAGAACCCGTAGAATGTCAACTTTTTGGAGTTGTTCTACTTGCATTTTGGGACAAGTTTTTTTTTTTTTTTTTTTTTTTTTTTTTTTTTCTTTTCAAAATTTATTAGGATTTCATTGGTTTCCTGCTACTGTTTGGCAGCTGGTAGGATTCAGTAAATACTGTAAATTCATGTTAAGAAAATTTTTAGGGGATTAAAACTTGAGAACTCTTAAATCTTGCTAAATTCTGATAAACTATTTGACTTCTTTGCTTTAGGATTAAGATTTGTCACGGTATAAGACCTTACATCCGTTAAATCTTGAATTGCGGGATTTAACAAATCATGAATTTAACCAATAACCAGATTAAAATGGGATTTATCAAAAAAAAAAAAAAAAAAAACAAAAGATATAAATTATCAAATATTATGTTTGCCGGGAGTAAAGTTAAATCTTACTTAAATCCCTCCTAAAATAGGATAGCAAACCGCACCTTCAAGTGGTTTGAGGGATCAAACTGATTAGTGCCAAGTTGTGACTATGGTTCATGTTGTTTTTGTATTCAAGCAAAAAAAAAAAAAAAGTGCCCCCTTCTTCCTTGCTGCATAATGTATTTTAAGCTATTTTATGCCTTGAGTTTGATGCAACTTTCAAATCTAATTAGTTTTAGTGGCTGTTGGATACAAGTAGGATTTAGTAAATCCTAGAGGCATTAAATCCTAAATTTTTTTTTTGTCAAGATAGATGTTAAATATGGTTGAATCCTAATAAACTGTTTTACATTTGTTTTCAAGATTTAAGATTTAAATGAAAGAGAAGAGAGGCACAATGAGGAGAATGGATGTAAATATCTTAAATCATACTTCCCCAATGATCTATTAAATATAAGATTTAGCATTCAGTGGGAGGAAGATGGGATTTAAGAAGGGCGTAGGATTTATGTGGCTCAAATACTGTTTGGCAAGAATTAGCTCTAATCCTAGCTAAACTTGGTTAACTATTTCAGATAAATCACCCTTTAAAGATGGGTAAACCAGATCTTAGATTTTTCGGCCTCAGAGAAATGTCATGGTAAGCCAACTAATAGTTCATTGGGCAATTTGGACTCTCTCAAATTCTCTTTCAATCTAACTCCTTGTGGTAAAATTGTTAGTGAAAGTTAATCGAGCTAGTCATGTGCAATTCATTAACCATTAATTTACTGTGTGTATATGATTTTTGTAATAATTACCACATTTATTTGCCCTAATTAACCTATTATTTTTTGGGATATTTACACATATACCACTGAAATCTTCCTTATTTATAAAATTGAATTCCAATCATTTTTTAACTATCAATTCTTTCTATTTGTGCGTGAAATGATCAAACCGCCAAGAGCCTGATAAAAGAGAAATCATAAGTTGAGATTTTGATTTAAATTTTGAGATGTGGGTGAGAATTTAAAAAATAAAGCTAGAAATGTGTTAGTTTTGTAAATGCTTATGATTTATATATTATATATGAAATTGCTCAGTTTTTTTTATTTTTCAGAATTGGCCTAAATTATTTAATCAACCCTTTTGTAATTTATTAAGAACCTAAATTTATATATAATTAAACTAGCAAATTATTGTTGTTAACATTAATTAATACTAATTACTTACCTTATTATTTAGAACTTAACCCTAGTAAATGGATTAACTCAATGGATTTCTCATCAAGAATTCATTTTTAGATTAATTAATTGCCTATTATTAAATATAAGATTCATGTTTATGATCTTATTAATTAATCATATTGATGAATGCCCTTGAACTGTGAAGTTAATCTATACAAGTATTTCTATCCCAAACAAATTAGTAGATTACTCGAGATGATTTTTAACTCCCACCTAACAGAGTATCTTGTATCAAGTCATCAAGCGTCTAATATATATATATATATATATATATATATATATAAATTTAAAATAAGCTAATGCCACCTGACAAATGAAAAACTCTTATAGTTCTTAACTAAAAGGCTACCATCGGTTATGTTTAATGCTTTATATTTTAGATAAATGGCCATTGAAGCTTGAATAAAAATATGCAATAATTTATGATGATGTAATTTGTTAAGATGAACTTTGTTTTCCAGATTCACCAATTTTCTGTGATGAACTTATTTTTTTATTTTTTAATAAGTTTAATACTCTTCTTTAACAGTGAGGGTGTGAAGTCTTTTTCTAAATATTTATGTTGACTAATTGTAACTTTGTCGTGTTAATGGAATCTCAGGAAACACCATTGCAGGCAAAGGTCACCCAAAAGGTATATTTTGACATTAACATTGGCAACCCTCAGGGGAATCCTGATGGGAGAGTTGTGATAGGGCTCTTTGGTGATGATGTACCCCAAACAGCGGAGAACTTCCGTTCTCTGTGCACAGGTTGATAACTAATTGTCATCTTTAGGATTCACTCTGCAGTACCATTATATTCTCTTTACATAATATATTTCATGTTGGGAAAATATTGAATTCATTCATTATATTTATTTATTTTTCTGTAATAGGGGAAAAAGGCTTTGGTTATAAGGGATGCATATTCCATCGTGTCATAAAGGATTTCATGATACAAGGGGGTGATTTTGAGAACGGAAATGTGAGCTTTATCTCCTTTCTCTCATCCTCTATTTCTCTTTTATTCTCTTTCCTTTTAAATTGAACGAGGTTGTATTCGCATGGCTGGTGTATTCGCCGCCGCCATCTGATCGAAGAGCACGGGGGTTGGTGTTATATTGAGTGCGGATTAAATTACAGAGGTTCTTGAATTTAGAGAGAGCTTATTGTTTTGTGTAAAGAAAGTAAATCCAGGTGTATCGTGTAAAGTCGTCGATGAAAATAATGTAGTAGCAGTGACCGTCAAGAGACACTTGCGAGACCGGACCCCAGATGTCCGTATGAATTAATTCAAAAGGAGCCTTAGTAAACGAAATGCTTTTATTGAAAGTTAATTTGTGGCTTTTCGCCTGATTACAAGAGTCACACATAAAGGTAGAAGAAACATTTGAAATTTCTGGATAAATGCGAGCAAGAACGGAGAGGGTATCCTTGTTCGGGTAACCGAGGCGTGAGTGCCAGACGTCCGGGATTGTGGTGGTGGAGGAGAGTGCTGTGTGTCTAGTGCCCAGAGGAATACAATTATACGAATGCTGTATAAGCCATTACGAAGTTGACCATGTAGGAGCGGCTGTTGATCCCAAAGATCCTTCATAAGGAATCCGTTAGCATCAAAAGTAATTAAAATAGCATTATCGGTGGTGAGTTTAGAGACGGAGAGGAGATTATGAGTGAGCGACGGAACATGTAAGAGTTTGTGAAGAAGTAGCTTACGAGACGTGTCCGGTAGCGGGAGCAGACCTTGGCCGGTGTGATGGATTGGGAGCGTGGATCCGTTGGCTGTAGATACCGTATCCTGTCCTTGATATCCTTGCAGGTAGTAGAGCTGAGAGGCATCTGAGGTGAGATGAGCGGAGGCTCCGGTGTCAAGAACCCAGTCTTGACTAGTGGCGGTGGTGGGAGTAGCAAAAAGAGCCCGAGGTTGTCTATTGTCGGTTGGTGCATATTTGAGATTGCACCTGTGCCAACAGTTTAGCGCAACGTGTCCGGGCTTGCCACAAATCTGACAGGTTGGCCGGGAATTGTTTGACGGAGCGGGCGGTTGTAGTGGGTTAGATTGAGTCGCCGGCGATTGCTGTGTACTCTTGGGTTTGCCAAATCTTTTGGTGTTGTTACGTCCGCGATAGTTCGAGGAGGGGTTGGCGTAGAGAGCTGTGGTCGCCGAGTTGTTTTCTTGAGTAAGTTCTTGTTGCAGGTGAATTTCTTCATTGCACAAGAGAGAATAGAAGGTATCGAGGTCGATGGGAAGTAAGGAGTTACGAATTGTGGATTTAAAGGAATTGAACGAGGGAGGAAGACCATTCAATATATGAAGCATTACGTCTTCGGGGTCAATTTTCGAGCCGGATGCGGATATATTATCCACAATTGTTTTGATTCTTGTGAGGTATTGTTGCATCGGCATGTCTTTCATTTGAACGCAGTATAGCTCATTCTTGAGCTGAATCATCCGCGAGCGACTGATCGGTTGAAGACGGCGTTCAAGAACCGTCCAGGCTTCATTGGCGGAGGAAGCAGTGATGATATACGGAAGAATGGACTGTGAGACGGTGGAGAACAGGGCAGAAAGCAGATTGCTGTCGATGAGACGCCAGGTGGCGTAGGTCGCGGAGGTGGTGTCCGTCGGTGCAAGAGTGGTGCCAGTAAGATATCCGGCATACCCATTTGCGGTAAATTGCTGGAGGAGTTGAACTCGCCAGATGGAGTAATTGTCCGTCGTTAGGGGGTGAGGGGCTAAGTTCTTGATATTGGAATCAAGAAACTTCAGCGGTTGCGGAATGTGGCTGGGGGTGGAGGAGTCGGTTGTTTGGTCGGAGGAGGAGGAGGAGTTAGGGAAGGCTTCGGCGTCATCTAGATCCCCCATTGGCTCTGATACCATGAGAGAAGAGGGAATCGGAGCAGGAGACCGGTGAAGCACATAAGCCAAAGAAAGAAGAAGGAGAATAGTAATATTATTATGTCACGGAAAGTAAAATACAATGCGGTATTTATAGACTTAATACCGGTAATAATGTAATTATAATAAGTGAGTACAGTTCTTGATATATCTGCTAATATAAATTACTTAC
Source organism: Dendrobium catenatum (assembly GCF_001605985.2). NCBI lineage: Eukaryota > Viridiplantae > Streptophyta > Magnoliopsida > Asparagales > Orchidaceae > Dendrobium > Dendrobium catenatum. Next base: position 319,435 of record NW_021319878.1, on the reverse strand, counting down.
GCTGTAATCATTGTAGCAAGTTCTTCAATTATAAGTTTTGTTTTTTTTGCATAAAATAGTGGTTGTTGACTGAAATTGTACTTTTAGTTTACTTAATTGGAGTTAGCAATGTCTTAATAGTGGATAAATTACTTTGGGATCCTCCAACTTTTGGTCATGTTAACAATGACCAAATTTATAATTGGAGTAAGAAGTTTGTTGAAGAGATTTCAGAAATACATTGAAATAAATTTTATAGAAGAAAGATAACTGGTGAGTTGGCTCTTCTCCCTTGTAGAGAACCTTTTGTAGCGTAACACGGACGAGCGCACTTCTTTGGTATCCTGAGTCTTTATTCTTCTCATACTCTATTCTCACTATGAATGCACCAAACATTTTGATGCAAGAGTAACACTTCAGTGAGTTACTCAAATTCGACCAAACTTTAAGGCTCAAGATTATTGCAAAGTAAAAAATAGAAAGTTGAAGTAAAAACAAGATAAAAAATCAATGGAAAATAACCTGAGAAGAAAACAGGCCTTATTTAAAATTGTCTTCAAGTTGGGTCTTACACTTGGAGCAGCTTGAGCTTTGTGATTCTTTCTTTCCCTCTCCTTTATGATGGTTAAGGTTTACAAGAAGCTCAAATGATCGAAAAGGACTTATAAAAGGTCCATAATACATCATTACATAAGGTATTTATGGACAGAATTATGGTTTCTAGCCCTTGCAAGATACTGGAATCTCCTTGTAACAAATTTGGATACTATAACATCCTTTTACACATTTTGAAAACTGATAAGATGGAGTGAACACATGTCGACTATTAGTAGGTTGGTAGGTTACAGTGACGACAAGTCAACTACTAAAATGTTGACAAGTAACCTGCCAGCTTGCACATGTGCTACCATGGAAAATAAGAGAGGCCAACTTATTGTAGTTTGCACATGTTTAGATCCACTAATTTTAAGATCAACATGAGGATTTGATTTGATAACAGGGATTCATGCTGGAAAGAAGCCATATATACAACCCCCAACTACTATAAAGAAGAACTAACCAAAAACTCAAAATTTTGACCAACAGAATATGTTCTATTCTGCAAGCTTGGTTGTCCACCTTCGAAGTCTTTATAACTCTAGCAATCCAAGTAAGGAAAGGAAGGCGATGGAAATAAGTTACAAATTAAGGTATTTCCCTATAAACACGAAGTCATATTGTGTACAATATTTATTAAAATATCTAAATTGGTATAAGACGTCTCTAAATCACAAAATGTGCAAGCTTTACTAGAATATAAAAGTTCCAAGCAAACAAGAATTTAGTTAATACTCAGTAAAAAAAAAAACTTGTCTACAATCAAGAAATCATATCTAACTATTATAACATTAGCTTTTAACCAATGGCGGAGCTAGGCTGGGGCTCATGCTCCATTGCGTCTGCCCAATAACACTATTAGGGCACAAATTTTAGGTTTTAGAACTAGTATTTTGTCTCTAAGTACCTTCACAAATCTTGATTTGCTGGAATTGCTACGTTTTGTCTAAAATTGTTATTTATCTTCGCCTCTTCCTGTAGTCTTTCTCAATATTGTGTATAGAGTTCTTCGGCTGCTGCCTTAGGTCTTTCATAGTCCCCTCACATTGAATCCCTCTTATATTTTACTTCTTCTTAGTCTTTTTTTTTTTCTCTCTCTCTCGCTATCTCTTCTTCTTCTTTCTTCGCAGGGTTGCCTCTAAGATCTTCATTCGCATAGAGATCCTTGCCAGTTCTCCAGTCGGTTCCTTAGGCTTGCCCAAGAAGCATTGTGACTCTCTCTCTCTCTCCCTCCTCCTTTCATTGCTACATCTACTATGTAATTGGTTATTTTACTTTCATATAAAAGTTGTGACTGCTAAATATGTTTGTTTTTGAGGGAGAGGATTCACATGAGTGGATCTACAAGGTGAAAATATACTTTATCATTAATAGGTTGACAGAGGAGGAGAGACTGACGACATCCGAGATGTGCTTGGAGGGGAAAGCATTGGCATAATACTAGCGGAGGGATACGAGGCGGCTCATACGAACCTGGAGGGAGTTAAGGACTACTTGTTGAACGTTTATGAACCAGCAGGGGAGGAGACTTCTATGAGCAGTTCTTCGCTCTGACACAGGAGGGGACAGTGGTGGAGTACTGTGAGCAGTTTGAGCACCTGGCCAACCGACTAGAATGACTTTTGGAGATTGTACTGGAGGATTCTCATGCGAAAACAGCCATAAGAACTCCAAAATCTGCACTTATTCGCTTACGAAAACAGTAGCCAAATCTCTACAAAAGCTGTAGGAATTTCGCAAAGAAGCCACGCTTGCCAGTCATGTCTTTTGCATAAAGATCCAACAAGTGATGAAGAAACATGTTCCGAATAAGCATAGAGATATTTCGTCTTCCATCAACCTTGCAACTAAGCATACTTCCCAAACATTATAAGTTCTTTTGTTTGTTTTGAGATAAATAACCAACACAATGTTTAGCAAAAATTGAATTTATTCTTGCCAACGAAGTAAGCCTACACAACCACATTCACAAACCTGATCAATGAATGACACTTGGAATAAAATTTGGGTGTAAACTGACTCGTGTAGTTTCTAAGGAAGATGCCAACTCAAACTTCAAGCTTTCTTTTCTTAGTTTCAACAAGATCTACCACGCACATGCATCGCAAGAGACAAAACTTAAGCCACTACAATTATTCAAATCTTTCGTATTGCATGGGGAGTTGATCTCGGCGTAAGTATTTAACACTTTCAAACATATAACTTTTCTAATAAACACATGAATTTGCTCTTCTTTTGAAAGTGCACATGATATTGGAATATAATCTTGAATGTAAGCATTCTTTAATATGTCGAAACTTTGCCAAATATAAAACTTTTGTACATGAGCCACCTTCCAACAAGAAACCCTTTTTTAAAACTTCACAAAAGAGCATTCCAATCTTTCATTTTGTGGAAAGAAAGTAAAAGAAAAATAAGCAAAATCCTTCGTTCCCAAATATAACATAAAAGAAATGTTTCAAATCTTCTTAAAAGGGTCACATACGTGTAGGAAAAGATGCTTTTGAAAGTTGCAAATAGAATTACAAAGCCCATGCTAAGCATTAAGTGTTCATATATTTGCACAAATCAAGTAAGAGCCAATGTAACCATTAACCATCATAAAATAACCACTTGAACGCATGAACGGTGTCCAAATGAAAGAAATAGTAAAAGGAGGTAATCTCTCTAAGACATTTGATCAAAACAACTAGCATGCGAAGTCTAAGGGATGATGGAGAATGCCACATTTGTACCCCTAAGCCACATGGCATGATTCAAAAGTAAAGTTTACACCTCAACCACCCACTCTAAAATTAGGCAACTCAACATATATTATAACCAGCCCAACGATGGCCATCATGAGACATACAACAAAGGGTTTAATAAAATTACTTAACATGGATCAATATGAAAACTAGCATGTTTGCATCCATAGTCATTTGTGAAAAGTTCGCGTACACATTTCGTTGGCAACTATCACTCAAGATCCTTGCTTGAGATTCATCAACATTTACTATAAACAAAGTGTTGGTCATATAAAGCATTTTACGAAATCACTTGGAGCAAATCACTATGAAAGCTAAAACCTTCATAACCACACACCCTCATGAAAGCTTCATAAAGTTATTTGAAATGAATCAACATGAAAAGCTAGCATCTTGCATCCATACTTACGAAGAGTTCATATGAGCATTTGATTGAAGCATGCCACTTAAAATTTTGTCCACGGCTCACCCATATTTATCATAAACAAAGTGTTCACCACAAGATTCATGAGTTGCGATCAGAGTAAAACTTCATCTCAAATCAAAATATCACCAATCTTTTCCAAGAGCATTTCACCACACTTAATTGTTATTATTATTTGAAAGATAAAAGAGAACCAAACGAATGGAACAAAAGAAATATGGATATGATAGTACCTGCTTGTAAGCTCAAAACACTTTCATGTAGTGTACTCATGAAACAAAGTGCATAGGACCTTCACACATCACATTAACTATGCTTTATATAAACTATAGAAAAGAGGGCACAAACCATATGCTTGCAAGAGACATTTTTACACAAGGATACATCACTATGTTTAGATGCACATTCAACGAACAACTTCTCTTATAATCCATAAACTCATCTCGCAATGAAAGAGGTCAAGACTTCCTTTCTCTTCTTGCAACACATGAGTACTTATAGGAACATGAGAGAATTGCATGTAGATTTCTCCAAACAAACACAAAAGTTACTTGAAATTCCCCAAAACTTACTACCAATATTACTAGCTAAAAAAAGAAAAAAAAAAAAAAACCTCAAACACTATAATAAGGAGATTTTGGGACGGATTTCGCAAGTATAAATATGTAAGGGAACAATGTGGCTCAAAGCCTCATGAGTCACTAACCAAATATCCAAATCTTTTCTTAAAGGCATTTCAACGAACACCTCATACACGTGTTTTAGTGAAGAAGTGACATAACCTCTCAAGCTTTTGCCATCATTTACACCTAAATCTTCTAAGCCATATGACATAGAGCAAGTGTAGGTTCATATGTTAATTGTCTATTCCAAATCAAAATTAATGAACATGTTGGATATAAATATAAATTAACACGTCGTGATGAAATCAACTAATGTCCTCACAAGCAATTATAAATTTTTTAACATAATGAGCAAATGTGTTTCATAGGAGTGAGGTGATTATGGGTGTAGTGACACATGCACCATAGAGCTTACATTAGTTTTGCATTAGAATGATCTCTCATCAACCAAACCAACCACAATATTGCAAAGTAACGCTTGAAGGAATGATGGAATCTAAGGTAGAGGAATGAGACTAAGAAGAAACAGAGGAAAAAGAAGAAAAAAGAAAAGGAAGGAGAAGAAGAAAAAGAAGAAGAAGAAGAAAAAGAAGAAGAAGAAGAAGAAGAAGAAGAAGAAGAAGGAGAGGAGAACTCACCTGCAGTTTGTAGGAGAGATGGTCGGCCAAGGGAGGAGGCGGGAGCCGAGCTTGGTCCAGGCGACGTCGGGTCCGGCGAGCTCGCGCGAAAGGGAGTCCGATCCTGGAGATCGGGCTTAGCTCGCTCACGCGAGAGAGAGAGGGAGCGTCAGGCTGGTTCCGGCCTGGGACCGTGCGAACAGAAGAAGAAGACCGGGAGAGGGGGTCGGGCTTCAGCTCTAGAAAATCGGGAGAGAGAGAGGTCCGGGTGAGCGAGTGGAGCGAGAGGAAGAGAGTTCGGGGTCCTGGAGTTCGGTCTAAACTGAGGAGAGACGGAGGGGGAGGGGATTTCGGATTTCTCAGAGCAAGAGCAAAACTGAGAGGGAGAGAGAGAGTGCGTTCATCAGAATACCGAGCTCCGAACCTTCGTTCCGAGTAAATCAAATCCATTGTCGGAAGAGGAAGCCCGCCAAGCGACATCTTCGTGCCCCCAGCCTCCGAAAATACCATAAGCAGCTCTCATATCTGCCCGATGTCTGCCTCCGTCACAGAAGATCCCTGAGATGCGGGATACGGGCTGAAACGACGATCTCATTTGATCGTAGCCGTCGACGTCGTTTCCTGATTTAGGAAATAGATTCAAAATGTATAAAAAGTTAAATGACATTTAATAGGATTGAATTAGGTTGAGCTAAATTGAAATTGGCTAAGATTAGATTAAGTTCGAGTACGAATTCAGCTCGATTCGAGTCGAATTTGGTTCGAGCCGGCGCGACGAATTTAATTGGATGAAATTAAATTCAGGATAATGATCAATTTAAATCAAATTGGCACGACGCGACCGAATCAAACTAATCGAGTCTAGTTGAACACATTCGAGTCTGATCCGGCTCGAGTCGGGTCGATTCGAGCTCGAATCGGGCTCGACGGGGTTCAATTAGATCGGTCGAAAGTGCTCGAGCACGCTCGAGCCAAAAACGAGGTCAACATCACTGTCTCAGAAAGACAGTCCAATCGGCTAGCAAGGTACTCGAATCTCTCTTGGTACTCCGTCACTGAACCCTTCTGTGTCAAGGCGAAGAACTGCTCGTAGAAGTCTCCTCCCCTGCCCGTTCAGAAACGTTCTACCAAACAATCCTTGAACTCTCTCCAACTCCGTATTGGTCATCACATGTCCCTCCACTGATACCAAGACAAAGTCTTCCCTTCTAAACATAGGACTGCCGCCGTCATTCTCTCCTTCTCTATCAGTCCATTGACGACGAAATATCTTTTTACCTTGTAGATCCACCCGTGTGCATCCTCCCCCTCAAAGATTGACATTTTCAGTTTCCTCACTCTTGTGTCACACCCGTTTCCCCTAAATCCTCCATAACCTTCTATTCCTTGAAGCGGAGGTTCTCCCCAATTGTCATGATCTTTCCTCCGACGATCATACCCAAACCATTCATCAAAATCCCCTCTTCTTCTTTCAAAATCAGTACCCCGACGATCGAAATCATCCCCTCGTACAAATTCAGCACCCCTTCTTGCATAGCCAATGCTCATCTCCTCCCTAGAAAGTAGTTCTAGAGGAGGCATTCCGTCTTCTTCCTCTAGGATCTCCACTTCTGGCTTTTCCCTTCCCCTAAACGTGTTAGGGTTCCCATCTCTTCCATGGCCGCCGATAGTTTCCTTGCTTCCGATGTCACCGGTTTGGTTTTGGCTTTAAGCAATTTCTTCAACATGTCTTCCACCACGATGAACTTTTCCTCCATCTTTTCAATGACAGATGCAATCTGACTTTGAAAATAAGCCATATTTTCCTCAAAATCTGCTTTGAGTTGCCCAAGTTCTCCCTCCAAAACTTTCGCTTTCCTTCCGGCCATTGGTTCCCCTTCGATCGATGTGCTCTGATACCAATTTGATAGGAAACACTGGTAGATCTCAAGTATTTCCTATCAATCTTCGTAAAACAACGAGAAATTCTTCCAAAATCCAATGAAATCCAAGGAAAATTGTAGATTTTATTGCAAGAAATTAACTAACGGAAGAAAAACAAACAAGATACAATTGATCATCAATTCGAGAGGATCGATTTATCCCAAATCTCTAGATGCCGCTAGAGCACAAAGAAAACCTGAATCTAAGAGATCTCAAATTTTAGCCAAATTCCAGATGCCATAACCCTAGGAAAACAATCTATTTAATGCATACAAATCAAAAGGAAATCCCTAAACAGTCCCTACATTCAAATTTCCCTCCCAAAACCCTAAAAAATCCTTTCTAAAATGATCATTTGGGCGCATGCGGTGCGGTTGGCCACGTAAAGAGGTGGAAATCCCGCCTCGGTTCCGCCTGGGCCGGTCCCGCGCGGACCGGCTAGACCGGTCTAACAGGTATGTTTGAGGATTTGGGATATTTTTGTATGCTTTAAATACGGTGTTTTTCCTAGGGTTAGGGTGATGTATGTGTTTGCTGAAATTAGAATTTCCTAAGAGGTTTGGGCTCTAGCCGGCGGCTAGGAATTTGTGAGAGGCGAATCGTAGTTCGTTTTCTTTCATATATCATCAATTAAAAAGCTTTTCTTCTAGTTTTCCATATTGTCCTTCTCAATTAATGTTTGGATTTTGCTAAAATTAAATTTCAACCAAGGTTTTTCTTCTATTTCTACGAGCATTTCCTATCATAATCAATAAGCACATAATGGACGAAAACTTTACTTTGCAATAAAAATAGAAGTAAATGGAAGAATTTAGTTAGCACTACTTGAAAAGAGAAGCTCTACTAAGATGAAGAAATAATTTCTAACCATTAGAACATTATCATCTAACCTGAGGGCGATAGAACTATTACTCCTAAATTTCCACATAAATAGGCTTGGTTTATAAATAAAACTCTAGTGAAAGAGGTTATGGTCTAGTGAAGGATAGCCTTTTCTTTCCAAGCCCGCTTCTTCAATGAATCTCCTTTGAGAAGTTGTTAACTGCGGCCAAGCCATTAGAAACCAAGGCTAAGGAAATAAGGGGAAGAAAAAGATGGACGAGATTATACCTCCATTAAACTCAGTTATGCTCAGATTTATTGCTTCTGATATATGATTTTTGAATTAAATGTATTAGTAAGGATTATGTAGAAACAAATGAAAGCACTCCGTTATCCATGCTGTTTTCTTATGGTGGCTAAATGTCAAAGTTCACATATCATTTTAGAGTTCTGTTTGCTACTCCTATCTTCTGGTACGTGTCTATAGTGTCCCACTTTCTTCTGGGCCTCTGGCTAATTTTGTTAGCCATGGTTTTAAAGGATTTAATCACTGAGTTTCCTGATATTATCAAACTGTTCTTTTGAAATAAGCAAATCAATTCCAATTTAATGTATTTTTTTATATAGGAAAACCCTGGCTTCAAATTCTACAAAAAAAATTGTGCTTTATCAAAGATAATTTAGTGAAAAATAGACTTAGTGGTTTGGATATGTATGGAAAATGATAGAAAATGCGCAAATAACATAGGGAGTAGTTTTAAATAATAGGATAAAAAATAGATAGATTAAAACTAAATATGAAAAGGAAATATTTGCATAAAATATATTTCACTTCTCATGCAACAATCAATAAAGAACCCATATATTAAAACAAAATATACTTTGTATTTTTTTTGCACCTATACTTTTTCTTTCTGTAAACGGCAGAAGCATGGTGGTAATTATTATATTGTAAAGGCTTCTTCCTTGAAATTAGTTGAGCTTTTCCTTAAACTTTGCAGGGCACTGGAGGTAAGAGCATATATGGTCGTACATTCAAAGATGAGAATTTCAAGTGTAAGTTAAGAAGTACCTGCTTGATTTATCTTGTGGTGCTTATTTTATTTCCTGAATCCTTTATTTTCTTCCATTTGTTCTTATTTTCTAGTGTCTCATGTGGGACCTGGAGTTGTAAGCATGGCAAATGCAGGACCTAATACAAATGGGAGCCAGTTCTTCATATGCACTGCTAAGGTAAATAGCTAAGTAATTCTTCTTCCTTAGTTACCATGATTTGAAAGTTTAACTGCATTCAAAATTAAATTAGAATTTGGCATCCTTTTTTGTCTTTCATTGTTAAAAATAAAGCTGAAATTTATCAAGTTTGAGGTTGTAAAATGTGCTTTTTAAGTGCCTGCAAATTGTTTTGATTTTAAAGATTTTAAAGAATTTTAAGTTTTACAAATATATATTTATTGATATGGTAGCTAAAGCTAGTTACATTAAAGAGAATGAGATCAGGAGTCGAGACGCATAGAACTGGAGGAAGAATTGTTTCATTCCATGCATTATCATAGCTGTAATGGGCTCATTTATATAAATGCGTAGACGGAGTATCATTACAGGTGGCTGATATCTAGATAGAGGGCTGAGATTGGTTTGATGGTTGTGAACAAAGGCTATGATGGCTTTAGTAGAAACACTTATGAGCTTTTTAGCAACATTTAGTTATTGTTTTATATTGTTATCACCTCCCCTCAAATTAAGGGTTATATATTGAATTGTCAACTTGTCCCGTAGTTTTTTTTTTTTAAAAACTTGTCCCGTAGTTGGATCAAGCGTGTGGTGACAGGAGCTTTCGTTAAGATGTCTGCAAGCTATTCCTGAAAGGCAACATAATGAACAAAAGTATCCTTCTATTTGATGCAAACATGAATGAAATGATAGTCGATCTTTTGTTTATTTGGTGGGAGCATTAAAAATTATTCTATACATTCAGGAAATTAAATGGATTGTAGAGAAGGATAAGGAGATTGATAGTTTGGGATTTAAACTATAGTAATATAATTTTATGGTAGGAGTTGTACTATAAATGATATATGTGTGATTATAGATAAGAGTTTGAAGGATAATTTTGTAAAAAATAATAGAGTTATAGCTTTAAAGACTGTCGTTGATGTTAAGATTATTAATATTATACGCGCTTATGCTCCTCAAGTAGGTTTGAATGTGTTCAAAATTAAAATTTTGGAATGACATAGAAGAATTAATACAAAATATACCTCTCGAAAAAAGAGTTTCTATTGGAGGGGATTTAAATGGACATGTTGATAGAGAGGTAGATGATTTTAAAAGCATTCATGGTGGCTATGACTTTGGAGCGACTAATAAAGGTGTTAAGACTATATTAGATGTTTCTTTAGCTTATGATTATGTAATTGCTAATATCTTCTTTAAGAAATGAGATGAGCATCTCATCATCACTTATAAGAGTGGATATAGTAAAACTCATATTGATTATTTTTTATAAGAAAAATAGATCGTTTATATTGCAAAGATTGTAAATTTATTTTGAGTTAAAGTTATGTACCCAAATCTCTTATTGGTTTTGGACTTTAAGATGAAGTGGCAGAAAATAAAAAATAAAGTAAATCATTGTTGTAGGATTAGATGGGGGCATTTAAAAAATATTAACAAAAATATTTTTGAGAGTAAGATTCTATATCTTATGATTTTATTTATGCCTGGGTCGCGGCTTTGCCTATTCCGCTCGTTTGCTTCGTTCGTGTTATGGAAGCCGGTTCAAATGAACCAGTTCTTAAATATTGGGTCATGGTTTGATCTTTTATGGAGATGTCCTATAGTTCATTCTTTAATTGAATGATGCAAGAGTGATTTGTCTACTGCAACCGTCTCTCAATGGTAATCCATATTTCAGTGCATGAATCTAGGGTGAGGATAAATGGGACGAGGAATAATGATATGACGAAGTAGAGAGAAGCCTTGAAATTTTAGTCAATGAGCATTTATGTATTATATATATTTTGGGAGTGATTTAACCATCATTGTGGATGAGTTGTTTAGTCGGGTTTGGGGTGGATCCATCAAGGTACCTATCGATCCCCGTCTACTTAAAAGATTTTGAGAAATTGGGATCTCCATGCGAAGTGATTTTCTGGAGTAAGTTTGAGAGGATGATGTTCTTGATATTGGATACCATGAATTGTGTTGGAGAAGATCTATTCATACCTCAGAGAGCGGCCGGTGGATCCATACCTCAGAGACAATGAACCAAGGAGGCGATTGTTGGGAGATGAAATGAAGTAAGATGCGTCGTTAGGCGGCGACACACTGACACCATGATAAAGTAGCTAAAGCCAGTTACATTAAAGAGAATGTGATCAAGAGTAGCAAAACATGGAATCAGAGGAAGAGTTGTTTCATTCCATACATTATCACAGCTACAATGGGCGAAACAGAGTATCATTAGAGATGATTCATTACATTTTAGATAGAGGTTGATATTGGTTTGATAGTTGTGAGCTAAGGTTTATGATGGCTATTGTAAAATTAGTGTTTGTACCTTCCAGCAACCTATTGTTATTACTTTATAGTTTATATTAATAATTTGTATCATAGTCTTTTTTGTGTCTTAGCTGTATCAGAATTGATTGCATCTCTTATTTTATACTTTGTGAATGGTTCAGCTACATTTGAATGTAGTGTCCGAAGTGCTTGAGGAGAAGCTATTCTAATCTTTGCATGACTAAAGAGCTCATGGATGAAATTGATTTTGTTATGCATTTTAATACAAAATGTTGGGGTTTGTTGCAGACTGGATGGCTGGATGGAAGGCATGTTGTGTTTGGGCAAGTACTGGAGGGCATGGATTTTGTTAGGCTTATTGAGTCACAGGAAACTGACCGTGGAGATCGGCCCAAGAAGAAGGTGACTATCGTAGATTCTGGAGAGCTGCCAGTGGCTTGAAGGTGTAGGCCGTAGGGAGAGATCAGAATTTAGTTTTGAGAGAGAAAGACAGAGAGAGATGCAGTTTCATCACCATTGCTATTATTGTTTACTTGCTGAAATTATTATATTGTTATATGCATGCATGGTCATATTAAACAGTTTGATTTAATTATATATTATGTAATTTGATCATAATATGATTTAATTTTATATAGTTTTTATATAATTAGGTTTGATCATATTTGGAGTAAGAGTCTTTCATCAGGATATATGATCAGCTTTGATTATATGAAATGTTTTATCAAGGAAGATACAAATTGAATTATAGTTTCACAAGTGCCCTTCTCTCTGCTAGGTCATTCTCCTATTCAAGAAAAGTAATGTAATAAAAGGGTAATATGAACGAGAGATTATTTTATGCGGATGTCGAACACAGTTCATTTTTCAGAGACCAATAAGAATGCACCACTTCAGCGGTGCCAGGCCGAGTACCAAGCGGTACCGAGCAGGGGGTGACGTGGCGTATTCTGGTTGATCTCCGGACGATGTTCGACGTCTGCACAGAATAATTTCAATATGAAGACATTGCTCGTTAGAGCAAAGGTCACATGTGAGACGTGCATTTCATCATGAAGAAGAATAATATGCTTGATAACAAAGATAAATAAAGTGCGACATCAAAAGCTTCTTATATTTCTAAATAAAAGAAGTCACTAGAATTTGAAGTATAGGGATATCACCAAATTGACTTATAAATATGGCCCTTAATATATGTTTTTTAAAGAAACCGTGAGAAGAGAAAAAATAGTGAGAAACACATATAGGAGGACAATCAAGTGAAGAGTGAGCAGTTGCTAGGATAATAAAGCAAAGTGGAATATTATATATGGAGTTTCTTATATTTCAATATAAAAAATATGAAGATATGTAATTTTTTGGATATTTAGATCAATGAAGATAATTTTTTTCATATGAGAAATTATTTGATGTGAAGTTCGGACATAGCTCTACTCAGGGATTCCAATCAACTATCGGCACATATTTTTTTGAATTTAGTTATTTTTGCAACCAGGCCATAATTTTTACTGTTGCACGACCAGACGATCAAGGCCGACTATTTTGCTCCACTATTTAGTTGGCATTCCTTTTAAACAAAAAATGCTGATTGGTTCATAGATTTTAACGTTTATAGCAAATATAATTTTTTCCCAAATCGTCTCCAAAATTTTCAACATCGAATCAATCAAAGAAGAAGATGGATAATGATTTTGATGACGTTTAGATTCATACACAAAAAAAATTCATGATCTCTTCCTTGATATCAAAACTCACTATATTACTAAAGTAAGCTTCTATGTGCGCGCCATATGAAGCCACCATAAAAGGGCAGCTTGGCTTCCGATAAACTGAAAAACCAGTCGTTGCTTCGATCAAATTTGAATTTAACTGAAGCACCGATTCAGTTCGGCTCCGTGGTGAAATATATGGTGTACGGGTTCGGCAAAGGAGGGCCTTCGCCTGCGGAAAAATACGAGCAATTAGGGTTAGCCGATGCCCTCTCTCGCCCTTACGATTACTCGCCAGCCTGCCAGGAGCTGGCTCTCATCCTCAGACGCGCTTATGCGAAGCTTCCCAAGAATGTTCAGTCCCTCGTCTTCCGCGACACGCTCTCCGCTTTTCGCCTTCTTCCCCAGTTAGTTTTATTTCCGTATATTTTTCTCCCATTTTAATTTTCAATTACTCGATTGATAATGGTTCTCTTTTTTATTATTTTTGATTCTTCGAAGCAAGCATCGATGCTCATTTACACCGGCTAGTCGTAAATTGGGAAACCTATTTGAGTACTAGGGGTTTTCCTATCTAAACTACTTGAGAGTTTTGCAATCGTGGACCTAATAATTTTAGGTTACTGAAGGGTGATCAGGTACACTATTAGGGTCTTGAACAAGCAAGGTATTGCAGATGATGTTATGCAAATTTGTTTGTGTATTGGTAATATAAATTTCATACAGTAAAGAAAAATCATATGGCCACAGGTTGTAAATTTCCCTCAATTTTGCTGTCCTCTATAAGCTTTGAGTGATAATATTATAAATAGAAGCACCTGAGTGCACGACCAAATGGGGAGTTGGGGGTGGGGTGGATGTTTTAGAAGATGAAATTGCACAAATCACAATAGAAATAATATGCATTTATTATAAACAAATGTGCAATTAAAAAAAATAAGTATTAGAAAATCCATACATTGTGGTGGACAAAGATGTTGAATAAATAAATAAATTGATGTAAAAAAAATGAATTTTGCAAAATGTTGCTCCACACACTTAAGTTTATTTTGATTTCTATTAAAAAAAATGAAAAGTTTGGTAATTAAATTGTTGTAAAATAAAATGATACATCCAAGTGGATGTGGACCGCAATAAAGCAAACAAAATATTGCAAGTAGTAAATTTTGTTGTTGCAAGTAGTAAATTTTGCAAGAGATTATCAACATACCTAAGTGAGTGTGGACTGCAACCTTAAAAGAAATATGAAGTTGTGGTGCTTAAAGATAGTTGCAGAAGTGTATTGACGTACTCAAGTGACTTTGGGCTGTAAAGTAAAAGAAAATGAACATTGCTGTAAATTTAAAGAGTTGCTAAAAATGTATCCACTTGCTCAAGTAAATGTGGACAGTAACTTTCAAAGAGAAGTATCTGTAAAATAACTAAATAGGAGAAAATAAATGCTAATCTATAGTGAATTGCTTTTCTAAAGATATTCTCTTGGAGTTCATGAGATATTCTTTTTGCAGTTGAGCTTTAGTGTACAACTACTTTTGCCTTATAGATCATCATACATCATCTTTCCAGCTCCATATATGAATCTATTTATTTATATCTATGTTTCTACAGTGTTGAACCAAGCATCGGAATTCCAGCTGCAAATCTTCTTGTCCAAGCTAGTGAAGCTGCACTACCCAAGCAGAAGAAAACACTGGCTTCCTCTGAGTTCAAGCATGTTGTGGTTGCACAGAGGAGGCGTGTCAAAGTTCTTGAACATGAAGGTATGACATTTTCTTATGTTGCTTTTTGATACCCTATTTTTTTCTTGCAAGGGCTTGTGTTCAACCAGGTAATGAGCTATTCTACATCAAGTTATTTTTAGTTTCCATTCTTAGTGAAAATATTGACGCATGGGCATATTTTAATGATGCTGGCACTTTCAGGAGCTACCATCGTAAGCACTCTATTGATGTACGAATGTAGACGTCTGATACATGAGTAAAATTGACCCTAAAGGCTTGTTCAAGGCGCTTTATTGCAGCATTAAATAGTCTATGCGAGCATTTTATACTATGTACCTGATGCATTTGTGCATGTTACTTTGACCTGCCAAAATTCTCTCTGGACATTCTTTGCCCTCAAATCCACCTCTCAAAGAACCATTATTTTTAGTATACTACTGAGTGGAAACTCTAGCTCTTGAACCATGATTTTGTTTTTATTATTATTTTTTCTTCTTTTCTGACTTTTTTGTTGCACTTGCTTTATTTATAAGGCAGCTTATTTAGGGTTTTCTTAGATTGATGAACTCCACCTTTATCTTTACGCAAATGAGCTTTTCATTTTTAATGGTGCTCGTTAGTTTATGGTTTTTGAACATTAAACAATTAAATGTGAATTGGCTGATCTTTATTATCATGTTTTTATTGATTTTCACTGTCCATGAGATTTGCTTTAAAATTTGAATATAAGCATTTTAATAAAATTGATATATCATAAAAAAATAATGTTGATCGGGCACAAATCTTGAAGCAAAATCATGTTGGAAGCTTCAAAAATTAAATCAGAAGCCATCTGAACTCCGATTTCAACAAACTTATAGTTGAACCGAACGTCTCAGAAATACGAACTCAACGACACCAAATTCGACTCAATCTGAGCCCAAATCGGTCCAAATCGAAGGCCTGAAGCACATTTAGAAGGTTCAAACCACAATTTGGATTGCCAAATGATTTCCAAACATGACATGCTTATAGTCAAATCAAGCAGCTTGACGAGACGAATCCAACAAGCCCAAGATCGTCAAATTCCGATATCATTAGAGCCTTCAAATGCCTGATAAACGACCACAATCAAGAGATTCAACATCGGCCGTTCTTTCAAATCACTCCCGATCCACTCATGATTTTCCACCTATTTACTGGCCATGTCACTCTCAGAAAACTATAAATAGACCCCTCATTTCTCTTGAGAGGGGACCCAAGCAAGAAGAGAAGAGAAGAAGAAGAGAAGAGGAGGGAAAAAGCTCCTCCTTCACCACCGCTGGAGTTCCGCTCGACTTTCAAGTGACGCCGGAGTTTCGCCTGACTTTTAAGTAACGCCGAAGTTCTGCCCGACTTTTAAGTGACGTCGGAGTTCCGCCCGACTTTTAAGTGACGTTGGAGTTCCACCCGACTTTCAAGTGGCGCCAAAATTTTGCCCGACTTTCAAGGGATTCCGGAGTTCTGCTCGACTTCCAAGTGATGCCGAAACTCCGCCCGATTTCCAAGTGACTCTGGGATTCAACTCGAATACACAGCATCATCGAATATCAAATTCTTATTTGTAACTGGATTTCAATCATTGTAATCTGATTGTCCTAAATTTTAAGGATGAGTCAGCCTCTTGTACCTCAAGTAACACTAGTGGAATTCTCTCAACTGGGCGTGACCCTGTGGTTTTTCCCTTTACTGGGTTTCCACGTAAAAATATTTGTGTCTTATATCTTTTCTGTTTGTGTGTTGGATATTTGTATAATGCTGAGACAAAAAATTCAAACTCTATCGCCGCGTATATTCTAGCCCCCGCAACAAAAATAATTAAATGAACAAAATGATTACTGGATTTTTTATGCGTGTTCATTTTGATCCCTGACTTGTTCAAGCATTCTTTTTAGTCCCCAACCATCAAATTTGAACTATTTTGGTCCCACCACAACTATTTCAGCTGTTTGGGTGAAAATTGGTGGAGGGAAGCTTTCTTTGAGGGCCTTTTGAACTTCTTAGAATTAATCTTATTTGTTTCTGTTGTTAAGTAGTTAGATTGGCCCCAAAATTTTTATAATATCTTCATGTAAAGCTTCCCCGCCAATTTTTGTCTAAGTTGATGGTTGAACTAGATTGGTTCGAATTCAACGAGTTGAGGGATTAAATTTAAACAACAACAACAACAACATAAAACCTTTATCCCATTACGTGGGGTCAGCTACATGAATCTTTTTCCTCCATTGTGTCTTGTGAAGAGTCAAATTCTCATTTAAATTTAATAAAAAAAAAGGTTATTTCTAATATTTTCTAGCCAAGTCTGTTTAGGATAAATAGGTTTGGGATTGTTTTTGTGCTTATTATTGATAAAATTGGATAAAAATTCCTGTTTGCTCTTACAATCGTTTAGGATAGCAAGGATATGAAATGAGCATATACGTGAAAAGGTTGGAGTAGCTCCAGTAGAAGATAAGATTAGAGAAAGTCGTCTTAGATGGTTTGGTCACATAAAACGGCGGCCTTCCAATGATCCGGTTAGGAGAGTAGAGGTATTAGATTTGACTTATGTTAAGAAAGGTAGAGGCAGACCTAAGAAGACTTGGTTTGAAAATATTAGGAATGACCTTTCTTTATTAGATTTAAACGAGAATTTGACCTTTAATAGGACACAATGGAGAAAAAGGATTCATGTAGCCGACCCCACGTAGTGGGACAAAGGCTTGATGTTGTTGTTATTGTAGGGTTGTGGATTGTTGTTGTTGTTGCTCTTACAATCGTTTATTTTCAATCTTTTTATGATGGTCTGCTATTCAATTTGTCCTTTATTCATATGATCTATTGCTAATTAACTATGTATAATGCTAATTAATTGCTTAAGCAACAAATGTGTTGAATATTGCACAAAATTTGACATTTTATAGGATCAAGTGTACACAATACCTGTCCCATCAAGTAGTTATTATGGAATACGTGTCACAACTATCCAAAGCTAACATTATTTTAATTTTCATACTTCCATCTTGTAATACTTCATTTTTGTTATAAACTGCATTTCCCAGGTTATACACACCTACCTCAGGATATCCTTCTCCATGTTTTCAGATCGCTTGACATGAGGTCTTTGGTCAATGCTAGCTCAGTTTGCTGGTATTTCTTCCTTCCTTTCTCTTTTGAAGAAGTTATTTTTATTTTGATTGTACTAATGTTCCTTTATCCCTCTAGGGAGTGGAATACTGCTGCAAAAGCAAATATATTATGGATGTCCCAGTATTCCATAATATTTGGCAAGTTTGATATTTCTGTCAAAAAAAAATTTTGTGATTATGCTGATGAAGTCGCTGGTGTCAGGATTAAAGAATGCAAAGACCTATCAGTTAATTTTGATTGGAGATGGGCTTTTAAAATGAGATTCATGAGTATGTTCCATCCATTTGACACTTTCTAGAAAATATCATTGTTTTCAATATGGATTCCCATGCCCTTAGTGGTTGGGCTCATCTATGATCAAATGATGTTGTGAAATATGTTGTTATTTCTATGTTCATCTTATGTTGTTATCCAAGTGGCTCCTTTTGGCGTTGGGCTTGCCCATTCAGACAACCAATCAACATGGGCATACCAATATGGTTCATCAAAATTGTGCCAACTACAGTTAGGGTGAGCTATTTGAAGAGTAGGAAGCTGACCAACATTGATAAACCAAGATTTCTTGGTGGATGGCTAGGTTTATCTTGCATGAAGTGCATGGTAGCACATGGAGCTACATTAAAGGGCTGCACAAGAGAAGACAAATAAAAATAATAATAAGCAGGATTAGCAACCCTCCCACCTCACCACCTTCTCTCTCTTAAACCACAAGCAGCTGCCCCTTGAAGATAAGAGTGAAAGGAAAAGGAGGGGGATAAGGAAAGGATGAGGAGTATACTTAGGTTATAAATTTTTTCACATTTCATGGCACGTAATTAGAATTCTTTTGTATTGATAGGAGTTTCCATTCATTAAAATTTAAGTTTCTATTTATCATGAGTATGTTGATAAATCTTCCTTTGTGCTCATTTCTATGTGGAGCAAAGTTGTTTTGGTGGTTCGAAACCAATACTTATTAAGTTTTTTACCGGTCCATTGTTTATATTCAAAGTAGATGGTGTATGCATTTTTTTTTTCTATGCTTGATTAAACATATTCTGTCAGTTTTTTTCTAGCAAACAATTTCAAGAATTATCTTTCTAATCTACTTTGTTTCTTTTGTTGGTTGCTCTTTAATATCGTGGTCCTTGTGTTACTGATTTTAAAATTGCTTAATTCAACTGCCTGTTTTGAAGAAAGTTTAAACTGAAAATAGATTCAGTTGCACTATGTTGTGACATGTATCTTCCTGCATTTGCTTGCCTGTTCTTCTGTACCATTCATCACAAGTTACTTGGAACGCTAGCAAATTTTTTCTTAAGATTGTTGATTGTACATACTCACCCTATTACAGATTGCTCTGCTTGGAGATCCAGACCGCATCGAGCAGTTTGTATGCATTGTGAATCAGTAATCTGGCTCAGTGGGTTAACATCTGATACACCTCACCATTGTCCTAAAAGTGAAAAAGGCAGGTTAAAAATCAAGCCCATTCCAGCTTATATGGTAATGTACCCTATATATGGATTTATAATTTAATCATGTCTCCATAAATGCAAGAGAAAGTTTATTTGCTCATTTTGTAACGGTGAACGCCATCCATGCAGTTAAATCTGTTCTATGGTTTTGAACACGTCATGTGATTGCCTATTTTTGTGTTATTGGATTTTCAAGTCTTTATGATACCTTCCCTTCAATTTTCTTCTCTTTGATATAGTTTCTTTACTGATCGAAAATTTGGTTGAAGGGGCTTTTGGAGGCCTTATTCCAACATTTATAGGAGAGTATTGAAGCTATAGCTCTATCCCATTTAATGCCTTGGATGAATTTCTTATTTAAGAACAATGATGTTCCAGGTTTAATTGCTTATGGTTCTTGTAGCTGACTTGTTTTGTATGTGATGCTTACTAAAGAAAAACCTTGTGTGCCAAAGAGTTTTGATTAGCTTGCTAAACCAATCCGGTAGTTTAGCTTGTCATCATCATAAACCCCAATTAAAGGATTAGATGATTGAAACCCATTAAAATTAAATAGAAAACCCAATCAGTGGTTAGAATACCTGCGGGAAGTTAAGTTGGAATGGAAGCTAGAATATAACTCAAAACTTGTTACTGATGTTGAAAGCCTCTCCATCCGTACTCCCTTCGCTTTTCTTCCTTCAAATGATTCTTGACCACGGAGGCATCCCATGACACGGGCCTTCACAACCTTTTGGCCAACTGCAAATTTTCTTATTTTGGAAACTTGCTAGGTCTTCTCTCACAGATCCCACGTAGTGGAATAAAGACTTGATGATGTTGTTGTTGTTGGAAACTTGCTAGGTCTGCTATAAGCACACATGCTCTGAAAAGTGCACCTGCTATAGATTAGTGCCTATATATACATATATATATAATTAAGAGCTTCACTATTGCAACAATATCCAATCTCTATAAACTGAATTGGTAAGGCTCCATGTAAAGATATCCATCCAATAGTTTCCGTATCAAAGGAGAGCCATCCAGCCAGCTCCAGCCAGGTGGAAGATTTGCAACAGAAATTGGTTGGTCTGTAGGTGACAGCATGTCTAAAACCACCTAGTTCTTTTATAGAGTGGGCATTTGAAGAAACATCATTAGGTTTTTGAGTCTTGAGAATGTCTCTTCAAGATCCTTTGGTGGGCTTCTTGCAACTTGTTTTTCAGTAAGAGGTCCTTCATGTTGATTTTGATGTTACTCTTCTTATAATGCCTGAAGTCATTGCCCATTAATCTTTATTGGATCATGCCAACTTTTTTGAGTCTAAACAGCATGACTAAATAGCAGTACACGGCATTGCATGTGATCAAAATCATTTTATTTTCATCTTTAGCGTGCATTTTAATTTGATGGTAGTTGGAGACATCATCAAGAAGCTTGAGTGGTTGGAAGTTGATTGATTTGTTCACTGGAGAATCAATGATGGGAAGAAGATAAGAGTCTTTGGGGGAAGCTTGGTTCGAGTGATAAACTCTATACGTCCTCCATTTTGTAGTATTGTAGTAGATTTCTTTAGCATTGAAGATCCTTTTTATGTGTTGGACCCCCAGAATTAACTCGCTTGCAAGGAGCTTGTCTAACTCTAATATAATGTAAATATGCATCTCTATTGCCACCTATCATTTTATGTGCTTTATTTTCTTGCTTTTGTGATGGGCATTTGGCCGATGGCTCACAACTAAGATATTCACACTCATTTTCTCAAAATGTTCCCATGCAAATATATTTTTTTCGTTTCAATAAATATGGCTTTTATTTCCTCTTCATCATGTTTGAGTCAATACTTAAAACTTACTCGAAGGATCTCATCATTTGGGCGTTTGACGAAGTTAGGTATCACTTTCATGGTTGAATGAAGTTCCTTGTCAACACTTCGCTAAGATTATTCAGAATCCTGACAATCATATAGTGCATAGAGATGATAAGCACCATGTGAAGTATTTTTTCAATAAAAAATGTTGTTTAACGCACATGCAATGATCTCTGACATCAACAATTGGTCTTCGTTCAAAAATGTGCAAATTTAACTAGTGGATTCTAACGAAATAAAGATCATGGTTATCTTTTGAGATTTGTATTTTTACTTTTCTAGATCATTTTCTTTGAAGACTTCCGACAACTAACCTGTTTGCCTTATCTGTTATCATCAGCTCGTAGACTATCTACTGGGAGCGGAAGACAATTGCGAGAGTAGCAGACATAACTCGGCTTTCTTATTCTCTGAAAGTGATGACAGTGATTCTGATGGCTCTCCAGCCCCTAAATGGTTGCCTAAGTTGTGGGCCTTACCTAGGCTGGTTGACTGAATTTTTGAGCGAAATTATGAGGTTTGTCAACAAAGCGTGCTCTTGAATGTTTATATGATCCTTTTTGAATAAATCTATTAAACCGCTTCCTTCGAAGGTCCTTGGTTAAGAAATTCGGCAAACCTCTTCATTCTGAATAAAAAATGAACTCATTTGTTATATATATATTTAAAATTTTCTACTTTTTGAGAAAACTGAGTTCATTTCAACCACTAGTTAGATTGTTTCAAGTCACATTCTGAGATTTGTTCAGCTTAAAAAAAAAAGGATAATAACATACATGCTTCCAAAATTCATATTGCATCACTTAAACCTTCATGGTTGATGTTTTTAATAAATTATTAAGTAGTTTTGCGATCAATTGTTTTAAAAAAAAGAACTTGCCAACAAGCCCAAGGTGATTGTACGTTTGTTGAGGCACAGGTGACTCATGAAGATTTCCTAAATGTTTAAATGTGGCAATATATGTGATGATGCTCAAGCGCCTACAAGCTTGGTAGTCCTGCTATCATGGAGGAGATTCAATAAATTTTCAAATCTATTTCCATTGCTATGAATGAATAATTTGATGAGGTCCATGGAATCGATGGGGTGAATTGTCTAGCTGTTGGCAAAGCTTAGGTTGATATGTCGGCTAAAGGTTGCAGAATCTAATGAAGTATCTGAGCTTTGATAGAGTTTGAATTGAGGTTGTGATCAGGAGATCAGTTGACTTGTCGAGAAAATGCATGGATGACTAGTCGAGGGAATTTAGATGTTATAAAAATTTGTCAAAGTTGTGAAATATTGGCGAGGCTAAATGAGTTGTATGATGTTATAATGATCCCTTGCTCGAACTATGATATAGTCAACACCACTTGTAACTTCTACAAGTTCATTCATGATATTTTGTAACAAACTTTCCCATTCTTTTCATTGTGATCAATTTACCCTACCCATATAAAGGGATTTCGTAGGACTTAAAATATTCATAGTTAATTTGGGACAGTTTGATTGGTTGAAAAAGAATGCAATGTAAAAGGAATGAAACGTAAAATGAATACTTTGGAGTTGTTTGGAAGAGTTTAAAATGAATGCATTATTTTTTTATTTGATTTATAGTAAAATGAATGCAGTATAAAATCTAAAAAAAGTGGTGGTTACTGGTGGTCGATGATAGTGGCGGTTGACGGTGAGTCACCGACGACCTGTGGTGGGCGGCGACGGTGGTGGGCAGCGGTGGAGGTGGTGGTGGATGATGGTTGTGGTGGTGGCCGGTGGGTGGTGGCTGGCGGTGGCGGTGACGGTAGCGGCTGGTGGAGTGGTAACAGACAACAACAATGACAATGAATTTATGGTGTATTTGGAACTTGCCCAAATCCGAGGAATTCTAAATATACCAAAATTAAACTAGAGGGTGAATTCCAAATGCACCAAGATTTTATACTGAATTTGTTTTATTTCAAACCATACACAATATTCTTAAAAACCCTTGCATTTGAAATGTTTTACACCCATTTTATTTCAAACCAAATAGCCCCTTAATTAATTTTGGAGAGAGTTCTCTTGAAGAGATTTTTAGAAGCAGGGAGTGATTAGAGATAGAATATGAGATTCAAGAAATTATTCCTTTTCCTATTTTTATAATTGTAAAATTTTCTTTTTAAGTGAAACATTTTTTCCTTACTCCAAACTAAGGATTTAGATTATCCCCCTTGTTCTGCCTGCTCAATGTGTTGGTTATATCTTCAATTACCGTCTTGTGAGTGTTTAGGATCAAGGTGGTATTCAAGTGTTATGTTTGAAAGAATTTTGATGCATGTGTTGCAAAAAATTGGCTAGAAGATAAAAACCTTTTGCTGCTTTAGATATTTCATAAAAAGGAGATCAGTATGCATTGTCAAGGCAATCATACAAGGCGAAAATGTTGTTGACTTATTTACTCAACTTGCACTCTTTCAATAGTAGATGATTGTGGTATTTGAGATGACGTGTTAGTAAATCTTGATAAATCTTGATAGCAAATGAAGAACCATCATATGAGGAGATCTATTCCAGAGGAAGATTTGGTTGTTATGATAACGAGAAATCGATGAATATTTTGGCGAGTAAGAAAATGCCTTAGGCATAGAAGATGAAATTCTTGAGCTTTCTTTTAGCGGATGACGCGAACTTATACCCCTAGTTTTGATGGTTCTATTGACTTTTGAGAAGTTTGACACATTGGTGGATTAACTCGAGACCTATTTCAATCTCTATGGGTGTTCCTCTTACGAGAATGTCTTGTTTGTTTGTTTGCTCACTTAAAATGCACTAAGCATGCAATGATAGTGAAACACCATCTCAAGCATGGGTGTTAATGAGGTATTAAAAAGAAAGATTGAGGAAGTAGCATGGTTGTCATATCGGTACGATCAAACAATGTAAGTATATATTACAAAGTTCAATTACTTCAATAGATAAGCACCGATGATTGGTGTCATTGGAAAGTAGTGTAAGAATATACTACAAAGTTCAATAGATAAGCCCTGATGATTGGTGTATAGGTGCCACCCTACAAAGACCTATTTCAATCTCTATGGGTGTTCCTCCCATGAGAATGCCTTGCTTTCTTGTTTGCTCGCTTAAAATGTGCACTAAGCATGCAATGATAATGAAACATGCATCTCAAGCGTGTGTGTGATGGACCGGTTCACCCGGTCCATCCTCCTGAACCCGTGTGGGTCTACAGACGGAGAAGGGAAGACGGGCGAACCCGCTGGGAGCAAGGAGAAGCCAAGAGCCACTACAAGTGAAGGAAGAGAGGAAGAATGATCAAGGCAAGAAGGAGGTGCTCATCGAGTAGAAGGACTTACCGACACATGAGGCTACTTGGGAGATATACGAAGCCATGCGGGAGCAATTCCCAGACTTCAACCTTGAGAACAAGGTTGATCTTATAGAGGGCGGTATTGATGGACCGGTTCACCCGGTCCATCCCCCTGAACCCGTGCGGGTCTATAGACGGAG
This sequence comes from Dendrobium catenatum, assembly GCF_001605985.2. Lineage (NCBI taxonomy): Eukaryota > Viridiplantae > Streptophyta > Magnoliopsida > Asparagales > Orchidaceae > Dendrobium > Dendrobium catenatum. Next base: position 294,811 of record NW_021319878.1, on the reverse strand, counting down.
AAGGGGAGACGGGCGAACCCGCTGGGAGCAAGGAGAAGCCACGGTGGGCCCCATGGGCCCACCTATGTGATCATGGGCATCATTGGGGTGGGGGGAGGGCGAAATTCTGGGAGGAGATTACATGGTTGTTTTGGAGGAGGTTACATGGTTGTTTTGGAGGGGTAATTTAGGGATGTGGGATGAATTTGGGATGGTATTAAGAGGGCAATTAGGGTCAGTTTTTCTTTATGCTGATTGAAACTTTTCTATTGTTTTCTTTTTGCTTTTTCTAGAGTTTGTATTGGGAGACCTTGTCCTTCTCGAATTGGACAAACTTATCTTATTTTCTCTTGAATTTTAATAGAATTGTTTTTCTGTTCTTCATCCCATTTCTCTTGTGATTGCTTTTCTTTGGATTTGGTGGAGAAATTCTCTTCAAGTGAGGGGAATTAGGGCAAAACTGAAATTGAGAAACCCTAGGGCGTATCAGTGTGTTAATGATGTATTAAAAGAAAGATTGAGGAAGTAGCTTGGATTGTCACATCGATAAGATCAAACCATGTAATAATATACTACAAAGTTTAATAGACAAGCCCTCAGGATTGTTGTCATTAGAAAACATCTACTTTGGACGAAAATTGTTGTTTTGCTGCAGACAAATTTTCCAATGATTTTTTATTCACCAACAAAGATATTGGTCATGTTAGTATGTTTGTCATGACCATCAAAAGAAAGAAGCACAGAGCTCTCCAATGATAAGAACGAGGATATGCAAAGGTTTTCAAATGAAGAATGGGATCCTAAGAGGTTCTACTAATGATAATGCCACACGAATCTCAACTTATACAATAATTTCTATTTTTTGGAACTCTTCCCAGAGAAGTTAAAGAAGGATGCAAGGGTAAGAAGTTGGTAAATATAATAGACAGGGATCCCAATAGGCACGAGGAGATGTTCACTGCTTAGAAACTTGCCTAATCTTTATAGGCCATTTAAAGTGAAATCAATGTTGTTGGATCCCGACATAATTTTGGACATGATTTGATGCAAGAGAGGGAACTTGTAGCATACTACTTTGAGATGTTGCAAGTTGCTTTGAAGTATTATTCGACATATGATCATAAACTTTGTGGACTTTATGAAGCTGCGAGTCATCGAATTTCTTATATGCTTGAAAAAGAAAACATGATTCAAAGTAACCACAAATTATTTTAATGCCTATTGCCTATACTCATAATCAAAGCTCCAACAGGTGTGACATATGAAGTAGATGGTATATTTGCAGCAATTGAATTTGGCCATTAGGTATAAGAAGGGAGTGTGTAATAAGATGGTTGGCATTCTCCCTCCACCTTCGCCAACTCCATTGGCAATAATGCATTTGTAACATTCTAGAAATGATGAGTATGCTGATCTCTATAAGCTTGATGATGATTTTGAGATTTTTTTGGAAGGATCTGTTAGACCGGTCCAGCTGATCCACACAGGACCAGCCCATGCAAATAGAGGCGGAACTTCTCTGCCTCTCTTGCAGGGCTGATCAAGCCGCAAGTTTTCGGGTGCCAAATAGGAAAGAATTTTGGGGGAATTAAGAGGGAATTTTGAATGTAGGGATTGTTTAAGGAATTCTTTTTGATTTGTATGCATTAAATAATTTGTTTTCCTAGGGTTAGGACATCTTGAATTTGGCTGAAATTTGAGATCTCCTAGATTTATGTTTTCCTTTGGGCACTAGCGGCGTCTACAGATTGGGAGAGATCGATCCTCCTCTCGAATAAAGGATCAATCGTATCTAGGTATTTTTAGCTTTCTTTTCATCAAATAATACAAATTATCTATTGTTTTTGTGGTTTAGTGTGGAGAATTCTCCCTGTTTTTCGAAGATTGATAGGAAATACTTGAGATCTACAAGTGTTTCCTATCAGGATCCTAATAAGATGAGTACACCATCAAGAAAGAATTTATTTATAAAGAGAATCAACTTTGTATTTCCAAAGCTTGTCTCATAATATTTAGCTGATTGGTAAAATAGATGATGTACTATATTTTTTGCTTGATTTTTCCTACTTTTTTCTTTTATCAGGTTAGGTTATTGGTTGTCATCTCCGAGCCACGAGAGAAAATGTGAGGATGAGATGCAGGCGAGCTCATTGCCACTCTCTTGTATGCGTATTCGAGGATGACATGCACAAGAAGACAACAGGTTGGCAACTTCATATTTTAATTAAGCCATTTGATATGCAAAATTACAAATGATGATTTGATGGTTAGCAGATTCATTTCAATAAATATTTTAAGAAATTATGTCCCATCATAAACTTTCTGTCAATGTTCTAACTACCTTAATCATGTATTATTATAAATGATTTGTCTAAATTATTATTATTTTGGTTTTATTTGAAAGTGATGGAAAGTAAAGGGAAATGAATTGCATTGATTTCATTTTTATTTTTGGTTTGAAAGAATAACTAAAAAATCGAAGGATGAAAGGCAATCTAATTTTATTTGCACTTCAATTTAAGCAATGTATTATTATTGCATCTTCTTAAAATTGTTTTGGATCATTTTATTTACTGACAATAAATGAAAATTCAAAAAGACAAAAATAACCGAGAATTAATTTAATTGAAATAGTTTCCTTCATCTTTAGATGATAAATTTATTATTTGCATTAAAATATTAATCTCATTAGGATAAATCATTCATCACAAATGACTTGTGAGCTGCCCAAGCGAAACCTAATGCATGGTGATCTAGAGGGAGAGGAATTATTCTGTGTGGAGGCCGGACGCAGTACGTCGTCCAGAGACCAACTATAGTGTAATAAATCGAGCCTTGATACCGAGCGAGGGATTGATGTGATGCATTTTGGTTGATCTCTGGATGATATGCAGCGTCCGTTCCTAGACGGAACTTATTTCTTAGATGCCAATTAGCTCTATGGTTTAGATTTACTTGCCCAAGCTTGCTTGAATTAAGCCCTCAAAGAATTTGTTTGGGGAGATATTATTCTGTGGACACGGAATACAACTTATCGTTCAGAGGCAAATCAGATGCATCCATGTCATCCAGTATCGAGCTAGGTAACTAGCACTACCGAGCTGCGGTACCGAATAGGAGGTGATGTGGTGCATTTTTATTGAGCTCTGGACGGCATTTGACGTAAGCACATAATAATTCATCCTGTTTGGGTATAGTTTATATCTATTTGGGTGCTATGAAACATGATCCATCTTCATCACATGAAATATTTTATGATCCCAACAATCTTAAAATAAAGCTTACATGCCATTAAAAAAATACAATTATAATATAAATAATATCCTTCCAATTAAACTGCTCACTGAACCAAACACTTTCATGTTCTAAAATCAAATCGAATCTCCGGCGACCGTTTTCCATTCGTATTAAAGTTCTTTCAGCTCAGCGCGTGGTCCTCAGTGAGTCCCTGCACCTCCATTAATTCCTCCTTCTACCTCCACAACATTTTCTCTCTCTTCTCCACCACAATAAAACTCTCGCCTTCCTTTTCTCTCTTTCTCTCTCTTCTCTTCCCTCTCCATTCTGCTTTCTTCCTCCCACCTCTCTTTCCCCTCGTCTCCCGCATCCATCACTCGCAATAAATGCAGTAGCTGGGAAAACCCACCCGCATCCCCATCGCCAGCAATTACCAAGAAAACCCGCAGAAAAAAATTAACCGACCCGGTTCCTTCGATCATGCCACAAAACCCTCTTTTTCTCCTTCCTCAATGTCCTCCTACTCCGCCGCCGCCGCTCTTCCCGCCCCCTCTTCTCAACCTTCCTCCTTCCTACGTAGCCTCAGCAATCTCGGATTAGGCTATGCTATAGCTATCGCACTCGGCCTTCTTGTCCTACTCTCCACTCTCCTCCTCGCTTCCTACGTCTGTTGCCGCGCCTCCTCTCGCCGCCGGCGATCGTCATCATTCGATGCTGATTCACTCGGAGGCGTCGTTCTTCCGCGCATCATTTTTGTACCAGAGGATGACGAGGAAGAAGGGCGGGATAATACAGTGTTGGCCGCGGCTTCCGCGGTTGGGCTTGATCCGATCGTTATTGCATCTTATCCCAAGTTTCAGTTTTCGGCCGCGGCTGAGAAGGCCAAAGGAAAGGGAGAGGGAGAGGGAACTTGCGCCATCTGTCTCTGTGAGTATAGGGAGGCGGAGATGTTGCGGATGATGCCGGATTGCGGCCATTCTTTTCATCTCATGTGCATCGATGCTTGGCTTCGTCTCAACCCTTCTTGTCCGGTTTGTCGTAACTCGCCCTTGCCGACTCCGCAATCGACTCCGCTTTCTACTCCGCTCTCTGAGCTCGTTCCTCTCTCCCAATTCGCCGGAGACCGCCGCCGGAGGTGATGATTTTGATGCCCTGTGTTTTCTTTCCATCTCTTGTTTTTATATACAGGTGTGTTGTTTCTGTGATCAGGGATTTTTTTTTTTTCTTTTTTTTGGAGGGTAGATCTGGGAGGCAGCTTAATGTTGATTTAGATGTTCTATTATATTCTAATATGAGATACCTTACCTTCTAGTCTGCTGCTTTCCATGTCTTATTATTTGGATTCTTCCTTTTTGGTTGGAAGCTTCTATATCTGCAATAGTAAAGAAGATAGTTTGAATCTTGAGTGAGATATGTTAGTTCCTTTTTGTTATTTAATTTAATTATGCAATTTGGGATTTGTTCCTGATTTAATTTAATTTTTATTGATGTTCGTTTATTTTTATATTATTTTCAAGAATTTGGAGTTATATCAGTTGTGATTCGTTTCACTTTGTCTTTCTCTGATCCTGAATTAAGACATGATCTACTTGTTTTACATGATTTCTTTGATATAACTTCAGTCGTCTAATTTCAGGAACTAAACTCATGCAACTGATCAATTAGTTGCTCCAAGCTGGGCGCTTATCTTTTTAGTTGAGGCTATCCGATAATTTCCAAAAAAATAAACAATTTATAGATTAGTAGCTGTGGCATTTTGATTATAGAAACTAGATAATATACTGGGCTTCTAGCTTGATTTTTGTATGCCATTTCAGTTCGTTTTGGTTCACGACTGTTCAATTTTTTTCACAAAGCACTTAGATCTTGTCAATAGGAAAGTCTAACTCATGGCTTACTGGCATTTATTGAATCTTAGCTTACTGTCTTGTCAAACTCTATTGAATATATACTGTGTAAAGCTTCTGGGATGAGCTGCCTTAGTGAAAGTATTTAGTTAACTTGTCAGTGGTAATGTGTGTAAATTGCGTTAGAAGCATTCTCAAGTGTAATAGGAAAAGGAATCGGTTTCAAATTAATTTGAAGCATCGTTGGGCATGGCAATGCTCCAGTTTCAGAATTTGATTCTTATCAGCTAGGAAGATCATTTTACATTGCTATTAACTTTCTTTTTCAAAACTCTTAGAATTAGATCTAGATTTTTTCAGGCTTCTTCTCATGTACTTTTACTGAACGTTCCTGAGATTTTACAAGTATCTGTTCAGTGGTAGTTTTAAATAATTCCTGGTGCATGGACAGTAAGTGAACTGACTGAGTGTTTGGGGATTTGTTAAAGAACGAGAAAGACATAATATCAATGTTTGTTTTGTTATTTTCTGTATATCGATCTGGTTCTCTTCCATATGCTTGAATGCTATTTAGTTTATAATCTTGGCAATTATAAATCACTTCCTTAAAGATCCAAGTGAGTGTTTTGACGGGACATTTTATTGAATTTCAATGTTGGAGGGCATTTACTTTAGAGACGTTGATGCTAACCTTTTCTGAATTTTATAAAATGTAAGACTTTCCTATCTGTTCTTGTTGGGGATGAGAGTAAACATCACAATGACGAAACAATGAAGAAAGTAAAACAATGTAAAAATAAAGGGCACTAGGATTTAACGTGTTAAAAGCTAAAATAGGAAAAATAAACCACAAAGCTACACCACACCAAGAAATCTACTATAAAAATTGGGAGAAATAAATAAATATATTTATTGTCTCTCACTCTTTCCTTCTCTTCTCACAGGCACCATTTTCTATGTCTAACATCGCAAAATACAATAGAAAACCAAGTAAATAACCCCAAGGGACCCAACCCTTCAAAAAAATCAGAAAGAAAACTATTCAGTTAGTCTTGTAGTGTTGCAACGCTAGTTTGGGGTGTTGCGATGCTCAGGGCTCTGTCTTATGATGTTGTGGCGCTTAAACTTGCAGCGGTGCGATGCACACAACACTGCAGCATCGAATCCATAATACTGTGGCCCTCTGCTATCTGTCAATCAGCACTGGAACACTTGGGAACACAGCGTCGAGGGGCTTGGATATACAATGCAGAGGTGTTGCACGGGGAAATTTTTTTTTTAAGGTACAAAGCAGGGGGTAAACTCCTCGCACCCCTCAGCGAGACTAGAAATTTGAGGTCCGAGACAACATAGCAATCCGATTGATCAACACAATCAGATTCCACAAATAACAGCTTCATTCTTCTTTTAGTTTGATAGATTTTAATTTGATATTGTATTATAGTTTTTTATTTTTATTTTTAATATTGTATTATAGTTCCCATGGTTTGATTATACTGTTTAAGGTAGTCATAAAATCGTTGTTTTCACAATTCTGTATTGAGTGTGCCAGAGTGCACAACTACGTACCGACGATATACTCTTAGATATTTGCACGTAGCTCTATATACAGCAGTTTGACCTAATAATTTCTCTATGTTAACTGCCTAAGATTACCACACATACCAGCTTCATTCTTCTTTTAGTTTGATAGATTTTAATTTGATATTGTATTATAGTTTTTTTTTTAAATATTGTATTATAGTTCCCATGGTTTGATTATACTGTTTAAGGTAGTCATAAAATCGTTGTTTTCACAATTCTGTATTGAGTGTGCCAGAGTGCACAACTACGTACCGACGATATACTCTTAGATATTTGCACGTAGCTCTATATACAGCAGTTTGACCTAATAATTTTTCCATGTTAACTGCCTAAGATTACTGTTTTATAAGTTTTGTTTTCGTTTATCCTCTCTCATCATCCCCTTGTTTCCTTTGGTCCTCACCTTTATTTTCCTTCCACTATATTTTGCTCTACCATTTGATGCCCCAGCATTAAAAAAAAAAGATTTTCTGTTCTTCCCATAATTTATCTGTTTTGCACTATCTCAACATTTTAATAATTGCTCCGCTCCCTTAATTTTGTTCTAATATCATAACTTCTGGTGGGTTTTGTTCCTTTCTAATCACTTTAAAACATTTCTAAAATTCCATTTCCATGAAAATCTCAAAAAATTGTGCTACTGCCAAACTTAGCTAGACTTAGACTTTAACTTGAGTCAGCCAAACTTAAACCACAGAACCCAACCCCTCGCCTCCCCATTGCCCCTAATTTGGCTTCTTGTCAACGTGATCAAACAATGACCAACTGACACTAACTGGTCAAACCTCATTAATTGTTAGCCCCACTTAAAAAAATCTAAAATCTCTTTCAAAATTTACATTCAATGTATCATACTTGAATTTATATTATTTTTTAAAATTATTAATTTGGAATTAAAATCGTATCCACTATTTGTGGTGGATGTCAAAAATGCATTGTATAGTGTGAGTTCATTGATGCAGATGTGACAGATTCATGAATTCACTGCAGTTGTCCTCAAATTTCTGTGACAAATATAAATATCAATTGTAGAGCTTATTTGAGCTAATTTTTTCCGAGTCAATTAAATTGATTTGAAACTACTCCAGTCAAAGTTTGTGATTTCGTTTTATGTCTTCAGGTTGGGAATAATTTTAATGGGCGATTTACTGGGTATCATATAATTATGTCTATTAGATTGTTATTAGGTTATATAAGGGTAGAAAAAAACCTTCCTATTATGGAGAATTTGAGCATGCAATTAGTTTTCTAATTTGGTTCTTAGAACTTTAGCTACTGGTTAATGGTGGATGTTGGAGGTGCTTGCTGAAGAGTGGAATTCCTTAACTCGGTAAAGACAATGAATTAATTATATATTATGATTGATGCCTGGCTCGATTATTTGTTTAATGCAAGTCTAATGTGCTTTTATTGTTACTATTATTATGGAAGAGAATCCGAGGCAGGTAAAAGACAATCAATTAATTATAAATATGATTTCAATTGCATGTGTCTTGATTCATTTGGATCTGCTTTTCACTGTTTGGCAACTGATTCGTTTGATGCTTCGTTTGGGATTGATTTTCTTACTGCTTCTTAAAGCAGCTTTCTAGTATGAAAATTTTATTTGTTGTATTAGAAAGCTCCTTTAAGAAGCAATAAGAAAGCTGTCCCAAATGAAACCTGAGTTAGTATATAGTTATTTCTACAAATAGAATCGCTCACCCGAAATGAGTCGGACTTCTTGAGCAAGTGGGATCATTAAAGATGTTCAGTTGAGGTCTATCTTTATCTCTATGTTTAAGCCTTATGTTTCTTGTTTCTACTATCTTTGTAGAGGTCATCTTTATCTCTATGTATAAGCAAGTGGGAGTATTAAAGATTTGCTGCTGTTTCAGTAGAGATTTTCTTATGGCTTTCATATTCTGTTATAGAATCTAAAGTATGGTTGATTTTTGCCAAATTGGATTATTATATTATATAAAAATCTACAAAATTAATATTTGTGATTGATTTTTTATGTGGTTATAACATGATTTTGCCCACCTTATATTAAATATGAATTAATAAACTTTAAATTTTAAGATGTGCTAAGTAGTACATCTTTTGATTGAGAGCTTTGACTATCAATTATACGTGATGTATGCGGGGATTTGTCAAAGTGGACCATATCTGAGGCTTTTCCACTGAAAATAGGTGCACGGCTAGGTTGACTAATTTGGAATGGTTTGAATTTGGCTTCATAAATTATAAATAGATTATGAGTTGAACCCAAAAAGTTAATAATTCAAATGTGTTAGTCTTGACTTAACTAAGACTAATATTTGGAATAACTTTTTAAATATTTTTAAAATAATTTTTTTAAAATTAAAAATTTTTGTATTAAAAAAGTGCGTTGTTCAAAATGAAACTAAGTTGTTCAAAATGAAACTAAGTAGCTTGTGACCAATTTAAATTAAAAAAAATTAATATAAAATATTCTTATAAAATATTAAATTTTAATAATTTAAATAGGAAGTTATTAAAAACTACATTTATCTTTCATATTGATTAATTTTTTAATCTTATTTTTTATCAATTAATTGCAGCATTTTGTTTGAATTGAATATCTTTTTATCGTAGCAAATGAGTAGTAGGCTTATGAGTAGATTTCAACTTGTAGAGTTGGGCCCAAATTCAAACTACTCTTCTATTCATTTGTCAAGTTCAAACCAGGGGTGGTTGCATACACGTTTACACTTGCATAATCAATCTTTAAAAGAAATTTATCATAGAATCCTTGTTTTTTAGGTAGCAAACAAGCATGAATTTCTCACCTTCAAAGACTTGTGTTACATGTTAGAAAATTTGAGGTGGTAGAATATTTGATATCTTAATCTTGTGAATTAGAGGGCTATTTTGATGAAGTTGGTTGGAATTTAAAATACTTCATTAAATTATTCATATTAATCTCCTTTGAGCATAAATTATTTATTTAATATTTGAGTTATTTAATGACTTCAAAATTGAATGAGCTTAGGCTAGTTGAATTAATCTCGTTGAGTCACTTGCTTTAGATTTGGTCATTTAATTAACATCTTGGGGCTTTCAAATATGGTTCAATTGAGTTCATTAGGATTCAAATCGAGTCACTTGTTATTTTTATCTCATTAAGATGTTCATTTCAACCATAAGCATATTGAAATAAGAGTTTAGATGATCTTCAATTTAATTCCAAAAATTTTCAATTCAAATATTATATTGAGATTCATGTTGTTCAAGTGTTTAGGGACGTATTAATATATATTATGGGAAAAATTAGATCAAGATATAATGATTTAAATTTTATCACGATGATTTATAACTCTTAGAGTCATGACTTAGGACCATTGCCAGGATACAAGTCTTGGATGAGAGAAATAAAAAGTTGTGTCATAAAAATATTATTTTATTAAAAAAATATATCTAAAGCACTTCATATTTCTTAAGTTTTTCCCTTAAGCCATCTTTAATAAAGAAATGATTTTGGAGTTTTAGAGAAAATAAGAGAGGGAGAGAAAAAAGCTTGGGTTTAATGCTTATAGAGTCATTTTCGTTCGTTGATTAGGTTGGGAAATTTGTTTGTCGTGATGTAGGTTACATTTTGTTTATTTTAATTTTCAATAATTTTGTATTTTTTATATTTTTTTGATTAAATTTGTATTTTAGTTACCGAAAAATGAGGATAACTTTATTTTGGTGAAATTTTTACCGCATAACTTTTTATTTGTTATAGAGATTACAATTATAAATATTTTGCATATATTCTGAAATTTTTTTGTCAACTGATTTAAAAAAAAAAACAGCAATTTGTCTCATTAGAAATTTAATTTTGATATCTAAAAATAATACTTCATTTCAATTAAAGTTTCAGAATAATATTTAACGCAATCCCTATCAATTTGATTATGTTTTAAAACAGTAAATCTTTTTTAGTAATGTTTATATTGCCTACAGTTGAACATTTTGATAGTTTTTGAATTTAATCTTTATGCTTAATTAATGAAATGCTTCAAAAAAATAAGTGAAAGAAATGTGATATGATGTGAAATGATATGATGTGATGTTATGTCGTCGTCAATGGGCGATCGAAGAGGAGTTCTATTATGTCAGCATCGGCAGGCAACTGAGATGAGATTATGTTATGTCGTTGAGGTGAGATTATGTTATGCCGGGGCTTGCGGGCTACCAAGGTGGAATTCTGTTAACGAAGCTATAAAGATAAATAAAATTTTGGACTGAGAAGTATTATGATAAAATGAATATTTGTTTATAATTTATTTGGTTTTAGTTTCAACTTTATCTTTAAGTTCAGTCATTGTTTTTCATACAGTATTTTTACAACATATTATTTTTAGTTCTTTTAGTTTCAGTTATTAATTTATGTTTTAAGATGCGATAGCCTACTAAGCTATGTTAGCTCATTCCTACTTTTGTTTCTATTTTTAGATCAGGAGAAGGATATGGAGCAAGCTGAGTAGTTTTGGATAGCAATATCTAATGTGTTGTAGATATGCTTTTGTTAGTTTTGATTTTTACAGGCTTGACTTTTATTTTATTATTCTATCTATTGTCAAGCGTTGTTATAAATAGATTTTAGATTGTATTTATTTTTTGGATTATATATAGAAAATTATTTTGAGATTCAATAGTCTTTTATTTTATATTGTATGTAGTAGTGACTATATGTAATATATAAATTACAAATTTTATTTTAGTACTTTTCCAACCAAATCTTGGGGTCAATCTTGTCACAATCGGACATGATATGACATGTATAATTTCAAGTCATATCAAATCAGGTTGTGACATAAGCATCCTTATCTCTATAATACTTAATTTTTTTGCTTCTCTTTTAGTAGCTAACATTTTGCGCCAAAATGCATTGCAAGTCTCACCACCATCATGTAGAAATTTTCCATTAAGTTTGAGGGATACTTTTTTATTACACAACAAACCAGATGCATTCCTTCACTTCAACCATCCAACTTGAATTCTATTAATAATATCCTCATCTATTTGACCATCACTCTGAACAATAGACCTGAAATATTTAAAACATGTACATTTATTAATGACTTGGTCGAACAAAATCAAAATATTCATGACTCAAATTTACCTTCAACTCCCTCTCTAATCTTATCAATAAGAAGAATATCATCAACAAAAAGAACACACCATGGTACATCCTATTGCAAATGTCTAGTAAGAATACTCATGACTAAAGCAAAAAAAATAGTACAAAGTATGCGAAATTGTGCTGCTTAATTCCCAATCTATAACAGATATAAATGTTACATTCTTTTTTAAAATTGCATTTTATTTTATGAGATTCATCATTTGCTCAGCCAAAGAGGTCAATTAATACACTGCTCACATTGGCTTCTTGGTTGAGAGCTTAGGCTTCCAACTAAGAGGTATTGGGTTCGAGTTTTGTGTTTGCGTTGTGTGTGTGAATTTGCCTTAAATGACCTAAATGTCCAAAAAAAAAAAAAAAAAAAACAATTCATTCTTACTATAGTTAAAGGCAACTTCTACCATGAAGTTGTGTGTTCCAGCTAAACTTGAATTCTTTATTTTACATATCTATTTGGAGTCCCTTAGTGAGTTTAATGATAGAAAAGGCATGTGAGGATCTTTCTACTTAATGGTGCCAGCTTCGCTAATGGATGTTTGGCTGGTTTGTTTTGTTTTTTAATATACCAAGTACTTTATTTCCTAGATTTTGGATTTTTTTAATGAAACTTTAGGGTTCAAAGTGTTCAAAAATGGAAATGATAATTTTCAAAAATTATTTTGAAGGATGAAATGGACTTTAAATTTTATAAATTTCTAGCTCATTACATTGATTTCAATGATATCAATATATTTTTGATCCATAAATGTTTTCAGAATTATTATAGTCAATTCAAGTATATTATTCTTAATATTTAACTTCATTGGATTTATGTTATTGACTATTTGAACAATTCTAAGCTGATTTAAGAGTGAGATAATCCTATAAGTTTTTTATTTAAGAGAGAGCACACATAGTTTTTAATCTTATAGTTTGAATTCATCTCTCTTATTTTAAAAGAAAGATTATCCGAACTAACACACATCATTATATAAACACATTCAATATAATAAAATAATTCATTATAACCTCTATATATGACATAAATTATCTTTTTTATTATATAATATCCCAATTCAATATAATCTCCACAACATAATATAATAGATCACATAACATAAGCACTAGAAAAATGTCACATATGAGAAAAAATTAAAATTGTATTTTAACTTTTTATAAAAGATCAAAATAATTTACAACTATTTTAAATTATTATTTTGATCTTTATATTTTTTTGGGAAAAATCTTTATAATTTTTTTTAAAAAGTATCAAAATAATCCGATGATGAATTTATTTTGATCTTTTCCTATTTATTTCGCTATATTATATTGATTATTTTGCCGATTACATTCCTTTTCAAATTAATTATTATATTTTCCCTAAGCACTCACACACTATTGCACTATAAACCCTTGCATCGGTTTTCGTCACCCCGTGCTCTGTTGCCTTCTCCAGTTCTCCCTACTCTGTAACTGTGCGAGGAGAGAGATGTGTCGGAGCAACCAAAACTCGATTCTGTCCCAAACCCGCACCATCCTTCCTTTCCTCATTCTCCTCTTCGCTGCCGCCAGTCCTTCACCGGCGAACCCCACCTTCCGGCCGTCGTCAACACTCGACCCAAAGCAGCTAACCGCACTCCAATCCATGGGCCTCCCCGTCGGCCGCGACCCATGCAGCAACCCTTCTCCCCACAACAACGCCACCGCCTGCGACTCCGGCACCCCTTTCCGCCACCTCATCTCCCTCCGCCTCTCCAACTGCTCCCCTGACCTCGACCTCTCTCCCACTGCTCTCCGTTCCCTCCACACTCTCCGATCTCTATCTTTCTTCCGCTGCCCTATACCTCCAATCAAACGCTTTCCCTCACCTCTCGACTCCTCTCTCCGCTCATTCTCCTGTATCTCCTCCCTCCGCCCTCTATCCGGCATTCTCCTTTCCCATCTCCATAACCTCACTGATCTCTCCATCAAAGACGTTCCCATCTCCGTTTCTTCTCCCTTCATTATCTTTTCCCAGATGCATAACCTTCTCTCCGCCACCATTTCCAACACCACCCTCTCCGGCCAACTCCCCCGCCATTGGCATTCCCTTTCCCTCTTCCACCTCGACCTTTCCTTAAACATGCTTAAAGGCCCCGTTCCAGGATCCATTAGCCTCCTCGAATCCCTAGAGTTTCTCAATCTCAGCTCGAACTCTCTTACGGGACTCCTCCCAGATGCTATCGGTGACTTAATCTTTCTCAAAACTGCATCGTTCGCACGGAACGCGCTCTCCGGACCCATTCCAGAAACAATGGCGGCCATGCCGGAGCTTACTGAACTCGATCTGAGCTTCAATCAGTTCAATAGCAGCATACCCCGGTTCTTGTCGGAGATGAAATCGTTAACGCATTTGAATCTGGAGAGCAATAATTTCCAGGGGGTTATTCCATTCAACTCCTCCTTCATCAAGAGACTCGTGGTTTTCAAGGTAAGCGGAAATAGCAATCTCTGCTACAATCGTTCTGTTCTCTCGTCTAAACTGATGCTCGGCATCGCTCCCTGTGATAAGTACGGCTTGCCGGTGCCACCGCCGCCGGGGAAAGCAGACAAGGATGACTCTTTCTCCGATTATGACTATGGTGGAGAAGACGACGGCGGTGGCGGGGAGAAGGGTGGCGGAGGTCACCATGGGGTAAATAAGCTTGTACTGGGAGTAGCTATTGGTCTTTCCTGCTTGGTTTTCCTGGTAATTTTTCTTGTTTGCCTCTCTAAGATATATGGATGAATTAGAGAAAATATTTCATTTTTCTTTTCCGAGGTTTTTATGGTTTGGCAATTTTAATTTCTTTTCGGATAATGAATTCAGTTGTTTTATTTTGTTTTTGGTTACATAACATAATTAGGGTGATTAGTTGTTAAGTAATTGTGATTTCTAAAATATAATATCCACTTTATCTGTTAATGAGTTGTAATTAGGATGTTATAGTGCTTTAATTAATTAAGATGCTGAGTAATTAAATTGCTTTGATAAGGTTTTCTTCTGATTAGTCAGAATATTTAGGATATTACTTTATGTTTAGGATGTTGAAGTGGCTCGATTATTTATTTTATGAAGGGGTTAATTTGGAAAATTTAAATTATGATACTAAATTATTGAAAGCAATTTATATTTAAGAATAAATTTGATAAGTAAAATTAAATATGTATTAAATAATCAACTATTTTATTTTAATTTTATAATGGTGAGCATAAATTTTATGAAATTGTCTGTATATTTTGCTAAAGTATATTAGGGGTGTCAATTCGGGTCGACGGGTCGAGTTCGGATCGAACCCGAGTTGACACGGATCTAAACGGGTTAACTCGAACCCGACCCGTTTTTGCAAACAGGTTGGACATTTCAACCCAGACCCGACCTAGCCGGGTTGACCCGACCCGACACGCCCGACCTAGCAGCGAGCGACGACATCGCGGTAGCCGGCTCGCAAGCCACGGTGTGGGCGTGGCAGCGAGCAGTGCGGGTTAGGCAGCGCGGGTTCGGCAGCGCGGCAGCAGTTCGAGGCAGCGGGCAGCGCAGGGCAGCAGGCAGAGAGCGGGAATTCAAAAAATTTTAAATTAAACGGGTTTTCGGGTTCACCCGACAACCCGCTAGGTCAACCCGAACCCGACCCGTTTTATCAAATGGGCCGAATCTACGAACCCGAACCTGACTAGTTTATCAAACGGGTCGGGTCCAACCCGGATTTTCCGGGTCGGATTTTCGTGTCGTGTCAACTATTGACACCCCAAAAGTATATCACATCATAATACTAATACAAGATGGCATTGCGAGCTTAAAAATAGACTATTATTCTCACTTTCGTAAAGCTTGTGATAGAGGACAAAAGGAGATCAATTATTGTAGCAAATCTTATCGAAATTTAATGGCAATTTAACTGAAATTTGGATATAGTGTTAGCAAAAGTGCAAAAGCTTACCAAATTTTCATCAAATTTTGAAATATTCTAAGTGGTTGAAAACTGTCATGAAAGATGAAAATTCAGTCCTGATATATCGTCAAAAAATTATCTTGATTGGGAACGAATCTGAAGGCAAAGTTGAATTGTAAGCTTCCAAAATTAAATCTTGGTCCATCCAAACTCCGATTTTAGCAAACTTATGGTTGAGCTGAGCATTTCGAAAATACAAACCAACGACATCAAATTCGATTCAATCTATTAGCCCAAATGAGTCCAAATCAAAGACCCGAAACACATTTGAAAGGTTTCATCCATAATTTTGATTATCAAATAGTTTTCAAACTTGACATGCTTATAGTCAAATTGAGCGGCTCGACGAGACAAATCCAACGAGCCCAAGATTGCTGAATTTTGATATCAATGAGATCAATATCGGCCGTCCATTAAAACCACTCCCATCTTGACCTTGATCCTCTTCATATTTACAAGTCATGACATTATCAAAAAACTATAAACAAGCCTCCATTCTTCACATGAAGGGGGAGGAAAGGAGGGTGATAAGGGAAGAATTTGGGAGGTTGTTTGTCGCCGACCACCATCGAAGTCCCTTGGCCACCGCCGGACTTCCGCATGTCCGCCCCTTGAGTTCTTCCCGACCACCGCTAAACTTCCGCCAGTCCGCTGACAACTGTCGAACTGCCGCCGGACTCTTACCCATCCGCCGCCGAAGTTCTTCCCGACCACTGCCAGACTTCCACTAGTCTGCGATTACTGCCGAACTTCCCCCAGTCCACCGACCACTTTCGGACTTCCGCACGTCTACCGCTGGTGTTCTTCCCAACCACCGTCGAACTTCCGGCAGTCTGCCGACCACCGCTGAAGATCTTCCTGTCCGTTCCCAAACTTCTTCCAATCCACCGATGACCACCGAACTTTCGCCAATCCATCGACCACCGCCGGACTTCCATAGTCCGATGACCACCGCCGAACTTCCTCCAGTCTGCCTACCACTACTGCACTTTAGCCCATTCGTCGACCACCACCAAAGTTCTTCCCGACCGCCGCCGGACTTTCGCCGGTTCATTGAACTTCGTCGGACTTCCACCTGTTCGTCGACCATTACCGGACTTCCGCCTGTTCGTTGACCATAGCCGAATTTTTGCTTGTTTGTCGACCATGGCCGAATTTTTGCCCGTTCTTTGACCACTGCCAGAGTTCTTTCCGACGTCCATCGGAATTCCACCCGTTCGTCAATCATTACGGTCCTCCCGACCTCCGTCGCTTGCCCACTACGGTCCTCCTGATCGTTGCCACACAAATACAATCCTTCCAACTACATTCGCCCGTTGACTACGGTTCTTCTGACGGTTACCCAACTACGGTCCTCCCGACCTCCGTCGCTAGTCAACTATAGTCCTTCCGACCTCCGTTGCCTGACTACGATCCTTCTGACCTTCGTCGCCCGACTACGGTCCTTCCTACTTCCGTCGCTTGACTACGATCCTTCTGACCTCCGTCGCCCAACTACGGTCCTTCTGACCACCGTCATCCGACTACGATCCCTCCGACCTACATTGCTCGCCGACTATGATCTTGCCACCCAAATGAATATCAACTTTAATTCTTCCATTTCCTACTATATAATGCACTCTATATGATGTATATTTGCTACATCAAGCCAAGATTTTCCTTCTAAGAAAGAGTCTCATTTGCAATCAATTGCAAACAATAGTGGATTCATTCAAAGTGGATCAAACCTGTGGTTTTCCCCTTTTTAAGAGTTTCCACGTAAAAATTTTGGTGTCTCTTATAAATGATACACCCTCTATTTTATATGATTGTGTGCTGAATCTTCGTACAAAGCTAAAATGTTAAACTATATATTTTCTCTACCGCCATGAATATTCCAAGACGCAGCAAGCCCGAACAAATATTATAACATGCATTCGAATTTGTTCAAAAGCAACATACTTTGTGTTTTATTTATTCAAATTCTAGCTAGTTTTGTTTGTAGACACTGATATTATTATTAGAAGAAGAAGAAGAAGAATTTGTATATATAGCATTTAAAATATTATGATTTATATATTAAACGTACAAATTTTATTATTTAAATCATGTAGCACCTCTATTTGAAACTTGCTAGACACTTGCCATATGCCTTCTCCAAGCGAGAAAATGAAATGTCCCGATAATTAATCAATTCCATCATTGGCTTTGCTGTGAGCTCTCATGTGATTCCTTGCTGCTTATTGCCGAGGGTTTTTGTAGGACTGAAAGAGATAGATGTTGATTGAGATGAGAGAGGCAACATGAGGTTAAGTAGGCTGCGATCGATCGAGGTATATTTTAGCTGAAAATTTTCAAAATTAAATTTAGAACCCCAAACTCTGATATCAACGATCTTATAGCCAAATTAAACGTCTCGGCAAGAAAAGTCTAATGACACCAAAATTGGCCCAATTCAAGTCTAGATGGACTCGAACCAAGTGACTTAAACATATTCAAAAGTTTCAAAGCATTAATTGGATAACCAAATAATTTCCAATTATAACATTTCTATAGTCAAATTGAGCGGCTTAATCCAACGAGCTCAAAGTCACTTAATTCTGACATCATTAAGTCATTTGAATGCTTGATAAAAGCTCTATGATGAAATGAATCAATAAAAATCGTTGATGAAGCACTCTGACTTTGCTCTAGATTTTCTTTATATTCAAGGAACATGCCAATCCCAAAACCCTCTAAATATGCCTACATTTTTCGCAATAGGGAGGAAGGAGAAAGGATAAAGAGAATTCAAAAGAACTCTCATACATTTTGTATCAATCATCGTTGACAACCATCATCACCATTAAGGATCAGCATAAGAATTCTCTATCATCTCCAAATTATTGACAAGATTTAACTCTGCTATTGAGCTTAAAATTTCAACTATAAACATATGCTTTTTATAACCCCTAATAGGAAAATCAAGTCATATTGTTAGATATTAACTATCATATTTGATTATGTACTCTCCTTCTTCAACAGTGAAGAAAGGAGTATCGTTGTATCATTTCTTATTAAATGGATTTTACAGCTGGATCAAACTCCTTGATTTTTTCACTTTTCAGATTTTCTACATAAGAATTTTTCTGGTCTTATTACTTTTATCTATACATGTTGAATTTTTATACAACATTAAGACGCAAAACATACACTCTACTAACTCAAAATTTTCCAACATGCAATAATAGTTTTTTGATAAAAAGTATTATTATTTTATTTTAATATTTTGAAGGTTACATATATAAATAATAAAATTTAGATATTAATTTATTATGTGCATAAATCTTCTTTATTACCATTATATTACTTTAACAACCCTCGCTTAAACTTATCATAAAGTGGGGAAGAGAGAGAGAGAACCTAATTATGAAGAGAGGGGGAAAGAGTCTATGCCAAGAAAAAACAAGGACGGTAATAATCAAATAAAATAAAAATTAAAATATTGCAATCAGATATGTAGCTTACACGTGAAAGCTAAAATAGACATGACTAATGAAATAAGGTCTAATATTCCCTTATCGCGTAAAATGAAACAAAGCAATATGAAATATATATAAAACAATCGAAAATATTGAACAGTCGGAACTTTAGGTCTTACTTGGAAAAATATTGAATTTTGATGATATATTTCATTTAAATACGCAATATTTTTTAGTGTAATAATGTGAATAATCAAATATAGGGAGCTGACACGGTGACAGAGAGGGCTTCAATCAAGACAGCCCATTGTCATGTGCATAATGAAAAAGTATAATAAGATGAATCATATTGGTGATGATTTATTTATGCCATTCAGATTTATGGAATTTCATATATTGCATTTTTTTTTTAATTTCCAAAATAATGAAAGAAAGCTATAGATAGTGTGGTGGTTGTCATTTGTATGCAAATATTGGAGCAAGTACATTTTCTGCAGTTTTGAGAGGTCTTGAGTTCTATCTTTGCAAGTATTTAATGGCTCTCAGCTTTTATTTGAAGAGGTTTGTTGCTAAAGGATATGGCTGATTTATGATGGCTATAAGACATTCATGAGAGAGGTTGAATTATGTGTTTAGATTTTTCACTTTTTCATTGAATAAATTTTTAATTTTTTAATAAAAAGTTATTTTAAAAAGCAATAATAAAGACCAATACCAAACAAAGCTTTAGTCTCTCAAATTTTGAATGACTAGTTGCATTTATTGTTTAGATATTTATTGCTCATCTTTATAAATGTGTTCATGCTTGCTTTGTGAATGGTAAATAATCATATTTTTCTAGGTATAAAATACTTAACAATAGCATGCATGTATTTCATGTACTAATAAAGAATACGAGATACCATCTCATACAAATAAATTCAAGGTCAATCAAGAGGAGCCTTGTGTGAGATATCAATATCCATAGTGTTCCAAACTATAATGATATCATAATAGAAGCTAATGACTTCTGACCTTCATTATTATAATCTCTTAAGCATATTCTTATCAAAACTTAGGCTTGATGGGTTGAAGAAAATTCACTTGAAATCTTTATTCGATGTACCACGATCAATGAAAATATAGCTAAGCTTCATTCCAATCGCATTATCTCACATATTATAAACTTGCAATTCATAATTTTCAAGGAGCAAATCCTAATATAAAAGAGTGATCTCAAGAACTTCTTAAAAAAATGAGCCGTTTTTCATAGCTTCCTCTGTCAAATATCCTTGTGATATACTTCTAGCTAATGTAAGGTCTTGGCTAGCTCTATAACTCCATCATAGATACTAAAAATGGATGTTATTTTCACAACCAATGTAAGATATTATAGTCCATTCTTAAATAATATGAGTTATTAATCTTCATATTGTATAATAATTTATTTGTAATTATTTATACTCATCTTGATCATTTGACGTAGCATGACTTTCACATAACACAACCACACCTCTTAGACATCATCAACCTTCGAGTTTAAAGACTAAGCTCATAACTAATGACTAAAATAAAGATCATCGAACGATGTAACTTATCTAAATCTAGCCATTTACTACTTTAAATCACCAAGGGGAGATTGTAATGAATGTGTAACATCACTATCACTCTCCATATGACATGCAACATTTGGGATGGTACACCGCTAAATAAATGAGCAACATAACTATTTATAGCTTACTCTCTATATTTAAGAAAAATAATAATATTATTTTTCTATTGCTAATATTCACTTGAACATGATGCATCTATCATTAATATTATTTTAAAATATAACAAAATTTTTAATAGTAAAAAAATATTAAAAATTATTTTTAATTAGATTTAAATAAAAATTTAACTTTTAACATGACATAATGGAGAAAAATGATTTATATAACAAACCGTAATAAAATAAAGGCTTGATATTGTTGCTGTAATAGTATAAAAAAACATCTTACATTAATTGAAGCACTCTACTCTACAATTAGAAATTAGTTAACTTCTAAAGAGAAAAGTTGCATTTAGAGCAACATTTTAGACATACTTCTCATATAAAAAGAAAATTTAATTTTAGTAATAGCATTAGAAACAAATTAAGAAAAAAAAAAGCATGACTAAAATCAAATTAAAATATGACGAACGGCATTGTTTGAATCTCTTAATAAAAAATTGAAAAACTTTAATATTTAACTATCTTTAAAATAATGTGCGACTAACATTAATTCACAAATGTGTATTTAATTAATACCACAATTAGATTTATTTGGGAAAAAAATTCCCTAAGGTGCATGTGATCGACGACTTTCTGCTTGGTACCAGCCTATGATGACAGAAATAGCTAGATTTAGGTCTCTTTTATATGAATAGAACTTCAATCTTTTGACCTATTTTGAATCAATAATGGTAGCAATTATGAATTATGAAATTAATTAAAATATCAAATTTTGCTAAGGGAATCATATTAGCTTAGTTTGGAGTTTAAAACTATGAATTATATTTTAACTTGAAGATCGAAAATTATTTGAACTAAATTAATCTAGCCACAACACAAATTTTTTATTTGGTCCAGTTTTGAGCCAAATTTGAACTAGGTCTAGATCTAATTACATGTAGCTCATTTTTTTTTCAATTATATATATATATATATATATATATATAATATTGAAAAAAATCAATATTAAATTTATTCAATATTAATATTGAAAAAAAAAGAATAGAAAAGTAAATGATTTCAACCCACTCATATAAGTTTGATGGTATTGAAGAACTCAAAATTTGATCTTTCACAACCCTAATTTTATTAATTTACACAATCATTAATTACATTATTATTTATTATAAAAAAAAATTGGGACAGTTAAGGAATTCGAGCCCGGATAAGATGGGAGGAATTTTTTCAAATAATCATAGTTGAGTGGGCCTCATTCCATCCCTTAGAAACATTGAGAGTATCATTTTAGCATTAGTTGGCAAAAGCCGACCTTGAGAAGTAGCTATCAATCTTTTTGTTTTTGTTTTTGTTTTTGTATTTTTCCTTGGGGAGAACTCCTCCAGTAAGCAAAAAAGATAAGAAAAAGGCAAAAAGTTCCTTTTTCCTACCCCATTCGTTATGAAACTTGCATAAACGACAAAGTAAAATTTACACTATTTATTTATTATTAACACTTAACAGCATTATTTTCTTCTATTATTATTTTTTAAATATTATCGACACTGCTATTATTATCTGTACTGCATATATGTAATTCAATAAAAACTTAATTGTTTTTATATCCTTTTTAATATGTTAGTAAAACCATGACATACCTTTCTGTAGATATAGCACCCCACAAATTTCTGATAATTATTGACTTCCTTCCTCTCACTGTCCCACAATCTGTAAATAAAACAAGCATCATAAATTAACATGTGAACACATGACTTCAGGCAAATAACATGCAAGAAAAAAGGGAACACTTAATTCTTCTTTATTTAGATACTAATTACCTAAAATAAAAATCAAATAAATAATACAGAACTGAGAAGACGAATCCTCGCATGAGTATCACAGCCCAGCTGACAGTATGTAGGGGCATCAGAATCTAACTTAAACTTTGTTTTCAGTAAATTTCTTACTCTCTTGCAAGGATTCCCAAGTTTTCTCATTATGCTTCCATTAGTATATATTGTATGGCAACCTGATAATTTTGTAATTGTAAAGTGTAATAATCCTCCTCCTTCTTCCCTAGGAAAAATTATATATGCAAATACTACTATCAAGAGGGTCGATCTGCTCCCGCTGAAAATAGCTCTAACAGAATAAAAAGGTGAGCCTGTACTAGCATCACCGAAAAAGGTTCTATATATAAGTGGAAACTAACACATGGTAACAGAAAAATCAGTAAAGATGAAATTATCCATAATATATAAGATAACTATGATGCACTGCATCATGCTCCCCTGCATCTAAAGAGCCCAACTCCAATGGCAAAATGCTGGTTTGTGCCTCATGAGACGGGTGATAGGGCATATATCTGCAACATTAAATGTAGAGGAAGTGCTAAATTCAACTGATAAATCAACAACATAAACATTGGCGCTGATTTGTTTGAGAATTGGTATTGGATCAATCTTTCTATGACTTAATTTTGGAATAAGTTCCAGTAACAATGTGTTCGCGCCTCAGGCGAACCATTACCAAATTGCCAAGGCTATAAAGATTTTCACGATGATGTTATTTTTGACTAATTTATATTTAGCATTTGATTCATTTAGCTTATTTCAAACATCTTTGAGCTTATTGGAAAACTAGTCAGCTAGCATGGAGGCAGCCCTATTGTTGCACTTGGGTAATACTACAAAATCAACAGTATGGTTTGGCGGTTTGGTGTAAACAAAACTGAATGGACTTCTTCCAGCGGAGCCGTTTGGTATAGTATTATAAGCAAACTCAGCTTGTCCCAATAGCTCATCCTTTAACTTCGGATGACATCGAAGCATATTTCCAAGAATTCTATTCACCACCTCAATTTGGCAATTGGTTTGGGGATGACAAGCGAAGCTTAATTTAATTTCTATGTGCAAACGTTTCCATAATTCTCTCTCTAAAAAAAAAGCAAA
Source organism: Dendrobium catenatum (assembly GCF_001605985.2). Classification (NCBI taxonomy): domain Eukaryota; kingdom Viridiplantae; phylum Streptophyta; class Magnoliopsida; order Asparagales; family Orchidaceae; genus Dendrobium; species Dendrobium catenatum. Next base: position 271,020 of record NW_021319878.1, on the reverse strand, counting down.
TAAATTTGACATCACGATCTGAGGTTAGGCTTTGAGGGATACTGTGGAGACGTATGATCTCATTAACGAATAGATATGCTATGTTGAGGGCATCGAATGTCTTCTTACACACAATAAAGAGAGTCATCTTCAAAATTCAATCTACAACCACCATAATAGAATCATTTCCATGCTTAGTGCGAAGCTACCCCAATACAAAGTCTAAGCTCATCTGGCAAAGCAAGATATAATCTTGTGTTCTGACCAACACCTTTATAACTTTGGCAAATGGAACATCTTTCTACAAACCGTGTGGCATCTCGACGCAAATATAGTCAAAAGAACCTCAATTATAGTTGAGCAATAGTGTTTTCTCGACCAATGTGTGCAGAGGGCCCTCTATAATGCACTTCTTTAATCAAAAGTTGCCTCCAAGATGAATCTAGTATGCAAAGCAAGTTATGTTTGAACAAGTGCCCATGCCTTGGAGAAAAATCAACAACATAATAGTTGTCAAGACAAGCTGTCATTATGATTCCAAAATCTTTATCACTAGCATAGAGTTCCTTTAAACATTCTAACCCCGTAATCTCGATCTGAAGTTGAGTTAAGAGAGACGGCCATCTACTAAGTGCATCAATAACTCTATTTTGAGAGCCTGTTTTGTACTTTAAAACAAATGAAAACCTTTGTAAGAATAAAACCCATCTGAGATGCATTCGATTGATATGTTTTTTTTATTGTTGAGGAACTACAAGGCATTGTGGTCACTATACAAGATAAAGTCATTATGTAATAAATAGTGCTCCCATTATTTTAAAGCTCAAACAACAGTGTATTCACTACAGGAAATTCATCAATTACCGGCGGTCTGGACCGGCGGTTATGTAACTGCCAGTATTAACGGCGGCTTAACTGGCGGTCTAACCGCCGGTGTTTACCGGCGGCTTAACCGGCGGTCTAACCGGCAATTATTTAATTTAACGCCGCCAGAATTAACAGCGGTCAAATAACCGCCGGTTAGTCTGTCGGCATTAGTCTTTACCGGCGCTTTAGGTGTTAAAGGAATTATTTCCGGCGGTTAAGTCTTAACCGCCAGAAAGCCGCAAAAAAAAACCCTAAAATAAGCAGTCCCGAGCCTTCAATTTCATTTACTCGCCTGCTCCTCTCTCTCCTGTGCGACACTCACCCCCATCTCCTCCGCCCTCTCGCGATCGAGACGATCCCTTCGACCACCGACAAGGTCCCTCCAGCCGAAGATCTCGCCCCCACTCCGGCATCAAAGCAAGGCCAAAGATCTTACCCCGCTCCTGTGCAAAACCGGCCTCTGAGTACCGTTAAGGTGAACTATTGGTAATATATTTCTTGATACGATTGGAAACCAGGTTATTGAAAATATATACATCATACATTAATGGTTAATGGATGTTAAATTCTTATCATGGATAGGTTTTAAGGAATGATTGATAAGATTAACAAATAATGAATTATATTAGGTGGTTAACTTAATCATTCTTTTGATAAAATTGATAGGGAGATAAGTGTCAACTATTGGTGGTTAATAATGTTATACAATAATTAATAGGCGTTAAACTACAATGGATGGCCGACTTGATTTCTCTTCTATTGTAGAAGTAGATAAAGTAATCAAGAAGATATACATTAAATGTTGGTGTATAGCGGACAATAGTTATTGATAAACATTGAGTGATAGTCAATAGAAAACATAAGAAATTAGGCAATAATGGGTGGTTATGTTAGTCGTTTTGTTAATAGTTATGGATATTGGGACATCAGGAAGACAAGTGTCAATCATTAGTGGCTAATTAATGGGTAATGAAAATCAATCATTTGTGAATGTCGAAAGACAATTGATGAGAAATATTTTAAACAAATTGATGATAAACATTTAACATAGACATTTTATTAATTAGATGTACACTAGATAATCAATTATATATATATAACTTAATCAATAAACCTAGCTGCCCAAGAAATTGATCTCATAAGGTTACCATCAACTCCTTGTAACATTCTTGCCATAAGGATCATTTTAAGGTTTAGAAAGGAGGAACCAAGGCATTAGCACTATGGTTCACAAAATTATGTGGGGAGAAAATGTCATTGAGAACTAATCCTATAACATAGAAAAGAATTGGAAGAGAATTATCAATAACCTTCATTTTAATTCTCTTCTCATAGAATTTTCCTACTATTTGATTCCTCATTATAGATACCATTGATTTGTCGTTGATTTCTCTCAAATCAATGATAATTTCATTATTTCCCTATTTCCTATGAAAGTGACAAAAAACTGCAATTGAGATCTTTTATGAGTTAACAGACATTTGGAGAAGGAACAGACATAAGAAATTCAGTGTAGAGGGTAAAGACTCTGCTTAGGGCATGATTATGATTAGGGCATGATCAGACAATAGTTGACATGGTTGTGAGATGGTTGTGAGACATACAATGCTTTATTGTGATACCTACAATGCATTCCAATTTAAGTAAAGTACACTTGTTCGAAAGTATAGCACGTACACTTGTTCAAGGTGCATATATTCTAATAATTGATTTTATAACTATGTAGGGGGACATTTGCTTCAACGTCCAAATGACTATCCAAGAAGAGAGAAATTGGATGTATAACAGATTGTTGTCGGGTCGAAGAAGATTGACAGATGAATTTATATAGGGAGTTGAGACTTTCATTCAAGTTGCATCTCAACTGTCTTCCTTTAATTTCAATAAAATGTTCAAAGTATAGCACGTACACTTGCAGTAGATAAGTGTCAATACATTGAGCCTGAGGGTGATACGTAAGTTCAATTTATGTTGTTAAGTTTCTTGTATTTTGATATATTATATGTTATTGACAAAAAATTAACCTACAGCTTCAATCCTTCAAAACTACCTACTCACAAGATTCAAGATATCATAAGCAAAAAATATGATGCTCCTTACTTATCATGGAAGAAGATCCAAAGGAAATTAGGGATATGTGATTTGAAGAATTTCAAGTATACTTATTTGGCATGAATTCAAATATTTAATTTAATTTGTATTAATATTTTTTGTTATGCCTATATTTTTTACATAAAGAATTTAGGTGGTTGCCTGAGCATAACACGAGGATCAGAACAAATTTTGAGAGGAGAGGATAGACCCGTCTTAGGGACATGTTCACGGACATTAAAAAGTCCGGGCAGCGTCCAATATGGATTAGAGAGGGCGTATGGGCAGATCTGAGTAGAGTTTTGGGCGAGCCCTGAGTTCACAAAAATAAGATAACATAATAAGCAGAACAGAACATCTGATTGTGGGGGTTTAGGAAGCTCTCTTCATACTAGTGGATATGTTCCTCATACAGAATATAGATGATGACTGATAAAAGCTTTAAATTAGTTTAATAAATATATTATTTACTTAAGGGAAAACTCTATAAGATGGTAGTGAGGCTTGCAATGCTTTATGGTGCTGAATGTTGGCCATTAAAAGAGAAGCATAATATTAAGTTAAGTGTGGCAGAGATGAGGATGCTCAGGTGGATGAGTGGCTTTACCCTTAGAGATAGGATACGAAATGAGCACATATGTGAAAAGGTTGGAGTAGCTTCAGTAGAAGATAAGATTAGAGAGAGTCGCCTTAGATGATTTGGTCACATAAAACGGTGGTCTTCCAATGACCCGATTAGGAGAGTAGAGGTATTAGATTTGACTTATGCTAAGAAAGGTAGAGGCAGACCTCAAAAAATCTGGCAAGAAAATATTAGGAATGACCTTTCTTTATTAGATTTAAACGAGAATTTGACCTTTAATTGAACATAATGAAGAAAAAGGATTCATGTAGCCGACACCATGTAGTGGGATAAAGGCTTGATGTTGTTGTTGTTGTATAAATATATCTTTTATTTTCATAAAGAGTTTCTTGGTCGGGAGCCGACACCGCTGGAGTTGCATACGAGAACTCATCAACATCAAGCTGACCATCAGTGGGTTGATCAAAAGGCTAACAAAGCTTATGTGAGTATAATTTTTTGGAGTTTGGAAATATAAATTTATTATAATAAAACTCATTCTAATATTAATATATTTTATAGATTTATTCTCGCATGATGATTTTGTACGAGCTCGGGAAAGTCGTCAGTCCACTGGTGAAGGATCATTTTCAGAATCGACCAAGTATTCTGAGTATCATACATGATCAGATGTTGGAGGAAGGCAGAGGGGGAGGGTATATGGCTTGGGTTCGCAAGACTATGCTTATGAGGGCAGTTCATCCACCTCAATAATTTATAATCCTGTGGAGCTGAAGAAAGTGTAAGTCAAAGGGTTGCAGTGTTGACGAGAGAGATAGAAGAGATGAGAAATGTTCAAAATGAGATGCAGGCAAAGCTGCGATCCTACAGAGATGAAAATCAAAAGAAGAAAGAGCAAGAGCAAGAGCAGCCACATACATCACCAGATAGCGACAACACGGAGGAGGATTAGTACTCTTTTTTGTTTGATGAACTTATTGTAAACTTATTTGGTTTGATGAACTTATGATGAACTTATTTGGTTTGATTTATTGTTTGGTTATGAACTTATTATGAGTTGATTTGTTTTGATGAATATATTTGTGATAATTATTGTGATTGATTATAGTGGCGTGTTGCCCATATTTGTAAAAATTATTATATTTTCTGTGCAGGTTTAGAGTCCAGGGTGAAAATCAATAAAATATAGGGGAGATTGTCATTTTTTTTTAAAATGCTACAGGTTTCTGGCGGTCAACCGGCGGTTTGGCCGCCGGAAACTTCGATACCGGATAGCTAACATCAGCCGCCGGAAGATTACTATTACCGCCGATAGTTTCTGGCGACTTATCAATGGTTTCTAGCGGTGGCGTCGCAGGTAATTCCTTCGGTTATGACCGCCGGTAAACCGCCGGTGCGTTACCGATGATATACCGGCGGTTTGGCCGCCGGAAAAATCTGACTAAACTGGCGATTAAATAGCTGGTATGCCGCCGGTAAATAACATGCGGTCACCAGCGTTATGACCGCCAGAAAAATACCGGCGGTACGGTCCGCCGGTAAATCGTCGGAAATAAACCACCGGAAACAGTTTCCTACGCGGATTTTAAACCGCTGCAAAGCCGCCGGTTTTTTCCAAAAATGTCGGAAAGCTTATGATAACTGCCAAAATAAGCCGCCGGTACTAAGTGATTTTCTTGTAGTGATTGCTCTTGCTCATATACAATCCACTTTTGTCGAGCAAGAAACATCATTTCATTGAAAAATTCCATGTATCTTGACTTAAGATTGCTCCAATGCCTACAGCTAAAGCATCTATATCCACTTGAAATGGTTTCTCAAAGTTTGGAAGTGCAAGAACGGGTGTTGAAGACAAGCAACCTTAATTACCTCAAAGCTGCTTTGTGATTTTTGGTCCATTGAAAATGTTTAAGTTTTAGACAATCGGTAATGCGTGTCATGATTATGCTAAAGCCTTTGAAGAACCGGTAATAAAAATAATTGAGATTGTGAAAGCTACGCAAGTCGAAGAAGGATTATGGGACGAGCCAGTCAGTGATGGTGGAAATTTTTCGCTGGTCAACTCAAACCCATTTGACAGAGACAATAAAACCAATAAAATATACATTTGAAGAAGCGAATTCACATTTTGAGAGATTTAAATATAATTGGTTTTGTCTTAATGTCGTAAAAATGCTTGATAAATGATTTAAATGATCAGCCAATGAAGCACTATAAACAAGTAAGCCATCAAAGTAAGCAACATAATACTTGCTATGAAATGGCTTTAGGACCTCATTCATCAATCTTATAAAAGTTGATGCTGCATTGCATAGCCAAAGGGCATTACCTTCCATTTATATAATCCCTAGCGAGTCTTGAAAACAGTTTCCATTCATTACCTAGGAGAATACGAATTTAGTGGTAGCCACTACAAAGATCGAGCTTTGAAAATATGGCGTTGCCTGTCAATTTTTCCAATAACTCAACTCTGGGAATTGGGAACTAAAATTTGATGGTTATTTTATTAATAACATAACGGTTTGTACGCATTTGCTAACTGTCATCCTATTTAGGTACAAGCAATGCAAGAACTGCACATGGACTGAGACTTGGTTGTATAATTTTTTTTCTAATAGTTCATCTACCAATTGTTACATAATGCGGTGTTCTTTTGGGCGTAGTCTATAGTGAGGGGGATTAGGTAGTGTTGCGCTAGGAATGAAATCAATCTGATGATGTAAAGCTCGCAATTAGGGCAATGTCATCGATAACGTCTCAGGTACCACATCAACTATTTTAACAATTAAATAATTTTCAGACTCCTATGAGAAGGTTGATTGATAACAAACTGTTCTTTAATAAGGTAAAAATTAAAGATGTCTCTTTCCAATATGATAAAAGAGTTGTTCTAGATACAAGACGCATAGTTGATTTTATGATAGTGGCCATAGCATCGTTGCAGTAGACAATGATATTAGTCTCAACTGCTTACCTTTCCAATCGAAGGAGTAAGTGTTGACTCTTCCATGATAAATGGCCCCTACATCGAATTTTCACGGTCTACCCAATATCAAATGACAAACGTCCATATCTCGCATCACATAACACTTCACAAGTGTAAGATTTGCCAATATTAAATGTAATTCTGTATATTTCAAACGCCAGTATGTTCGTTCCTTTTTTTAATACGGCTTATTTTAAACGGTTGGGGATTTTTTGTTATTTTAAGTTGTAGAGCTTGAACAATAGAAAAAGAAACTACATTCTCAATGCAACCACTGTCAATGAGCAAATCACAAACCTTGTTGTTAACAATGCATTTTGTCTGAAAAATTACATGATGTTGAGAATTGTTTTATTTCCTAAGAGATGACAATAATTTTTCCAAGACACAAACAAGAGCTTCTCCTTCATCGCCAACCATATCTTTAATATGTGTATTCTTCTCTTCTTCTTCTAAATTAACCTGGCCTTTTTCACCTTCGACATCGAATAATTTTAATTGTTATTTTTTAGGGCATTCATTGGATTTATGGCCTTATTGGAAGCATCAAAAGCATTTAATGACTGCGGGTTGGGAGTATAGGTAATCTTTAGCCGTAGCTTTCGATTTTGTTGTAATCTTGGTTCAATAACAAGTTTAGTTGGGCTAGTGGGGCAAACGTTCCCTGATTGCACTGGGGCATTCCTCGTTGATGAAGTTGATGGCCTTATAGTATCAAGTACTTGGTCAAGAGAATGGTGTTGATGTGAGTTACTGCAGGATTGTCGAGCAAACTATATTTCAGCCTTGAGAGCGAAGTTTAAAACATGTGATAGGTTTCATACAAAAAAACTCTAGCTTGTCCTGGATGGTATCCTTCAAACCGCTGTTATAATTTGTGTGAAGTCCATTTTGCGAATGGACAAGATTTGGGCAATGTCATATAATTTATTTAGTGATTAGACATTATTTGGGTAATTTTTGCTAGCGTCATGCTCACTAACAAAGTGTTGCTCGATTGAATCGCATACGAACAACTTCCATTTTGTAATCGAACAAAACTTTAATCATTTCATTATGATCGAGACACTCTGATCTTTGTTCTAAACGATGTCTTATTTACCAAAAATAATAGATCATCGCCTCCGTTACTTGCATTGATCGTGCTACATATGTAGAGGTCAACACTCCTTAGATTATTTTCACTTGTATCATGGAAAATTGAGATTTGTTTCTTAGGGTAATTGTTTGCAAATTGAAAATGTTTTTTTTTTTTTTTGGACATTTAGGTCACTTAAGAAAAACTAATGCACACATCACATACACAAACTTCGAATCCAAGACCTTTGGTTGGTAGCCAAAACTCATAACCTACAGATCAAGATGAGCTACATGCAAATTGAAAATGTTCTTAGGCAAACAATCATGATAAGTCTGTTGTGATGACAATTTAATAGCTGAGCATTACTTTGAGCTCCTTCGTGTTGCAAAGAAATCGTTCTCAAGCAGTTGAATAAAATGAGTTGATGTCCATGAAGGCGATACTAGATAACAAGATGTGTTAGTACGCCATGGAGTAGATGGACATTGCCGATCTGAGAGATGCAGAGAAAGCATATTCATCATAAACAATGTACGGTGGACGTGGACATTGCAAGGGATTCGGATTTGAATGTTCTCATATATCATGGAAGTGTATCAGAGCAAGAAATCATCTTCATTGGATTAAGTTCAACTTTCAACATTGAAGCAGACTAAACATAATTATCAACAAGGTGAAGAGGGATGATCAGTATTGTCTGCAATGCCAAAGCATGAAACACAAATGATATTTTCTGTTTCGAAGCGCAAGAAGAAAAATTAGCAAACCAAAGCATCTGATTTTAATCGCTAAACATGCATCAAGCAACTAATTAGACCTTGCATACTTAAATATTTATAAATCCCAATGATATTAAAATTTGTACCAGAAATTTTATTTGATTTAAGATATATGGATATAAAATCAAGAGGCAATTTTGTGAGTAATCCTTCAAACTTAATTATTCACAAAACTAACGTTCAAACATCTCCATTTGCAATACAATCACTCAAAACTCGAAGAGCACCATGAAATTCTAACCCATATGCTTCACTTTCAATAAATTCCCAATTAGTCGGTAATAACACGAGCAAACATAATAAACTGAGTTGTTCATTTTCTTAAAATGCTACCCGACAAAAGATGTTTGGCAAATACTATATATCAAGAAGAATCAATTAAGAAAAATAAACCACACATTAAAAATTATTAAGCAGGGTATCTTGAAAATCTAACCATTACAATCACACGGTAGAAAATAATAACGAATAATATAGCTAAACAACATAAACAATTAAGCAGGTCAGTCGGACAGTGATGTTCTAAATAAATTTAGGGATAAACAAAAAAGCAAATAAAAAAGTGGGATAATGGTTAATTGAACAGATCAAGTGTTAAGGTTATTAGATTTTGAATATAGACGAAGAGATTGAGCCAGCGAAAGAAGACTAGAGAAGAAGAGGAGGAAGATTGTTCCAATGCGATGTTAATTAGCCCTAATCGACCCCCAACGCCTTTATCATCGAGAACGTCATAAAGAGACAAGAAAGAAGAGAAGAAATTACCAGCGGCGGTGGCGGCAACAGCGAAACGATAACTGAGAGGAATCGCCGGCGATCGATCGCAAGTCCGGAGATTAGAGACAGAGGAATCGCGCGGGGTTTCTATTTTAGCTGGGCTATGTTATAAACAAACTTTTGGCGCTAAATGGGAACGGAAGTATGTAAATAAAATGGGGAATTTAAATGGGGATTTTTGACTTGGGGGGTCGAGTCAAATATTTTTCTAAGTGAGCTGAGTTTGTTTAGTTGTTATTGAGCTTGAGTCCAGCTCGAGCTCGACTCAAGATTGTTTACTAAGCTCAATCTAGACTCCTTAAAAAATTCATATGCTTGAGCTACACTTGATGGCTCGAGTTCTAACTCGATTGTTGAATTTGATTTCTTATTTTTAAATTAAAATATTCAGTTTTTCTTAGATTTTTATTCCTTTAATAAATAATTAATTTAGATTATTAAAACATATTATATAATATTAATTTAAATTACATATTAAATACATTTTAATTTAATCGAGAGACTCAACAAGCTTTTGAGCCGAGCTAGGCTCGAGCTCGAGTATAAGCTCAAGTTTGGATTCGTGGTTCAATAAGCTCAAACTTGTGAGCTCGTTAATTAGTCAAATTCGAGCCGGCTCAGCTCACTTACTCTCCTGCTCCCCTCCAAGCACTAATAATCGGTCAAATATGCATATTATTTATTAATTTATTTATATTAAATATATCTAAAACTTGGGTTTCAATTAAAATAGATATCTTCTATTTGTGGACTCTTTTGTTAAAGCCCTTTGCAAACAAAATTGGTTTAAATTGTTTCTTATTTGCAATGTAATTCAAATTTGATTTGAACCAGCTCGATCTCCACTCGAATATGATTCATACCCATAGATCGAACCAATTTCAAACGTTGATCAAATCATAATTTCATTTGTAAATTGGGTTCGAGCTTCTTGTGAACTCATCTTCTTCTTCGCTTGGTGCCAACCATGCGATGCCTTCTCTGCAAGCTCATCTTCGCATGCACCGATGGTGCGATATTGTGATGATGCCTAATGGAGTGTAAACAAGTCAAGTCATGCACCAATCTTTGTGGCATGAATTTGTACTTGACTAACTAATCAAATGCGAGCTCAAGCTAAAATTTAATCCAAAGTTAGCTCACCAAGCTAACTAATTCATTAAGAAAAAAAAAATGTATATGGATATAATGTAAACGCCTAGATGAGAAGAAGAAGAAACGGAAGCCACTCAACCTTCAACATCAGAATTACAAGAACTGATCAGGACTCCAAGGATTTCTATATGCAAACAATGAAACAACCACCAACTTAATAGAAGAATTCAGGATACACACAAACTCCTAATTCTCACTTATAGATAACTATTGCAGAAAAATTCTTCTCCTCTGTTTATTGGCAATTAAGTCTATGTAGACTTACAGGAGGCAATTCTTCCCAATTATATATGAGCAATACAAAAGGAAACATGAAACTACATAAATTAAGAAGATATTGCTCGCTTTGATCTAAAGGCCTCACGATTTTGTCCTGTAGGTGTAATTTTTGAGGAGGCCACTCATCTCAAGATTTCTCCGAGACGATCACACTTAACTACGGAGTTTCTTAATGAAATTTCAATAATTACATCGAAAGGCACCTCGATGTTTAAAGATTTAACTTCTTTTACTTAAAAAGTTGGATGCATAACAATCAGAACTAAAGAGCACCACATAGACGCTCCAGGGTCAGATAGTTATCTTAATAAAATGGTACAAAGAGTTAGAAGTTAGAGCATCTCCAACCGAACACCAAACGAGCATATGGCGTCGTTCGGTCGCTCCAGCGGAACGCCAAATTTTCCGTCATTTACTTGTGGGTGAACAGTGCAACGCCAATATTGACATCGCACTGTTCACCTAAAACGGAAAACGCTCGAAAGGGAGAAGGATCGTTACCTTCGCATAAGCACATAAAATGGCGTTTGATTGGAGCAGCACCACGACATTTTAGTGTTTTGCTGTATTTTGCCGTGAAAAATGGAGTTCTCTGTTGGAGATGCCCTAATAAAAATTTAGCTCAGACGATAAAGAGAGAGAAATTTGAATTGTGTTTAGTAGCCAAATATAGCTAGCTAATAAGGAACTTTTATTTTATCCAGTGAACGTACGCTCCTCTACGTTCTGTTTAGGCAAAAAAAGCGCCTGTACCGAGTACCGAGTTGTACCGAGTTTTTTCAAAAAACTCGGTACAGGCGCTTTTTTGCATAAACCGAATGTAGAGAAGCGTACGTTCACTAGATGTAATAAAAGTTCGCTAATAAGACAAGTCAAGACAAAGCTCTAATTTGGCTTTGTCATCTCATCGGTTAGACCTCATGTTGAATTCTGAGCTGTTTCACAGTTTTATTTGACTTCATTACACCCCAAAACAACCACAACAAATAAGTAGAATAATCAGATCTCTTGGTGTTTTCATACAACGAATCTTCAACATTTTTTCACTAATTTGATTCATACTGTTTCTTAATGCACTCTTAATTAAGCAATTTCTTTATTTACATGATACTAAATATTCACTCTAAATACAATTAACTTAAAATAGTGCATAAACACTCACAGTTATAATGTAGATAGAATCAAATCATTCCTTAAGGACACCATGGTTCTCTTCCTTCTTCCCTACCTTCTATCCTTCCTCCTCTTCCCCATATTGTTCTTCTATTGGAAGATAGCTAATGGATATTTCATCTCGGCCTCAAAGCTTCCACCTGGTTCTTTATCCTTTCTCCCTCTCATTGGCCACACCCTCTCCTTCGTCAACCCTCACCCTGCATCCTCAATGGGAAAGTTCCTTCAACAAAACATAAAGAGGTCTAATCATCTCTCTATCCTTTTCTTTTTTTTGGTTCTATACGCGCGTTGATCAAAATTTGATCATGATAGATCTGCAAACTCTGGGTAAACTAGAGTTTCTTCAACTGACAGGATCGATGCTTCTAATATATATTATTGTTGGGGAATCAAAGAAAAATTTTATATTATATGTTTTTTTTTTTTCTTTTGGACATTTAGCCCTATTAAGCAAACTCACACATGCACAAGACTGGAATTCAAAACCTCTTGATTGATGCTCAAAGCTCTCGACTAACAAACCAAGATGAGCTGCGTTTATATTATAAAAAAATACATAAGATTTTATCAAAATTTATTAAAATAGTGAGAATCATAGTGGATCTATAGTGGGAGCATTTATGAGAAATTATTACGTGTGAACACCATATGTAGAAGCTACATTCGAACTCCAAAGAAAGTATGACACATGGAGTAGTGTATTACTATGTAAAACTAGTCATTACTGTGCATTATTGTGTTAGCAATGCCCAGTAATACATAATAATAAACTAGTTCATGCGTTATGTTTTCATTGGAGTTCAAATACAGCTCTACGTCTAGTGTCAGCACGTTATAATTTCTTCAACCTGACATAATATAACAAGTTTTACAAATTTAATTTATAAATTTCATCAATACTTTTTCCAAATAGTTCTCTTTTGAGAATCGCCATATGTTTTCCTTTATAAAAAAGATATGTATGATGATTTTTTTTTTTGTTTTTTTGTTTTTATTTTTATTTTTATTATCTTTCAGTTAATGATATATGTGATTTTGATAAATGCTTATGAAGATATGTAATTTTTTTTTCTAAAATCAAATTATTAAAATCAACAATTAAAAAAATCAATTATTTTCGTAATTGTAATGAGGCAACTCATATTTTTTTTTAATTATAATACCGAAAAACTATTTGACTATCCAAATGAAAGCCATCCAAAATGAAGTTTAATGCTTCATTTGGGACATCTTTCTTATTGCTTTCTAAAGTAAATTTTTAGTATAAAAATTTTAAGCTCAATAAATTTTTGTATTAAAAAATTGCCTTAGAAAAAAAATAAAAAATTGTTCCGAACGAAGCATGAAGCTTTAGGTTTCATTTGTTGTAGTTTTCTTATTGCTTAATGAAGTAACTTCCTAGTATAATTTTTTTTAAAACTTAAAAATTTTTAACTAAAAAACTACTTCAGAAAATAATAAGAAATTGTCCCAAATGAAATCTTTAATTAATCGAAATGATTTAATTATTGCAAATATTGGTTGAAATAGAGTGCTCTCATAATATTATTAAGAAAAGGTGCTATGAATTAATGGATCATGATATCGATCAACATGCATGTTGGTTTTGCTTACAAATACTTTCTAACCTAATTTGAGTTTGTGTTCATATATACTAAGAAAAATTTCTGGCCCTGCCCCTTGATCAAGTGTGGCTCCACCAACAATATCTTTTATAAAGACTTAGTTTTGACTTCATGTGGGTATAATACATGTAGATATATGCATCTTTTCCGATATCAAATTCCCATATTTTTTATTTTAATAAATTAACATATTTGAAATTCATTCAAAATAGACTTTTTTTTAATAATTTTTGGTGTTTACGTGTTTTGCATGCATGCATGCATGGGTAATTAACCTACGTACGTACGTGGAGTAGATATGGGAAAATATTTCAATGTCATGTCTTTGGAAGACGAACTATTGTCTCATGTGATGCTGAATTCAATTCCTACGTGTTAAACAATGAGGAGAGATTGTTCATAGCCAGTTATCCGAAGACCATTCCCGGAGTTCTTGGGGAACAGACTCTGCTGGCAGTGACCGGAGAACCTCACAAGCACTTACGTAGCATTGTAATAAGCCTTATGGCAGCCGTAAAGAATCCTGAGAAGAGCTCTTTCTTCTCTGATATTGAAGACAGCGCTCTCTCTCTCATGAGATCTTGGGCGAATAGAGAAACTTTACTACTTTGTGAAGAGACTCGCAAGGTAATTAATTATTAATGAGTACTATTTATACATAGTACGTAGGAATTTCTAATAGTTATCTATTACCTAAATTAATCATGAATTATTTATATAAACGAATAGTTAAGAGACTAATGTAATTTAAGTTGAATAACCATTTAGTTTGTTTTGCAGTTCACATTCAGTATTATAGTGAAGCAAACATTGAGCCTTAAGCCCGAAGATGAGGAAGCCATTCAGATTCTCGATTGCTACAAAACATTTATGAAAGGACTAAGTTCACTTCCTGTTAACTTCCCTGGAACTGCTTATGCCAAGGCAATAAAGGTCATTAAAAGAATAATTAATAATTAATTCTACTGATCTTTTCATTTATATACTAATTAGTTAATAATTACTGATGTATGGTTGCTTTTGCAGGCCAGGCATCGAATAAGTGATATTTTGAGAGGAATTATGAGGCGCCGAGCTGAGCAATTGAATATTAATAATGGAGTAGATTTTCTAGCCATTTTGTTAGCTGATGATAATGTAACAGAGGAGAACGTTCTTTCACTTACCATTGATCTTCTTCTCGGAGGCTATGAAACCACTGCCATGTTGCTTGCTGTGCTGGTCAAGCATCTTACTGCAAATCCAAGTATCATGGAAGAATTGAAGGTAAACATATAATTAAATATCCATATGATCACAATGTTTAGGTTTTTAATTCATGAATTACATAAAATTTTTTTAATATATTTTTTATATTAATAGAATTCTATTAAGAATTAAAATAATAATACTGTATGGATTTTTTTTTAGTTGAAATTCACAGAGGGGCTAACACATTAATATAAAACAACATTACATAGTCCTTAAGGGGACAATCATCTCACTAATGCTCAAAGAGCTACAATCATTAAAAGAAAGAAAAACTTAAGAGCCGATAGTCCCCATCTAACAAAATACAAAATTGCTTAAATACACTCTAAGGCGGCACCCGAAATGCACCCAAAAATCAGAAAGATCCAGATTAACACAATCAGTAGAAACTTTTTGGCATAATACTGTATGGATATATGCCTACTAATTCGGTATTAATTTTTATTTTGAATGTTATAATTTATAAACGAAATAAAAAAAAGATATAGTTTTTTTAAAAAATTGAATTGTTTGTTATTTTTCAATAACATTTGCATATATTTATGTAACTTCAAATTTCAAATGAAAATATTGGTGAGCGCATGCATGCAGGAAGAGCACGTTAGGATAATGAAGAACAAAAGAGGAGAAAGGCTTGGATGGGATGATTACAAGAAGATGGAATTCACTCAGTGCATTATAAATGAATCACTTCGAGTTGGTAATGTGGTTAAATTCCTTCATCGAGAGACAATAAAGCCCATTGAATACAAAGGTAAGCAACAATATATTTATGCCCATTGAATATGCATTATAGTGCATATATAATTAAGCTGTTCGTGAAAGAGTGAATTATGTATTTTTGCACAAAAAATCAAAATCCATCAACATATATATATAACTCATGATATATAGAACCATATAATTGACATCCGATCGATCCTTAATATCTAAAGTTCTTCTTTATATATAATCATTAGAAGCAATTAATAAATCCTTGATCATTATATTATTGCAGTACTTTTAATGACAAAAAATAAAGCTATTTATATGATCGACATCTAACTCTTTCATTGCTTATTCTAAATGCTTCATTCAAGGCTTCGAGATTCCAGCAGGGTGGAAAGTTCTTCCCATTATTACAGGAGTTCACTTAGATCCGTCTCTACATTCAGATCCCTCCACCTTCAATCCCTACAGATGGAAGGTATATATCTATCTATCTACAAGAGGTTTTATGAATTAATTATAATTTAATGGGTAATTAATTATATTTTAATGAATAATCAGAATGTGGATTCAGCAAGAGGCTTTATGCCCTTTGGAGGAGGAAAGAGAATGTGTCCAGGATATGAACTTTCAAAGCTTGAGGCCAGCCTCTTCATCCATCATCTTCTTCTTAATTATAGTTGGGTTCCTTTGAACAGCTCAGACTGGCCAATCTCCTATCCTTATCTTGACTTCAAAGATGGCTTTCGAATTGCGATAAGGCCCCTTTAATGCTTCAATTTAGATGATAAAATGTGCTTGTTAATTAAGTTGATTTTTATTTTGTATTTTTTCATAAACAAATCATCGTGATTTGAACATAATGAGAGCGTATATAATTCAAGTGTTAATTTATTTTGTAATTTTTGCTTTCGAAGAAGCTTGTATGGATGTTTTTGTTAGCATTACTTCCCTCTAGTTGTTATGTATTTACCTTTATGCCATTGTATTCTTATAAATACACTTGCTGTACCGCTGTAATGAATATGAATTACCTTTTCTTTCAATTTTTTTTCTCTCTGCCTTCTCCGCCCAAGGAGATCCTTGGCTGTTGTTCTCTCATGATATCAGAGCTAGCTATGGGAGATCGAGATTCGGCCAATTCCCTTCCTCCCTCCTCCTCCATCACCATCTCTGAATCTTCCTCCACCGCCCTGTCTATACCTCCCGCCCTCAAGTTCTTAGTCTCGAATATCAAGAACCTCGCTCCGCATCACCTCACTATGAATAACTATGCTATATGGCGGGCGCAAATACTTCAGCAAATCACCACCAATGAGTACGCCGGCCATCTAACCGACATCACCACTTCACCAACCGACGTCGATTCCACCGATTACGCTCGCTGGCAGCTTGCAGACAACAATCTACTATCCACCCTCTTCTCAACAATTTCTCAATCTATTCTACCATACATTCTTTCCTCCATCACCACACATGAAGCTGGGTCGATTCTTGAATGGCGCCTCCAACCCACTTGTCATTCTCGCATCATCCAACTAAAGAATGAACTTCATCACGTTCAACTGAAAGATCTTACCATGCAACAGTACCTAGCTCAGATAAAATCAATAGCTGACAACATCGCCGCCTCCGGATCAAAAATTGATTCGGAGGACATCATCATATATATCTTTAATGGTCTCCCGTCCACCTACAACTCCTTCAAGACCTTCATTTGTACCTCTCTTCTACCTATAGATCTCGACACTTTATACTATCTTCTATGCAGCGAGGAGATTAATCTCCATCAAGAGCACCTCAAAGATCAAACAACAAGTTCACCGGCTACAACTCTCTATGCCTGTTCATCCAAAAAATTATGTGGACGCCCCCATAAATGATTCTTTAAAAACAATAATCCTTTGACATTCTCTAGCAACCTGGCGAACCAAACACCTCAGTCCTCCCCCACTCCGTTCGCTAAGCCAATTTGCCAAATCTGTGGCAAGACCGGTCACATAGCCCTCAACTGTTGGCATCGCTGCAACTTCAAGTTCGCTCCCACTGTTTCAAGATCGCCACGTGCCCTCTTAATTACTTAACCATCCGCCTCATCCGGCCACTCAAGACTGGGTTCTTGCTCTGGTGCATCAACCCATCTCACACCGGATGACACTTATCTTCAATCACCTATTGCCTATCATGGATATGATATTGTTTCTATTGCCAATGGATCCGCTCTCTCCATTCAAAACTCCGGTCAAGGCATCCTTCCTCTTCTCGACACTCATAAGCTTCGTCTTTGTAACCTTTTTCATGTTCCATCGCTCACACACAATCTTTTATCTGTTTCTAAACTCAACTCAGATTATTTTGTCTCAATTTGTTTCAATGCTAACGGATTTGAAATTAAGGACATTCAGGACCAACGACTGCTTCTTCATGGGCATCTTCATAACGATATTTGTCATATTCATATGTCACCCGACACCTCACTCGAGGCTCTTACTGCTACCACCACGTCTTCTAAACTTTGGCACGCTCGCCTCAGCCATCCGAACAATCATCTCATCCCGGTTCTAGCTAACAGCATACCTGATCTTTATAATGTTTCTCATTCTTTTGTTTGCACTTCTTGTAACGTGACCAAGAGTCACAAGCAAAATTTTAATAAAAGTCTCTCTATTACTTCAACTCCATTTGAACTCATTTACACTGACATATGGGGTCCAGCTCCGCCAAATTCTTTAGATGGATACATAAACTATATTATTTTCATAGATGACTTTACTCGTTTTTCGTGGCTCTACCTTATGTATTCCAAACACGAAGCTATAGCAAAATTTAAATCATTTTGTAATCTTGTTAAAAATCAACACTAATGCACCCCCAAAACTTTACGCTCCGATGGCGGCGGTGAATTTATTAGCAACACATTCAAATCTTATCTGCAAGAATCGGGTATCAATCAACAACTTAGCTAGCTTCCCTCACACTCCTGAGCAAAATGCCTTATCCGAACGGAAACACCGGCACATTCTCGATCTCACTTGAACTCTTCTTCATGCTTCCAATCTTCCGAATAAATTATGGGCTGAAGCTCTGTCAACAGCTCACCATCTCATCAATCGTCTCCCTTCCAAATCCATCTCCCTTCAAACCCCTTATCAACGCCTTCATGGACAATCTCCAAATTACTCTCATCTTCAAATTTTTGGCTGCCTCTGCTTTCCCTAGCTAAAACCTTACACATCTAATAAATTCTCACCACGATCTCACAAATGCATCTTTCTAGGCTACTCCACCCTTCACAAAGGTTACAAATGCTTTGATTTCACTTCAGGCAAGACTCATACCTCTCGTCATGTCATATTCTACGAGTCCACCTTTCCTTATAAAACCATAAACCAAACAGGTGCTCCCACTCAATCCTTACCGAACAACTCCATCCCACCCCTTCTCCTCATTCTTACATCATCTACTACCACCTCAATCGTCCCACCTCCTCCCTCAAATCAAACTCATATACTCAACCATCTCCTATGCCAACCAGTCGTTCACACTCTTCTTCCATAAATACTTCGATTCCAACTCACACTCCAACAATCACTCCTTCCCCTCATCAACCCAGACCGACCAACACTCATCCCATGCAGACTCATCTTAAATTCGAAATTTCAAAATTGAAGCAAATCTTTAATCTCATATGCCACACCCTTCCCAATCTACTCCGAGAACCTACACCCAAGCGAACAAGTTCGACCATTAGCATAAAGCAATGCTTGATGAATACACGACTCGCCAGAAACTGGGCACCTGGTCCCTTGTACCCACTCCACCAGATAAACCGATCCTCGATAGCAAATGGACCTTTAAAACCAAACTTCTCCCTACCGGCCAAGTCGATCGCTATAAAGCACGTATTGCCTCTCTTGGCGATGATAAAAAATTTGGAGTAAATTATACCGAGACTTTCAGTCCTGTTGTGAAAATGCCTAGTATTTGCATATATATTACTCACTCTTGCTCTTCAACGACATTGGCCAATGCTCGAACTTGATGTCTCTAATGCATTCCTGCATGACGATCTTCCAGTCAACATCTACATGAGCCAACCCCCAGGATTCGAGGACCCACACCATCCCACCTCCATCTACAAGCTTCACAAATCACTCTACGGCCTCAAGCAAGCACCCTGCCAATGGTTCCAGAAACTAACAAGCTTCCTTCAATCCAAATGATTCGGGTTTAGTCATTCTGATCCCTCACTCCTTATATTTCATCAAAATTCTATTCTCATTTATATATTAATCTATGTGGATGATATTCTCATCACAGGTAACGATCAGTCCGACATTCAACTTCTGTTAAAATAGCTACACTTACAATTCACTCTCAAGCAACTTGGTCAAATTTCCCTCTTTCTCGGAATTCAAGTACTCAGACTCCAACCGGCTACTTCGCACAACAACACTACGTCACCAAACTTCTACATGATGCCAGCTTTGATGATTGCAAAGCAGCGCCCACTCATGTTACGCCGAAATCCAAACATCAACACAACAATTTGCAACCGTTCCACAACCCAACTCTCTACCATAAACTCACCGGATCACTACAATATCTATTCATAACCCGACCTGACATTGCCTTTGCAACCAACCTCGTCTGCCAACACATGCAACAACCAACCGTCCAAGATTTTCAAGCTCTTAAATGTCTACTTCTGCACATCAAAGGGGCCATATCCTTCGGCCTCCCCATCACATTCGGGGACCTCACTCTAAACTCCTACACCAATACCATGGATCGAAAGTCCATTTCGGGATTATGCACCTTCTTGGGCCCAAATCTCATCTCGTGGTCCATCAAAAAGCAAGTCACGGTTGCAAAATCTTCTATCAAAGTAGAATATAGATCTCTATCGGCTGCCATTTCAGAGGTCTTCTGACTCCGTCAGCTAGTTGTAGAACTACATATTCCACATCTATCCCCGACCACGAATCACTGCAACAATGTTTCCGCCATAGCTCTCTCAAAGAATCCCATCTTGCACCCCAAAATCAAACATATAGAGATTGACTACCACTTCATTCAGCAATACATTGGGACTGGTGACATAACACTTACTCATATCTCCTCAACGGATCAAATCGCTGATATTCTAACAAAGCCTTTCTCCATCAATCGGTGTAACGCCCTTCACAGCAAATTAATCATTCAACCTTCGAATGATATATTAATTTGAGGGAGGCAGTTAGCATTACTTCCCTCTAGTTGTTATGTATTTACCTTTATGTCATTGTATTCTTATAAATACACTTGCTGTACCGCTTTAATGAATATGAATTACTTTTTCTTTCAATTCTTTTCTCTCTGCCTTTTCCGCCCAAGGAGCTAGATCCTTGGCTGCAGTTCTCTCAGTTTTAAGTAGTCAGATATAACAAAATGGAATTAAATAAAAGTGATTTCACATTGCCTATGTTATGATTATTTTGTTTTCTTATTTCCCAGTGTCGATATATATTGACTATTAAATTATTAGCTAGTCTGGCTGAAAATTAAGAAGATTAATTAGAAAGCTATTAAGTCAGATGTATTACATTAATAAACTATAATTTTTCTTAGATTAATTGGTGATTTTTGAGGTTTTATTTAATTAATAATGTTTAACTATATTCATCATTTTTTCCTTTGGAATGAAAATGTTGACCCCTATACCTCAAACCACGTGATAAAGGACCCAAACTGCTGAATAAAGCAATATGTACCTTGGCACCGCACGTCACTTGAAGAGTCAAACAACTCCTGATTATTAAATGGACGACGTCGTTGCGATCAGGATACTGAATTCTATTGGGTCGAGGACCCTCACAATAGAATCGGATGAGACCGGTCAAAAGGGATGACCAACACCCGAAATTAAAGCGCGAGGCTGATCAAACAATGTCGGATCGACAAATGGACTTTACCGTTGCGTCCGGAATAATGCCATCCTCTAAAATTTGTATTTTTTTGTTTATTCAATTTGAAGCACTCATATTGGTGGCACATATCTCGAGGCAATCCTAATATAATGCAAGGGCGCACACATCGAGGAAATTTGCCTCTACGGAGACGACATGACGTCCGATTGCCAAACGGATGGCACCGTTGCGTCCGGAACATCGTCGACATTAAGTGTCTACATTTTATTTGATCAAATTGGATCGTTTGAGGTGGTGTCGCAAATTTCAAAGTGCGATTCAAATATAATAATATGTATTTAGAGGAAATTAATTCTCGACGACAGCTGAATGACGTCCGATTGACAAACGGACTTCGTCGGTGCATCCGGAGTGCCGTCAACACCCTAAATGCACTATCAATTAATTTAATTTTGATAATCGATGAATTCGACACGTTAAACGAGGTGAAATACACACTAATTTTGAGGCGAATGCACACATTACTAGGCGAAGGCATCTTAATCGAAACCTTTTGGAGGGGGTTATCACACTTCCACCAATCTGATTTATCAATTAATTAAATAATAATATTTTATTATTTAATATTATTATTAGGTCTAATAAAATCAGAAGTCAGAACTAATCTCAAATCTCAAATTAATGTTCTTTCCTCGTTCTGTTGAAGTTTTGCTCAGAAATCACGCAAATCCTGCCGGTTGCCTCGAATGGATACGTGGGGTGGTCTTAAGACAGGAATCAATGTTGTTTAAGGATTGGAAGATACTCACTGGAAAGCTCTCACGCCCTTCTTCCCCATAGCTTACGACAAATCTAAAAACTCCTTCCTCCCAGAGCTTTTAGAGTTGGTCTCCCTTTGATTTCCTGAACCAGATCCCTTGCTTCAAACCCCGTCTCCAAACCTCTATCAAAGCAACTCCCGTTTGTCCCTGCTCCAAGCTCGTCAATGCCTGTGCCTCTAAACCGAACTCCATAAGAATCTCCACTCAATCCATCCTCCCTACCATGGCTTATTCCGAAGTCAAGAAGCCCAGGTCAGCTCCGCTCAAGGCCGGACGTCTTTAGCTACAGCCGAAACCTCAGTCTAGCCGTACCCATCCTTCAGATCAACCTCACGGCTGTCCTCTTCAACCCAGGTTGCTTAGTCCGGCGAAACAACCAACCCTCCATCCACTTGAGCCAAAATCCTGGCCGAACAACCCCTTATTCAAATCTTCCTTGCCCGACACCTCTATTCTGTCTAACTTCACTGCACCCTTCTCCCGTCTCTACACGACCACTGTAGCTTCTCCTCACAACGATCTTTTCTCATTTACTTTCATCGAATAGCAGCTTTTGCATGCAATATATTCCCTCTCCACATGTTTTTTCACGTGAGATTGAAACAGAATCTTAAAAAAAAAAAATCATCTCGTCTTCTTCTTAGTAAAGTAGAGCGTCTTTTTTTTTGTGGAAAATTTGGGGCCTAAGCCCTTGTATTACTATGGAAAAAAGAGAACATACAAGTAAAAAGGGAAAGGTAAAATTACAATCAGCTAAAACTAAAAAAATAAAGTTTAGCTGGGAAAGCAATATAAAAAGATCTCAAAAACTATACCACCAAAACAAACCGAAGAAACTATAAGAGGCCAAAATGTGGTATAAACTTCAAAACTTCTTCAGCACTTCATGAAAGGTCGTCATGAAGCAGGACTCAGGCGCTGCAGTCAATACGAAGTCCCAAAATCCCCTGGTTGCCACGCAGACCCTCCTAGGGGAGAAAGGTCTGCAGCTATCATTATTGTGCTAAAAAAATTCCCAACCGTTAGCAGCAAAAAACAATCCACCCGAATGATTCAGTGAATCCACCATGCAGCAAACCAGCAGGCAAACAACCTGCACCAGAATCTCGAAGGGACATTGCAAAGAAATAGAGTAGATTTGTACCAATAGCATGAAGGAAAGTGAAACACATAACCCAACAGTTAGTCAAACATTTCCAGAGCCAAACTGGAGGGCACGTTATCATTTTCCCAAAAAATCCCATGAGTTCTTCCATTTCAGAACCTTTTCAAACATATTCCTCTTTATGTTAAGCAGTAAGGTAGTATGACAGAGAGAGGAGTTTCCAAACCTTCTGCTATTACGCTCTTTCCAAATGTGATAAATGGCACAACAAGTCATAATTTTGTAAAAAAATTTAACCTCGGCATTTCCTTTAAACTCAGATTTTACACAATCCAAAATCTGCAAAATATTGGGCTTAAGAAGAAAACTTTGTAATCCAGGAATGAGAGCAGTAATGATATAGAATGAATAGGAACATTCAAAAAATAAATAAGTAACATATTATTTGTGTAAAAAACAAAGACTGCAAATATCCGGCACAGAAATGTTCCTGATTTGAAGAGCGTATGCAGTTTTCAATCCCCCCATTAATGCCAACCACACAAAAATCGAATGTTTAATGATATTCCTTTTGGGCCACAAGTTTGTGCCAAGAACAATTAGGAATATCCGAATAATACTCCTCAATGAAACTATTGAACTTATAGTTTGAACCGTTTTTCCAAAACAGACAAGGACCAGCTACCCCATCAATATTAAAATTCCCACAAGCAGTCCTCAAATGCATCGAAAAATCTTATGGAAAAACCCAGTGAGAAGAAGAAATGAGGTCTTTCTAGAGGCAATCCGGAATCACCTCATTATAATTACCTCCTAAATATTTAGAGATAGTGGCATTGTTGCACCAGTGGTCCCATCTCAAAGAGATAGGAGCATTGTGAGTAATTTTAAATTGAAAACTAGCTTTCACACCAACAGCAGTCTCACAAATTAACATAATTCCATAGTTTAGAGGCATAAGCAGGTGGAGGTCTCCAAGGAGACCTATATCTATAGAGAAGCCAAGTACAGAGAGGGGAAGGGAAATTATACATCATAAAGATGACAGAACATTTATAGGCAAATTCCAACGCAAAAATGGAAGGGATACCCATACCCCCCTTATATTTCGGCCTACAGATTTTGTCTCAAGACACCATATGCATCTTATTAGAAATATGAGAATCACCAAAAAATAAAAACCTAGAACTAGTTTTTTTAACATATTTGTAGACAATTTTAGGAAGAATGACCCCCCTTATCCAGTAGGCAATGGTGTTATGGATAGTGAATTTGATGTATTGAAGCCTACCAGCAAATGACAACAAGTTCGCCTTCCAACCATTCATTTTCTTGTTAACACTATCCATAAGAGGCAATAATCTTCAATTTTCAGCTTGTAGAAAGACAGAGGGATACCCAGATAAGTGATTTTAGAGATAATGTTGTGAATTGAGAGGACTTGACAAATCTTCGTGGTGTTTCTCAAATGTTTTGGAAACATAATAGCACTTTTGACATAATTAATATGGAGACCTGAAGCATTGGCAAAATCACTTAAAATGTTAGCCAGCAAGTTACAATTATCAATGGTGGCCTCCCAAAAAATCAGCACATCATCTGTATATAACAAATGATTAATAGAATAATCCTCAAAAGAAATTCCCCTAAAGCCCCTCCCCTAAGGAGATTAGAGAAAGCGCCCATAACCAAACAAAAGAGATAAGGACTAATAGGGCAACCCTGCCTTATCTCTGCAGAAGAAGAGAAATACCCCTCAAGGGCTCCATTAAGCACAATAGAAAAATTGACAAAAGGCTTTAATCCAGTTTACAAAGAGGTTGGGAAAACCTTTTTGTAGAAGTCTAGCTAACAAGAATTCACTGGAAACAGAGTCAAAAGCTTTTTTGACATCAAGCTTATCACAGAAAAAATTACCTCTTATTCTTGCCAGCATAAGCAAGGATGTCACTAGCAAGAAGGATATTGTCGGTGGAGACTCTAGATTTGACGAAGCCCGCTTGATTGTCCATGACAATCAAGTTCATAACCGGCTTTAATCTTTCAGCAATAACCTTAGCAATAATTTTGTAAAGAGAGTTACACAAGGCAATCGGCCTATGATCAGAAATAGCAATAGCATTTTTGTTCTTTGGGATGATAGCAAGAGCCGTGGCTTTAACTCCATTAGGCATATAACATTTTTGAAAGAAAGATCTAATATCTCTACAAACTAAAGGACCAATGATGTGCCAAGCCGTTTTATAAAAATAAAAATTAAACCCGTCCGGGCCAGGAGTAGAATTGGAAGACCCATGAAAACCACCTTTTTAATCTCATCGTCCAACACAGCAGAGGTACAGGAATAAGCAAAGCTGTCGGGTAGCATAGACCCAATGGGAAAGATTTCCAGCCGCAAGAAAGCTGGTGGAACAGGGTTATAGAGTTCTTAGAAGTAATCATAGTAATGGTGGAAATAACATCTGAACTAGAAGAAGAGGGATTGCTAGCAAGCAAATTCACAACTGATTTGTTACCACCCCTCCTAGTTCGAATTTTAGAAAAAAGGAACTTCAAATCATCCTCTCCATATTTCAACCAATTCACCTTAGCTCTATGAATTATCCAAGAAGTATGCATAGAGTTGAAATTGGCTAATTCAGTAGTGATCTCCTTATAGGATAAATTTAAAACCGGATTATTGTGATCCACTTGAAGCTTGCCCAACAGAAGTTCTTATTTTTAGACAAATACTCTAAATGTCTCTTGATACAGGTAGAAGACGACCAAATCTCTTTTTTGATGCTACCTTTTAAAAGTTTTAGAGAGCTACAGAAGTGGGATAAAGGATTACCAACATAGGGTTTAGAAAAAACCTCAACAAGATGATCCCAATAACTATCAAGCTTAGTCCAGTAGTTTTTAAAAAGAAACCTGTGATGCATCTGAAAATTCAAACTGGAATGGAGAATAATAGGGCAGTGGTCTGAGCAGGAGGGGTTTTGAATTGAGCAATACAAATCAGCAAAGGCATCCAACCACCCCTCATTCACAAGAACTTGGTCTAGTTTAATGTGTATAGGCTTGTCAGAGCGTTGATTAAACTAAGTGTATTTAAAACCAAGAGTTAAGGTCATTCAGACCATTGCTGAAAATTATATTATTTAAGTCAGTCAAGGCAGAGAGAGTAATAGGAGTACCCCCCCCAATTTTTAGATGCAAATCGACAACAATTGAAGTCCCTAATAAGAGCCCAAGAGAGATGATTAGAAGGAGCAATCTGAGCAATAAAATCCCACAAATTCTTGCGTTGAATAGCACTATTAGAGGAATATATGGCAGAAAGCTGCATAATAGGTTGGTTAGCAACACAAATAATACAAGAAATTAAATGAGAGGAAATCAGAGAAGGCTTGAAACTTAGTTTGGATGCATTCCATTTTATCCAAATCCGGCCTAAAGAGTTAAGAGCAAAGCTGTGACAGCTAGCTTCGTTCACGAAAAGAGAGTGAGAGGAGTCAAAGAAAGGATCCTGTAAAGATAGTACATTGATCCTATTCTCCAAAATGCAAACCTCACGCCGCCATGGGTGGGAAAGACATTAATGATTCTGATTTGCTTGGGTTTTTTTAGACTGCTTCTCCCTTGCAGGTTTCTTAGCGACGACACTAGAGGTTAGTTGTTTACTCTTTCCCAAATTTTTAGAATGATCAGAGTGAGAGTATCCCAATTTTCTC
This sequence comes from Dendrobium catenatum, assembly GCF_001605985.2. NCBI lineage: Eukaryota > Viridiplantae > Streptophyta > Magnoliopsida > Asparagales > Orchidaceae > Dendrobium > Dendrobium catenatum. The sequence goes on along the minus strand of NW_021319878.1, from coordinate 244,132 downwards.
TCCATATGCTCTGATGCTTCATTTTGCTGACTTTGATCATCCTCAATAGTTAAAGCTTCAAATCTATTGGGAGATGTTATAGCTTTAGGTAAAGATGTAGATAAAGTGTTCTGGGTGCTAGAAGAGGAGGAGTTAGCCTAATGAGGCGAGTTTAGATTAGGAATGCCTGAAACAATCGCATCTTCAGAAAAATGAGGCTTACTCAAAGGGATATTTCCAATAATAACATCAGTTTTAAATGGAGAATTTTTAGGGGTGGGAGAGTGTGGATGGTAGTGTAAAGGTTGACCTAAAGCATTGGTGCTGATAGCCTTAGTTTGACTGGAAGGTTCAGTAATGGTTTTTGCCACTTCAGGATTGTCCACATTAACCTCAGACTGCCTATTCTGAGGTTTAGATTTAGCTCGGTATCGGGCCTGCCTGCTAAAACTCCTTCCACGATTTACCTCTTTAGCCTTGGCATTATCATTAACACCATGTTGAGGTTTTGACGGACATGAAGATGCAAAATGCATTAAAGACTTACAGTGGTCACATGGAAACGGATGCCATTCATACTGAACTTTCAGGCTAACATCGTCACCGTCCAAAGAGACATGAATCACCTCCGGGAAGGTGGTGAGATTATCAACCAGAACACAAATTCTTGCATATGTGAGTCTTGCCTTTTGCTCAGTGAGTTTATCCGCAACAACCGGAATCCCGATCTTGCTAGCAATGCGAGAGATCCTCCCCTCAGAATTCCAATATGCTAGAGGTAAGTCGTGGATTTTCACCCAAATAGGAACAGAGGAAAATTCCTCTCTCTTAGGGATGAACTTTGGATGCCATTTTTGGAATATGAACGGTTTTCTCAACAGAAACCACACTCCTCTCGACCACACAATGTCGAAATCTTCCCGACAAGAAAACCGAAAAAGGAAGAAGCCATCATTTAACGAAAGAAGCTGAACAGAACCTGACAAGCTCCAAGTCTTTTTAATGGCACCCAATAAAGCTTCATAAAATGGCCTTCGCCCAATCGAATAGCCAACCAAGCATAAATTCCAATCTTCACATCTCCTTTGCTCAATTTTTCACACGAGAAGGGAATAACTTCGGGCTTCGAAGGATGATGAGAAAAAAGCAAGAGTTTTTGAGGTACTGACCTCTAGTGCAAAAACTTGACTCAAGTTCTTAGGAGTCAAGCTGGCCAAGCTGCCAACAAGCGGACAGAGAGGGGGGAAATCAGATGGAAGAAGAGAGGTGTCCACGAAGAAGAGGAGAAAATTTCCTCCGGCAACGCCGGAGGAGGAGATCGAGAAGAGAAATCAGCATGAGGCGGCACTAGGGCAGGAGAGAAACCCTAGAGCACTCCAGTTCTTCCCATCTCTTTTCGCTCTTACATCCATACAGCCCTCAACTTAAGTAGAGCATCTTAATGGTAGCAGCTTTCATTATTTCAAATTTCAGAGTATGATATCATGTCCTGGGAAATTACTGTGTAGTAAAAAAAAGGGTGGGGGAAGGCATCAATGCTTTAAATAGTCCATATTAAGTTTCTACATAAAGATTCTCACAAGTTTTAGATGACAGGTGTTGATTTAAGATTGCCCATACATTTCAAATTCAAAGTTATTGGATTTTCAACTATCTGAGTACATTTGACCCATGTGATATCAGGTTGCCTTGTTTAAAATCAAAAGTTAGCTGCATAATTTGGCCCACTCAACTGAACCCTCCCTTTTCTCTCATATTGGCTGAACATATCTCAATCTGCTATTTAAAAAAAAAAAAGGGAAGCATAGAAATAGTAAATTAGTAATATTGCTTGTCCATCTCATTATTTTATTCTATCATTAATACTGTTTATTTCATTTATTGCCGTTATTTATTGTAAAAAAAAGCTTTTTTAGTGATTATTATTGATGTATATATAAGAAAAGAAAAAGAGAAAGAGGAGTTAAAAAAAAAGAAGCAAAAAAAGAGAAAAAGAAAGAAAAAAAAAGAGAGAAGATATTCAAAAGAGAGAGAGAGAGAGAGTTTCATTTTTTTGCTTCTCACCGTCACACCGACAACCCTGTGAAGGTACGAATTTTTTTAAACTCAAAACCTCGAGAGCCCATTTCAGAGTTTGCGGCGGACCGAAAAATCGCCCATGCACGCCTTTGTTGCGCGTGGTGGGATGGGACCCCGGTGCGGCGCCTACGATGAGGCAGGTAATCACCTAAAACTTTACTTCAATGTTCGTGGCAGATCGAAAAACCACCCATGCATGCCTTTGTTGTGCGTGGTGGGATGGGACCCCGGTGCAGCACCTACGGCGAGGTGGGGTCGCTCATAAGTACCTCCGATCGGGGGGAAATCAAAAATTGCTTTTCAAATAAAATACTTTTTAAAACCTCATGCACGCCTTTGTTGGCGTGGTGGATAAAAAAAATCACCACCGCGATGTCTCACAAACACCAACCGTGCACGTCTTTGTTAACGTGACGGATAGGTGGCCTCTTAGTTTTTCCCCTAAACGAGGGAGACGCCGGGAGGCTTTCGAATTTTTGTCCGAAAAGGACAAGGACTTAGACAACAACATGGGACATTATTTGTACTTGGACTTGTAAATTAAAGGAACATTAAATGCTACTTGAACTATAACTTGAATAAAGAGGAAGAATTTGAACTTGAACTCAACAAAACTATGAGGACTTGACTATGAACTTGTGCAGAGGACAAGAACTTGGATCAAATCACATTGAACTTAACTTGAACCTGAATTGGAACTTAAATGAACCACAAAAAAGGCTTGAACTTCAATCAAATTCGACCGAGAACTTGGACTTGAAATGAGCCTAGACATCAAACTAAAAATGTGATACATGATATGATATTTAAGGTGATATCATATTTGGTGAGTTAATATGTCCAAATCAAAGGAAAGAAAGAACATACAAGACTTGCAACGAATGTAGAGCCTCACTCACAAATCATGACGAAGAATCATGCAATCAAGTACAAGTTAGTGATCAAGTGGAGTAGCCGCAAACTTTCAACATGACATGTTTATAATCAATGGCAAATGAAGGAAAATCATCTCAATTTGAATGAAGACACTAATAAACATGCAAGTGGGATGATGATATGCTAACAGAATATGCTTGGGGGAGTTGTAATGGGTATAACTTAAATACAACAATCAAGCTCCAAGAAGATACATCAAAGAAAATGATCAAATGCAAATGAACAAGCAATATGAATAGGACTTCTAATTTACACAGAAATAATGTAAAGCCAGTGGTGTTGATATCAGTCAGCCTACAAATCTATGTAAATAAGTCTGAAGGCACTAAGAGGTGGAGCCATCAATGAATGCAATCTATTCACAAGCAAAGGTTGATTGGAAAGTATAATGATATGATTGCAATCAAGACACGAAATTTCATTGAGATATCAATATGGCATCACATTGATTGGGATGAACATGTTATTAATCAAATTTGCTACACAACATCTGAACCATCTTCACATGGCAGTGGAAGATTTATGATGTTCAACAAGGCTCATCCACCATTAACAATCAACAATGGTTGTAAAGAATACGATGACCTACTTGCGGACAATAATAATTAGCATACAATGAGTGTAGTAGTTTTCCCAAAACTCGATAATCGTCTAAACCACAAGCAAAGGTTGATGAAGAGCAAGAAAAATCAAATGATTCTTAAGCACCACGAAGAAGGAAAAAATTTTAGATGAATACACAAACATCAAGTTCAAAGTGACACATAATCCTTCCATAATTGATATCAGTCGACATGCAAGCAAATATAGGAGATTCCTCCAATCAACATACAAAGAAACCAATGATAAAAGCAGGAGACTCATTAGTACACTACGATCCACCTACAGAAAGCAACAAGTAGTGCACGATAATCTACATGTACGAAGTAACAAACAACTATATTTAGAAGCTGCTACGCCACACCACCGGATCTGTAACCTTTGTACAAGAAGATAGAATGCATCAACAAAGTCTGAAGTAAATGCCCCCGTACGTGCATCGTAGTTTGTATACACATAGGTACACTAAAAGGGGGGGGGGGGGGGTATATAATCAAGAACCTGTATGGGCCCCGACGAGCATGTTGTTGATACACACGTAATATCTAGGGATGCTATGCGGGTCAATAAATTCGAACCCGATCCTCCTAAGTAATAGGAGTCGACAAGATTCAATAAATAATTACAAAATACCCTTAAACACCCACAAGGGCCACGACGAGCGTGTTATTGGTACACACACGACGTCTAGGGATGCTGTGCGGGTTAATAAATTCAAACCCGGTCCTCCTAAGTAATAGGAGTCGACAATGTTCAATAAATAATTACAAAATGCCCACAAACACCCGCATGGGCCCCGACGAGCATATTATTAGTACACACATGACGTCTAGTGATACTATCCGGGTCGATAAGTGAATTCAAGTTCGAACCCGATCCTTCTATATGGATCAGTAGGAGTTGACAGGGTTCAAACCATCAAACAAATAAACGATCATGACGATTGATATACTTGTTTTAATACATTTATATTAGGTCTTCAAGACCTATAATCAAAATAATTCACTAATAAATGCACAAAGCCTACGAGAAACCCGATCCTCGATCAACAACTTGGTCGAGTTGACAAGGTTCAGTCTATAAATGAAAATGCCCCCAAACACCCACATGGGCCCCTACGAGCGTGTTATTGGTACACACGTAACGTATAGGGATGCTGTGAGGGTTGATAAGTGAATTCAAGTTCGGACCCGATCCTTCTATACGAATCTATAGGAGTCGACAGGGTTCGAACCTTCAAACAAATATATGATTGTGGCGACCGGTGTATTGGTTTTAATACATTCATACTAGGCCTTCAAGGCCTATAACAATATGAATTCACTAATAAAGGCACAAAGCCTACCAAACCCGATCCCCTATCGGCAAGTCGATAGGTTCGATAAGGTTCAAGACATAAATATTTTCAAATGACCCATAACATCCCGATGATGGCCGTGTTGAATGCAGATCTCAACCGGAGGGGTTTACAAATATTTTTCAAAGTGCCTCCCACAAGTCCACTCAAATATCCAAACTCCACAAATCCCAAAGTCTAAATATTTAAAAATTTGAAATAAACTATCAATCACTCAAAGAAAAATCCATCCACCCTCCGCAATAGTTTGCCGGGGTGGACAAATCAAAATTTACTTCAGCTCACAAAGAGCCAAATGCCTAGTCAAAAATATCACTGAGATCCATTCTCAAACAATCTCCTGCCAATAAGGACGTGGTACGTGTCATGTAACTGGTGGTTTCGCTACCAAATGGCAGCGCAGGATAAACGGTTATAACCCGGGGTCCTCTGAACCGAGTGGTTTTGCCGCCAAATGGCACCACGAAATACTAGTTATTGACAGAGCCAATATGCTCCTTAATGGCATCAAATCCTTGAGATATAAATCAATAGGATATGATTGATAGGGCACAAAGCCCTCTGTCTGCTAAGGTGGATTCAAATTTGTCTTCTTAGGCAAACATCTAACCCAGGTCTACAAGGTCCCCTTGGACGAAACAACCCATGGCTGCCGACAAGGATCATTTTATCAGGTTGGGTCGATTACCTCCTCTGACTAAGTAGACCAGGGACCACGATGGCCCGAGACGACAGAACCACGGGATCTTGATCGGGTCTATCATCCATTCCCCCACCATCCGCTTTAAGTGCAAGATGGTGTAATTTTCAATTTTGAATATCAAATCTCTAAATTTTCCAATCCTCTAAATTCCTAAATTCTTCAATCAGTTCAAATGCCCATTGCTGCTATTATATACCAGATAATACGTATATCCTACATATCTGATTGACGACTAGCCTTAATCGAAAGTTCTTTCTCATTATCGGGAGGGGTAATTAACTATAGGGACTTGCGCCTATAGGAAACCAGAACTCGGATCATAAAGTCCTCGCAAAATGAGGGCGAAATCTTTGGGTAGTGTCTTATCTACAAACCCATCTGCCTTCCAAAATTTACCCTGGAACTTATCCGTTAAAACTCCATCGCCAAAGAAAGCACAACAGTGCGGGCGAAGGCCGGGGCCGAATTTTCGGAGCCCACAAAAAATTTGGATTTTTGCAAGTTTTTATTCAAAATAATGTTAGGAAAATTAAGAGATCTTATAAAATAAGTCTAGAATAAAATGTAGCAGTTTTTTCTCTATACATATCCATACAAAATGATTAATTAAATTAATAATTTTTTAGTGAAAACGTTCTGATAGATTTGAATTTTTTTGGCAAAGGAATTTCATTTAACAATTTCATTATATTAGCTAGATTACTAATATTAAAATTGTTAAGCTCCATTTGGCCAAAGAAAAAAAAAAAAGATAAAGCGTAGATCTCTAGGCATTCTGAAAGTTTGAACTATAGCTAGCTAGAGCTTGAATCTAGTTGATTTGATTGGATCAGTGCCCAATTATATTAAATGATAAAGACATTGATTATTCTAAAAACAGTAAAACACATATTTAAGTGTGTTTATGTGTCCTGTTGTAATTGGTAAAGAAATTGTATAAGCTGTGTCTATAAATATAGTCTTGTCTTGTACTGTTGGGCATTCCTCAATCAATAAAATTTTCTCTATTTTGTGTCTTCTTCCCGTTGTCTTTCCTGTGTGCTTCATCGCCCTACAGGTTAACATGGTATCAGAGCGGGACTTCTCCAGGTTCTAAATTTTTTTTTTCCTCTCTTCTCCGCTTCTGTCGTTTATCGATCGTTCTCCATGGTCGATCAATCGGCTTCCTCCCATTTAGGAACTCCTGCTTCTGATTCCTCTTCTCTCACTGTGATAACTCCTCAACTCAAATTCTTGATCAGTAATATCAAGAATCTTGTTCCTTCCTCTCTTACGGCAGACAACTATCCCCTATGGAGATCTCAGGTGGAAAAGATCTTTAGTGCAAATGGCTTCATGGGTTTCTTGGACGGATCTCTTTCTCTTACCGATGCTTCAAATCGTCTTACAGATCAACATCTTGCTTCTGCCTTATGTTCTGTAATCACTCCGACTATTTTACCATACGTTTTATCTCTCACTTCTTGCTTCGAAATTTGGAATACTCTTTCTCTTCGTCTTCAATCCACCACACGATCTCGTATCATTCAACTGAAAAATGATCTCCATCACGTCACCAAAGGTGATCGTTCTATGACCGATTACTTGCTGGACATAAAAGCCAAAGTCGACGCCATGGCTGCTGCTGGCAGTCATATCGATCCCGAAGACGTTGTGTTGTACACACTTAATGGCCTCCCATCATCCTATCACTCCTTCAAGACTGCAATCCGCACAAGTTTACAACCAATTGGCTTAGATGATTTGTACAGTCTTTTGTGTTCTGAAGAACAAAATATTGTTCAAGAAACTGCAAAAGATTTACAATCTTTGCACCTCACGGATACCTCTACAGCTCTCACGGCATCCCGTGGTCGTGGCCGAGGACGATTCAATGCAAGTCGCGGCCGTCGTGGTCGTGGAAATACGTCTACTACCAATCGAGGTGATCGAAATCCTTACCGCAATGTTACCTGTCAAATTTGTCTTAAAACAGGTCACTCGGCTGCTCGTTGTTGGCATCGCAGCGATCTCAATTATACTGCCAACCCTGCGCAAACTGCACTGATCGGCACAACCGATGCTTCCATTCCCTCTGACTGGTTTCTTGATAGTGGAGCTTCAACGCATTTAACAGCCGATCAATCCAACTTGACATCAATGGAGTCATATGACGATAATTCTCAAATTATGATTGGTGATGGCCGTCAGTTCTCAATTCAAAATACGGGTAACGGCATCCTCCCAACTCCATCAGGTAACCTCGTTCTAAATCACATAAATCATGTCCCGAATCTTTCTTTTAATCTACTCTCTGTTTACCAACTTACTCGCGACAATAACTGCATCGTTTGTTTTACTTCTAATGGCTATCAAATAAAGGACCTGAAGACAGGTCACGTTCTTCTTCAAGGCCCTTGCCATAGAGGGTTGTATTCTGTTCGTCCAACCACTCAAATTTCAGATCTTGCTCTGCTGTCCATCAACACCATCCCAGATCTTTGGCATCTGCGACTTGGGCACACGTCCGGATCAACATTAAAACTGTTATCTACTGTTTTACCATTTAATTCGTGTAATGTAGGCTCTTTACATTCTTGCAACAGTTGTCGGTTGGCTAAAAGTTGTCAATTACCATTTCCTGTATCTGTTTCTAGATCTACTTGTTCTTTCGAATTAGTTCATTCGAATGTTTGGGGACCTTGTCCTACTATTTCTTCTCAAGGTTTTCGCTATTTTGTTACGTTTATTGATGACTTTTCTAAATTTTGCTGGGTTTTTTCCGTTAACACACAAATCTGAAGTTACTAGCAAATTTATTCTGTTTTTTCGCATGGTTAAATGTCAATTTCAAACGACTTTAAAAACTATTCGTACAGATGGTGGTGGTGAGTATTTAAATCGTTCTTTTCAGTCTTTTTGTCAATCTTGGGGCATTAATCATCAGTATACTTGCCCTTATACGCCTGCTCAAAACGGTGTTGCGGAACGTAAAAATAGACATATTTTAGAAACTATTCGCAGTCTTTTAATTCATTGCCATGCTCCTTTAACACTTTGGGTTGAAGCTTTACATACGGCATTTTATATTATAAATCGGTTGCCTACACCCAATCTTCATCACATAACTCTGTTTGAAACTTTATACAAGAAACAACCTTCTTTTGCTCATTTTAAAATTTTTGGGTGTCTTTGTTATCCTTGGTTGAGACCTTACTCTAAATCTAAACTTTCTCCCTTGTCCATACCGTGTGTTTTCATTGGGTATGCGTCTCAACAAAAAGGGTATAGGTGTCTTGATCCCTCTACCGGTCGCGTGTTTATATCTCGACATGTGGTGTTTACTGAAAACATTTTTCCCTTTCAAAAAGAATCCTCTGTTCATAAATCCCCGGTTAAGTCTACTCATGTAGATTTGCCTCCGTTACTCCTGGTTCCTCTATCGCGCCAGCCCAATACTTCTTATCACTATACCTCTCAGCCGTCCCAAGCAATTCAGACGTTGGATCCTTCGGGTAATACAACTCAGAATTCCTCTATTCCACAGATCTCCATCAATTCCAGACCTCTTACCTCACCACAACCTGCTTCTATCAATCCTATTACCTCTACTGCTCCCATTCATCCTATGAAAACTAGGCGGCAAACCGGTCATCTTAAGCCTAAAGTCATTTTTGATCTCACTCATCAATTAACTGATGCTGATCCGACCTCCTATACTCATGCTAGCAAAGTGGAACACTGGCGTACTGCTATGTCTCAAGAGTTTCAGGCGTTGCAATCTCAAGGAACTTGAGACTTAGTTCCTCCAAAACCGGATCAACACATTCTTGGATGCAAATGGATATATCGCACTAAAAGAACCTCCTCTGGCACTGCTTCTCGCTATAAGTCTCGTCTTGTCGCCTTAGGATATAATAGAGAATTTGGTATTGATTACACTGACACATTTAGCCCAGTTGCTAAAATTCCTACGGTTCGCGTTTTACTTGTCTTAGCTTTACATCAAAAATGGCCCATACATCAATTAGATGTTTCTAATGCTTTTTTGCATGGTTCTCTAACTGATACGGTTTATATGAAGCAACCACCAGGTTTTATTGACGCGGATCACCCTACTTATGTATGCAAATTAAAGAAAGCGTTGTACGGTCTTAAACAAGCTCCGCGTCAATGGTTTGAAACGCTTACTGGATTTTTACACCAATGTGAGTTTACTACTAGTCATTCTGATCCTTCGCTATTTATCTATCATAAACATCACATAAGAATTTTTATTTTGATTTATGTTGATGACATTCTTTTAACCGGTAACAATTCTTTGTTTATATCTCAATTATTATCCAAACATCATCAACGTTTTCAAATGAGGGATCTCAGTAATCTACATCAATTTCTTGGCATAACTGCTGAATCACATCCAAACGGGCTACTTCTTCAACAATCCCAATATGCCGAAGATATACTACGCCGGGCCGGGATGCAGAACAGCAAAGAAGTTGCTACGCCAATATCCATCAAGACGCCTCAGTCCTCTGCTTCACCGGATTTCTCCAATCCTACATTGTATCGTCAATTAGTTGGCGCATTACAATACCTAACACTTACACGTCCTGACATTACGTATGCAGTCAACAAAGCCTGTCAACACATGCATAGTCCGACGGATCAGCATTTTGATGCTTTAAAACGGATACTTCGATATCTGCGGGGTACCGTTCATTATGGATTACCGATTACAGGCTCATCTATGAATCTCCGATCATATGTTGACTCGGATTGGGCAGGAGATCAGCAAGACCGCAAGTCCACAACCGGGTATTGTAATTTTCTTGGCAATACACTCATATCATGGAGCGTCAAGAAGCAAACAACCATAGCACGTTCTTCCACTGAAGCGGAATATCGTGCTATTGCTGCAGTTACCACAGAGATCATTTGGCTTCGCCGGCTTCTTGAAGAATTCGGTTTTGCTCAAACCTCACCAACCATTTTATATTGTGACAATACCTCGGCAATTGTCTTGGCAAACAACCCAGTTTATCATGCACGTACGAAGCATATTGAAGTAGATTGTCATTTTATTCGGGAGTGTATCAAGAATCAAAGCATTCAGGTTCATCATATCTCTTCCAAAGACCAATTAGCAGATTTTTTCACCAAGTCTTTATCTATCTCACGGTTCAAACTGCTTGTTAGCAAGATGCTCACCTCCGGTGCATCAGCTTGCAGGAGGGTATTAAATGATAAAGACATTGATTATTCTAAAAACAATAAAACACATATTTAAGTGTGTTTACGTGTCCTGTTGTAATTGGTAAAGAATTGTATAAGCTGCGTCTATAAATATTGTCCTAAGCTATGTACTGAGACAGTTTTTTACTCAATAAAATTTTCTCTGTTTTGTTTTTCTTCCCGTCGTCTTTCCTGTGTGCTTCATCGCTCTACAGGCTTTCAAGAAGAACTAGATCATTGCTCATCCATGTATGCGAACAAAACAGTTAATTAATTAAAGTCATCTTACAAGATTTACGTTTGGTGGATGAGCATATGGTGTCATCCAAATTCGTAGAGGGTCATCCAAAGAAGGGGAGGGTAAGGGGAGCTTTTCTTAAAGGGGAAAATATTCCATTATTCAACAAAAAAAAAAATATTTTTTTTCTACCATCATGATGCACATTCCTATGGAATTTCTATATAATAAAAGTAGGCCTTTATTCCTATTCAAAATTTGATACAAAAATAAAACAACATAAAATTTAACTAATCACTTTCATTAATAATAACTTAATTATCCATATAAAAAAATAACTTAATTATCCATCTTTTGTAAACTAAGACATCTTATATTGCTTTGAATACATTTTGCATTTAATGATTAGCTTTTCAATTTCCATTGGTTTGGCAATTATATTCTCATAACTGGGAATTAGTCAAGATTAACAAATCTTATCAGTTAATAAGTTAAATTTCTTGTGGATCTTTGAAGCAAAAAAAATTGTGAGAGAATATCCTAATCAAAATTTTATCCAGATTAGCTCGAAATTATTTGTATTTGTTTTGAGATTAGTGATATATCTATGTAGAATTTATATTATAATATTCTCAATGTAAATATAATAATTTTCACACTCGTCCTAATTTACTTTGTTTTGTACAAAGTGATCCTCCATGCAATTTGATCATCAAAGTTTTTTTTTTGTCATAAATTTATTTATCTTCCTATTTTTTAGGGATTAAAATAACTTTTTATATTCGAATTTTTTGTTAAATTAACATAAAATTATTCTTATTTTAAAGCATCAAAAGATATTTTCCACCATAGTAATATATAATTATATACTAAGCTCCATTATTAAAGTAAGGTCATAATCAATAATTGCCTTCATATAAACTAATTTTTATCTTATTTTTAATTAATTCTTTTTTTTATATTAATTGCTATGGTTTTTTTTTTTTTTGGACGCACCAAAGAGGAAAATAAAAAAATTTACAAGAACACTCGAAGACATCAATTTGCCCGGCCTGGGAAGGGTTCATGGTAATAAGTCACTTGTTTGCTGAAAGAGAATCTACAGAAAAAAATAACATATAGTATATAGGGAAGATGTTTTGAGCTATTTGATTGGAAGAATGATCTCTTGGACTATTTTTTACATTAAACTTCAATTAAATTTTGTTTAGGATTTATTTGTGACAATTTTTTTACTATTTTTTTAAAAGCAACTTTTAGTACAAATTTTGTTTGAGTTAGAAATTTTCTGCTAAATATCTGCTTTAAAAAATAATAAGAAAGTTATCTCAAACGAAGCCTTATTTAGTATAAACATTGGCCGATTGGTGATGGCGGCACGCAAGAGGGCGCTAAAGTGGACTTGGTGGGTGGTGGTCCATAGCGGTTGTTCGTGGTGGATGTCGTTAGCGGACAATTATTGGATGTAGCAATCCATCTAAATTTAACAATTTTGAAATTCATCAAAAATGAACTGAAAGATGAATTTCAAATTCATATATTAATTACTTTCTATTTGATTTACTTTACATTTAAATGTATTACAAACAAATAAGCAAACAACACATAAATCTATTTAGCTTATGTAAATATATAATAAATTATCAAATAAAATAAATTCATTAAAAAAATACTCAAATATCGGGCGACTGTAGTTTGCTTCTTAACCGTCCAGGAAATGATCATATCGCCCAAGAATGAACAAAAACCTGATGTGGATTTGCGTGATAATGGATCGCCTGCCCAGTCGGCTTCTGAAAAAGCAGTAAGGAGTAGATTAGATTTTGTAATTGGAATTCCAAAATTGATCATACCTTTGATATATCTTAGAAGGCGTTTGAGCATATAGATGTTTTGAGGTTGTGGATTGTGCATATATTGGGATAGCTGATTGACACTAAAAGCAATGATTTATGAAGAAAAAACTGTTTGCTTTCGATAGAGACGACCGTCCTGCAACAGAGAATCAGCTGGAACAAATTCAGGAGGTTTGGTACACGTAGGATTAGCCAAAGGTTTGCAGTGCAATAGATCCGCTTCCTGGAGGATTTTGGTTGCGTAGTGTTCCTGTGAAAGAAAAAACTGCTGTGAGAATTTTGATATTTTAATACCGAGAAAGTCATTTACCTCCCCAAGATGCTTCATAGAGAAGCGGATACGAAGTCTGGACAGAATGGAACTGATAACAGCTTGATTATTGCCGGATATCAGAATATCGTCGACGTACACGAGGAGAAAAATTGTTGTGTTTTCGATTTTGTACAGTAGAAGAGAAGGGTTCGATTGACTATGAGCAAACCCAAGAGTGACAAGAAATTCAGTAAACGTGTTGTACCACTGTCGCGGAGACTGTTTTAATCCGTAGATTGATTTATGAAGGCGACATACGTGATTTGGATGGATGGTATCCTCAAAACCTTTAGGTTGAGCCATGTAGACCGTTTCATTCAGATTTCCATGAATAAAAGCGTTGGCTACGTCCAGTTGCTGAACCGGCCAGTCATTGTGGAGCGCTATAGTTAACAGAACGCGGATTGTGGGAAGCTTTGCGACTGGACTGAATGTCTCCGTGTAATCAATTCCGTATTCTTGGTGGTTTCCGAGAGCAACCAGTCTGGCTTTGTGTTTGGCGATAGATCCATCTGCATGAAATTTTAATCTGTATGTCCATTTGCATCCTAAGATCGCCGTATTTGCCAGAGGAGGAGTGAGGGACCATGTTCCTTGCTGTTGCAAAGCTAAGAATTCCATAGCCATTGCTTCGCGCCAATCTGCATTTTTAACAGCTTCTGAATAAGTGGTAGGAGGAATAGAATGTGTTGGCGATGTTTGTTTATGCAGCAGATTTAGTCGAATGGAAGGTCGCAATGATCCGGTTTTGCTACGGGTAGTCATCGGGTGAGTCGGAGGAGCGGAGTTACTGGGAGTCTGAGAGCAGTTACTCGAGCGGATGGTATCTGGACCCGGATTCTGCTGGGAAGAGCTAGTGATACTATCAGTAGTTGGCATAGGAATGTTAGCATGCGGAGGCTGAGTCTGCTTGGTCTGTATAACTGTGGAGGCAGGGGTGAGCAATAGAGGAGGAATATCAGCTGGAGTTGCAGAATGATTGCCGAGTTTAGCAGAGAAAGGAAATTTATTTTCGTGAAACAAGACATGCCGGGAGAAAGTAATCTTGTTGGTAGCGATGTCAAGACACTTATATCCTTTGTACATGTCGGAATATCCAAGGAAGATATGCGGTGTAGCATTGGGTTGAAGTTTATGCCGATTCTGCGAGGGAATAAGGGGATAGCATTCACAGCCAAAAGTTTTCAAGAAGCTGTAATTGGGTTTGGTGTTATGAAGTAATTCAAATGGAGAGAAATTGTTGAGATTAGGAGTTAGCAACCAGTTTATTAGATAGGTTGCGGTAAGCGCGGTGTATGGCCAAAATTTGTAAGGGGCTGAGGATGTGTGGAGGAGGGTGCGGATAGTCTCAGTAATGTACTGATGCTTACGCTCGGCAGTTCCGTTTTGCTCTGGTGTATAGGGGCATGAAGCCTGATGAATGATACCATTCGATCGAAGAAAATTTGAGAATGCATGATTCATGTATTCGGTTCTGCCATCTATACGAAAAATTTTGATTTTCTGGTTTGTATATGTCTCAACCTGTTTCTTAAAATTGATAAATGTGTCAAGAACTTCAGATTTCATTTTTAATGGAAACAACCAGGTAAATTTAGAAAAATCGTCCACAAAAATTACATAATATTTGAAGCCTTGATTAGAGATAACGGGAGCAGGGCCCCAAACATCAGAATGAATTAAAGCTAACAAAGTAGTAGAAGTGTGTGTAGATGGTTCAAAAAACAATTTATGACTTTTTGACATAGCACAAGATGCACACGAGATAGACGATTTGCCTAAATTGAGGCTCGGGTTACGACTAGAAATTAAGTCGAATGTGTGCTTATTCGGATGGCCTAACTTCTTGTGCCATGAATCTACCTTTGTAGAAGCTGTGAGAAGCACCGTATGCTCTGCCGTGGATGGTTTGCATGGCAAAGTGTAAAGACCATTGTTACATGGTCCTTGAAATAGAACTCGTTGAGTCTTCATATCCTTCAATCCAAATCCAGACGGGTTAAAGGTAATGGTAATATCATTATCCTTTGTAAACTGGGAAATAGAAATAAGATTGTAACAGATGGCGGGAGAGTAAAGTATTTGAGATAAATGCAGCTTACGTGACGGGGTCGGGAGAAGTCCCGCCCCGGTGTTAGCAATGTTCACGGAGCTGTCGTCGCCGATAGTTATGGTGTCTGAGCCTTGGTATGGTCGGGAAATAGAGAGATTATCCATGGAGTTTGTCAGGTGAGCAGAGGCCCCGGAGTCCAAGTACCAGCTGGAATCGGTATTGCAGTTGGTAGCCAGAAGTGTCGTTGAGGTTTGATTTGTTGGCGGGGTGTACTGCAGATTTGCTCTATGCCAGCAAGAAGCGGCGGAGTGGCCCTTCTTGAGGCAGATTTGGCAAATTAAAGATGATGATGAAGCTGAACTCCGTGGCTCCTTTGTAGTATTAGAGGAGTTCCGACCACGGGATCGCCGCCATCTACCGCGCTGGACGAACAGAGCTGTATTCGGATCTGAGTTGTTGGAGACTTTTGCGGCGTCGCTGGCAAGATTCACTTCTTCACTGAGAAGAAGAGGGTACAACTGATCCAAATGAATTGGTGTGAGAATTGTCCTGATAGCAGTCTTGAAAGATTGGTATGAAGGAGGGAGGCCGTTGAGAATATAAAGGATTATATCCTCTGTATCCACAACAGAGCCGGCGGCAGTAATTTTGTCCACAAGAGTCTTGATTTCTGTTAGGTACTGAGTCATGGTGGAGTTCTTGAGAGCGATATTATGGAGCTCGTTCTTTAACTGAATCACTTTGGAGCTATTCGTAGATTGATATTGCATCTCCAGCGTAGTCCAGATTGCCGCGGTTGAATCCAGTGCAAGAACATAGGGAAGAACCATGGGAGAGATCGTAGAGCATAATGAGGCGGATAGATTTTGATCGGTATGAGACCATTGCAGAAAGAGAGGGTTTGGAGATGACGATCCGTCTTGATTTAGCAGAAATTCAGACGGAGGGGACATAGCAGGATCAAGAAATTTTTGGAAACCGTTTTCCTTAAAGATTTTAAGGACCTGGGATTTCCACAGGGGAAAATTGTCGGGGGATAACTGGATAGAAACGACATTCTTGATATTAGAAACAAGAAATTTCAGGTTTGAAGAGATGACCGGATCGGTAGAATCATTCGCTGAAGCAGATCAAGGTTCTGCGATGGTAGAAGTTGCGGAATGAGCCATGGAGCAGCAGGAGGATCGACAGCTTAATCTGATACCATGTGGAAATGCAACAGGAAGAACGAATGACGGAACAGGAGTAAGAAGAAGACAAAGTAAAGAATGAATATTATTAATCTTATCTACAGATGAAGTATAGTCCTATATTTATAGACATTAGATGTTACAGCTTTTGAGCAGAGCCAATTAGATAAATACATGGAAATAACCAATCAAATACATACACCTCAGGTTTGTACAAAATATAAACTATATTATTTGTTTAACTCTAATAAATACTAATGATATAAGCAAGATGGCTGATTTGGTTAATATGTGGGCTGAAATTGGTATGTGTAGTGATATTCTCATGACTGAGAGCACAGGAACATCATGATCTCCAGCTATTGAATCATTTGTAGGAATATAGAAACTATTTGATTTCTGATACGCCATGCAAAAATTATCTTGATCAGACACGAATCTCGAGGCAAAAAGCTAGTTGGAAACTTCAAAATTTGATTTCAGGAGCATCCGAACTCCGATTTCAACGAGCTTACAGTCAAACTGAGCGTCTCGGAAATATGAACCCAACGACACCAAGATCAACCCAATCCAAGCCCAAATGAGTTAGAATCAAGGGTTCAAAGCGCTGTTGGAAGGTTCAAACCGCAATTTGAGTTACTAAACGGTCTTCGATTTTGACGAGCTTATACTCGAATCGAACGGCTCGACGAGACAAATCCAACGAGCCCAAGATTGCTAAATTCTGACATCATTAAGGCCTCCAAATGGCCAACGAACAATGCACGATCGAAGGGTTCACTATCGGCCGTCCATTCGAGCCACTCCTTATTCGCCCTTGATCTCACACTTATTTACGGACCATGCACCTCCAGAAAATCTATAAATAGAGCCCTCATTCTTCACAAGAGAGGATCCAAGCAAGAGAGAGAAGAAGAGAAGAAAAGGAAGAAGAGAAGGAAGGAGCTCCTCCTCGACAGCCGCCGGACCACCGCAGAACCTCGCCGGACCATCGCAGTAACCTCGCCGGACCACTGCCGGACCATCGCAGTAACCTCGCCGGACCACCGCCTCAAGGCCTGACATTCAGTCCCTATGTCCTGTCGAAGACCCGACGTCTTATTCAAGACCTGACACTCAGTCCCTACGTCCTGCTCAGGGCCCGACATTCAGCCCCTACATCCTGCCGAAGACCCGACGTCTTATTTAAGTAACTGATTGTAATCTGATCACCCTTGGAGGTGATCCAGTCCTTTGTAACCAACTCAAAGTCTAGTGGAATCATTTTCAACTGGGCTAGGCCTCGTGGTTTTTCCCTTTTAAGGGTTTTTCACGTAAAAAATCTTGTGTTCTCTATATGTGAGCTAGTTATACGTACAACGTTAAGACGCAGAATTAAATCTCTATCGCCACGTATTTTCTAGCCCGCAACAATTTCGGTATAGGATCTCCCTCATCTTTTTAGAATCTTTTGGATGTCGTCTCATTGAGTGAACAATGAGATTTTTACTCTGATACAGGATTTGATCTTGATTCTTTTGAAGATATCAGGGCTTTGACATGGCCTTTTGTGGTTCCCTTAATTGAGTTGCGATGACGACAGAAGTTGCACTTGTAAATGACATTATTCTGGATTTAATCCGTCCACCTGATCACGTGTGGGTTCTTTTGTGCTTCTTTATTAGAAATGTGACTCACAAAATGACGCAGATCTCATCTTGATTCTTTGAGAAAGAAGTATCGTTAGTAGTCTTAGACAAAGACTTGCTTGTTTCATTGACAACAGAACATGCGATTTCATCCCAATCCATTGACATTAAATCCTC
The DNA here is from genome assembly GCF_001605985.2 of Dendrobium catenatum. Lineage (NCBI taxonomy): Eukaryota > Viridiplantae > Streptophyta > Magnoliopsida > Asparagales > Orchidaceae > Dendrobium > Dendrobium catenatum. The sequence goes on along the minus strand of NW_021319878.1, from coordinate 225,809 downwards.
GCATGCAGCTTCTATGTGCGAATCTGTTGAGTTATTGCTGCTGAACTGAATCTCCATCCAAAGCTTCCTACAAATGGAAGACAACAACCTCGAAGGTGGTGGCTATGCATTAAAATGTGGGATCACAGAGCATAGTACTCATGCTTGTTCGAAATCTAGTTGTTGAAGATGAAAGGTTAGGGTGCTGTAGCCTGGGTCGGACAAAGCATGTGGTCTGAAAGCTTCAAATGGGTGGCTTTGACGTGGGAGTTCAGTAGGTTATAGTAGACGGAAAGAGTTGGCTTGAGGTTAGGAGAAAGAGGAGTTAGGTAGATTGAACAGGGACTGAAGCTGAAGCTCGTAGCTTGTGGAATCGGAAGGAGTCTAAGGCCAAGGCTTCGGCGGAGGCAGCAAGAGATAAAAAAAAAGAACTTTCGTTTGTTTCATTTTGATTGAACGAGGCTTCATCATAAACCGAAGCGACTTCTCATGCGAGGATTTCCCGGGATTTGATCGAAGAATAGAGGAGAGCGTTGGAGGTTCAGGGGATTTTTCAGGGATTTGGCACAGACGATACGAGGCTAGCATTTAATTAGATTTTATTTCCTCTGTTTTCTTTTCTTTTTGGCTAGATTCATGAGCAACTGTAATAATGACTTTTCTTAATTATTAATTGCATTAATTAAAGATGACATTGATGTATCAATCACTGAAGCAATCTTAATTTGTGAGATTTCCTCGAAATTCATGCATATTTCACCTCGGTCAATGTGTCAAATTCCTTGAATATTAAAATTAGATGTCATATTTCCCCAAAAAAAAAATTAGATGTCATTTTTGTGATCGAACGTCATCCGAGCGACGCCGAGGCCTAATTTACTCGAAATATGCGTTGTCTCAAAATTCGTGTTACTCATTAGGATGATCCAAATTGAATAAATAAAATACAGTTTTTGAGTATTTGCAATGTTATGAATACAATGACGAAGTCCATTTGTCGATCCGACATCGTTTGATCACCCTCGCTCTTTAATTTCGGGTGTCGGTCATCCCTTTTTACCGATATCATCCAATTCAATTACAAGGGGACTTGACCTAACAGAATTCAATGTTCTGATCACAATGTCACAATCTGTTTAGCAATCAGATGTCGTTTGACCCTTCAAGTGATGTGTGGCGCCAAGTCGCTTATCACTTTATTCACCAGTTTGGGTCCGTTATTGCGTGGTTTGAAGTATGGGGGTCAACAGGGAACAAAAGGTATATAGGAGAGCTTTGGGAGACAGAAGAGAAGAAGAGATTTTTGAAAGGGTTATTTTTAAGGGATTCACAAGGTCACTCCAAGCATGATTCTTCTTTGTTTACTTCAAGCTTTTGCTTTGATCCTTTGGAGGTTTCAGTAAGACATTTTGTAGCAACAATCTTAGGTTCTCTATCTTTTTCAAGAGGTAGAAAAAGGATTGATGGTTCTCTACCATCACCAAGAGGGTGAAAAATGATTGTAGGTTCTCTGCCTTCACTAGGAGGGTGAAAAAGGATTTTAGGATCTTTGCCTTCGCTGGGTTAGTGAAAAATATTTTGTAAGGGCTTCTCTGCCTTGCTGTTGGGGCAAAAGGAGAGACACTACATTTAGTGCAATGCCTGGAAAGGAGGTTTCCAGGGAGTGAACGTGGGTCAGGTTGGATCGAACCACTATAAATGTCTATGTTTTCTATTTTTATTATTCCACACTTTTATTTTTATGTGGTTTATTATTTGTTTTACAAACTTTGTATTTTTTTATCATAATTTTAATTTGCTTTTGCATTAAGGGGATTATGGTACTTTCTTTTTGTTTAAAATTTTTAAATAAATAATTCACCCCCTCTTGGTTAGCCTCATGTTGGGTCCATTTATTTTAACAACCTACATAAACTTTTATGTATATCAGCTAAAAGAAAAAAAGATGCATATGGACGGCGATGGCAATGTCATAACCTAACCAAACCAGCACATGTCCATCATATTGAGCTGTGACAGAGTAATTCTAAGATATAGTTTTAAAGTTATTTCAAATTTTTTGTCAATGTTCTTTGAAATAAACTACACTATAGAGATATTAAAACATCCAAATAGTGAAAATATACTCATCTACAATATTTCTTTCATTTCATCAAAATAAATATCTAAACTATAATATATAGCTACGACAAGAGTTATATAACTGAAAATTTTAACTTGCCATGAGTGTACAAAAACCAAAATAGAAAAATACTTATAACCTCATATCTTATCCTGAATTATTAGTCCATAATCTACTTATCCTTCCCAGATCTTGAAAACCTGAAGTAAAATAACAATGAGCTATAATAATTCAACAGGCTACACAATCTGATCTAAATTTTCAAATTCTTTTATTATTCATGTTGCTGAATATTTAAAAGAGTTAAATATAATATAATAAATATGTGTACGAAGAAATAAAATAATAGTATAACATTCATATAATATTTACTGAATAGATAAATAAATTGCAATGCATATCATAGATAAGCTCATATCAGATTTCTTAGACATAGATATAATCTCAATGAATTCTGGCCCCTTATAACTCCCTTTTATATTTATAGCACTAGAATTTTCCTTGACATAGATAGAAGCTAAAAAAAATTTGGCCCCTTATGGCTTCCAATAGATAAATTAAATTACATATGCATATATATCATCACATTATAATAATTAAAGAGTAATTGAGTAATAGAAAATATTAATTTACTATAATGGTAGGTAACAAAAAATCCTACTAGACAAAATTGCACATTTTCAAAAAATTATCAAATTATTAGGTATTGCACAAAATAATAATTTAAGACTTTTATTATGCTACACTACTCTTTTTTAACATCCACATAATTTTCTATTCAATAAAAATCTCACAAGTTTCAAAACTCTTGCTGTAAAATTCTCAAAAATTATTCAAAATGTGCATAATCATAATATCAATTATTTATAAAAAGTTACACTATAAATGTTTTACCATTGCAAAGTTATACATATTTTTCGCTAAAGGAAACAAAATTTTAATAAAAAAATTTGCTAAAAATTACATATTTTTGAAAATTAAGATGGGCATAATGTGATATACATTGTGACGACCAAGTTTCCTAGTAGGCTAACAAACTTAAATGGCTCTAAGACCTTCAACATCATATTCTGATTTTCATTCTCCTCTTCTTTTGTGTTTTCCTTAGCCATTCTTTTTTTGGGAAAAATGAAAAGGCAAAGCTTTTATCATATTATATAATAGTGGATTAGGACATTATAATAAATTATTAAATAATTATTTTAATTATTTAGTATTAAAATATTAATTTTATCTAAATTCTTTTATATCATTAAATCTAATAATTTTTGAAAAATATTCATAAATTAGCTAATCATATCGGGAACATTCTTGTGTAATCGGTTTGCATAACGAACACTTGACAGTCCCAAAAGCACCATTTGTACTGATGTGTGTTAATTTCTTAAGAAATTCCAAAAAATTATGAAAAATTTAAGATAATTAAAGCACCACTATATAAATGTTATATCAAAGGCAGTTTGTGATTTAGATTTATAACTACTCCTGAAATAATTATTGATTGCTCTATATAAAAAAAATTCTAAAAAATCTTTTTTAATGGCTTCATAATCCACCCACCTTAAGAAAAATGTTGTCATTGACATTCCCAAAATAGAATTAGTCAGAATAAACCTATATATAACTAACTCATATCAGATCCTTCTCTTAAGTAGTCTCTCTAGCACATCTATGCTTCCACTACACCTTGACCATAGAAATTTGTTTGCTCCTCAATTACCTTGCATCATATGCTAAAATTTTATCTCATTCTTCTATATACCGCATATTCAGATGAACCTCAACCTAATCAGGAGATAATTTATTCTTAGAATTAAATAGCCACTTTCTCAAAGAAGATACTTGAAACACTGTACATATTAATCATATGATCAGGTAACAATAATTATAAGTTGAACCACCAATCCGCTCAATATTAAAAAGTTAAATGTAACTTGGATTGAGCTTGCTGATTCTCCCAAATCTACTATCACCTTGTATAAGGCTGACATTAGCATCAACTAGGTCATTAATCTGAAACTCAATCAACTTATGTTTCTAATTATAGTATTTATTCTACCTATCCTATGCAAGTTTCAACCTTTCTCTGACCCAAAGGATCTTTATTGGAGTATCATACACAAAGGCTTAACTTATCACTTGTCTATCTCCCACCTCAGTCAAAGTCAAAGAAGTCCTAATTTTTTAGCCATACAGAACTTTGTAAGGAGCTATAACAACCTATATTGAACATGTAACTATTGTTATATATAAACTTTCTCAACGGGATATGATCCTCCTAACTTTCCCCAAAATCTTAAGCAAACAATCTCAAAAGATCCTCCAGTTCCTATATTATCTTTCGGACTATCTGTCTATTAGTAGATGAAAAGCCACATTGAAGTATAACATTATACCCAATCCTTGCTAAATACCTCTCAATAATTTGGAGGTAAACCTGCCATCTTAATTAGATACAATCTTCTTCAACACACCATATGACCAGATAATATCTTTAAGAAAGACCGATCATAACCTATCCACCAAATATGTCTGTTGGATCAAAATGAAATGGGCAAATTTTATAAGTAAATCGACAACAATCGAAATATTATCATGCCCCTACATAAATATGGGAAAACCTATAAAAAACATATTGTTACCTCTTCCTATTTCCACTCTTGAATAAGTAATAACTCATAAAGACCTCCCGGTAACTGATACTCTACCTTTACTAATTGACATGCCTTACACTTTGATATAAACTATGTTATTTCCTTCTTAAATCCAAGCCACCAAAACATACCTCTAAAATCATCATATATCTTACTACTTCTTAAATGAATAGTATAGTATGAATAATGAGCCAAATGTAGAATCTCCTGCCTTAGATCTCTAAAAATAGGAATCCAAAGTTTATCATTAAGGAAAAAACACTAGAATCCAAAACTTGTAGTTATGATTTCTTGCCAGATTTGATTTGATCAATCGAGATATTATGCAATCTGAGCTTCCTAAATCTTTTCTTCTAAAAAATATTGAATGATCATCATAGTCACTATAATAGAATCCCAATTAGTAAAAGAAATCAGCTTCAACTCTAATCTCTTCATAACTTGTATTAAATACTCATTAGAAGTGAGCTACATATAAGATAATCTAGAAGACTTCTTGCTCAGAGCATCTGCCATCACATTAGCTATACTTCGATGATACTAAATAGTAATATCATAGTCCTTGATCAAATTAAGCTACCTCATTTGCCTCAGATTTAGATCCTCCTAAGTGAATGTATATTTTTGACTCTAATGATAAGTGAAAATCTCATTCCTGACATAATATAAATAATATTGCCAAATCTTCAATACAAATACAATAACATGCAACTCTTATGTGTAAGAAATTCCTTTCATGTGGCTTTAACTCACTTGAATCATAAGATATCATTCAACCATGATGCATTAAAACACATCCAAAACTTCTTAGTGAAGCATTACTGAATACTTAAAATCATTTTGTTCCAGATGGAAGAGCCAAAAAGGAAGTAGAAATCAAATAATCCTTTAATATTTGAAAAATGGCCTCACACTCTAGCATCTAGATAAAAGCTACTAACTTTTGAGTTAGTCTCATTAGAACTTCAAAAATTTAAGAAACCACATTCACAAACTTCCTGTAATATCTAGCCATACGTAGGAAACTATGCATCTTAAGCAAGATTATAAGCCTTGGCCGATGAGTGAATGTTTGAATTTTTTTGGAGATTTATAAAGATATTATCACCACTCACCACATGTCCTAAAAAAAAAATACTCCTTAGCCAAAACTCATATTTGGAAAATTTTGGAACATAATTGATGTTGCCACAAAGTCTCTAATAAAATTCTTAGATATATGGAACGATCTTTGTTAGAAGAAGAATATACCAAAATGTCATCTATAAAAACAATCACAAACTGATCTCGATAATCTCTGAATAATCTATTCATCAGATCCATAAAGACAACTGGCATATTAATTAATATATCCAAATGGCATGACCAAAAACTTAAAGTGTCTGTATCGAGTACTGAAACCTATCTCCATCACATCAGCTTCTCTTACCTTCACTTGATAGTAACCAGATCATAGATCAATCTTTGAGAATATAAAAGATCACGCAAGCTGATCAAATAGATGATCAATCTGTCACAGTGAATACTTATTCTTAACAGTGACTTTATTGAAATAAATGTAGTCAAAACATGTACGTATCTTACTATTCTTTTTTATTACAAATAGAATAGGTGCTTCTTAGAGAGGCATATTAGGATAAACAAATCTCCTGTCAACCAACTCTTAAAGCTAAACCTTCAACTCCTGAAACTCCTTAGATTCCATCCTATATAGAGCTTTAGATCAAGGCTGCACCTAGAAATATATCAATACATAACTCTAAGTCTTTATCTAGAGGTAAATAAAAAAAGTCCTCTTGAAATACATCTAAAAAATCTCGTACTATCGGGATATCAGAAAGAGAATCAAAATATATACTCCTATCCCGGACTGATGCTAAAAATACTGTATAACCCTTCTTCCATAATCTATCTTCTTTCATAGTTGAGATCAAATAGGATAAAACACTTCTAACACTCTAGATTACATAACTCTCACTGCCCATAAATAACTTGACTTGGTTCTTCAACAAACTATTCTAAGCCCCATACTGACTAAACCAACCCATACCCAAAATAATATTATATGAAGAAATGGGTAATAAAATTCAACTAGATTTTCACTACTTATTAGAAATTAATCTTAAGATCATAGAAATAATATGTATATGCTATTATATCATCTCTAATTAGTAATGTAATAAAAAGAGAAATAAATAGTATAACTACATGTAAGTGAAATAAAACAACAAAATGCTCAGAAATAAAGAAATGATTAGCTCCAAAATTAAATAAAACATGACATGGATGGTAAAAATTGTAAATAATACATATTATAATATTTAGAGCATCACATCCCTCCTACTGAGTCGAACTGTATGCATGTAGCTAAATCAGAGCTAGAGCAACAAAACTACTAGGCTCTCTCTAACCACTGCCAAATGGCCTCCTTACCATTAAACTAGAACAACCAACTCTTCCAGATGGGCCCTTAGAAAAAGTACAAGAAGAAATTTTCGTTGATCTTTTTACTAATATGATGAAGCTCTAAGATTTGAACTCAAAATGTCAATTAAATACTTTATGTGGACACTTTGCTACCTGATGCTCTGTTTGACTGCATTTAATGCACTTTCAAATCATCCTGTAGTACTAATAAGAATGGCTTCGACTATAGCTCTGGCACACATGTGCCACACTAATAAAACCAGAGCTAGCTATACTGCCACTTCCGGAGACTGTTGTAGATGTCGTCTGTCCACCTCTTTTGGAATCTTTAGGTATAAATATGCTCTTTTTCTCAAAAAAGCGACTACTATAAGTCTCACCACTAAACCTCTTCTTACTAACAATCCATCGCAACTAAGTAGCCATCAGGTTATTCTCTATTAAAAGAGCTCTCTCCATAATCTTAGAGAAGTAAAAAAAGTGAAATGGTACTAGAGATTATCTCAGACTATCATGAAGTTTTCTCCAAAACTTATAGCACTCTTCTCCACGAGAATGCTAAGCAACTATAGAGCATATATAGCTAGAGCAATGAACTATGTCTTGTAGTACATAAAGCTCCTACTACCCTGAATTAGCCTAAAAAAAGTCTCTTATAATTACTATTGTGTAGAAGACATACAAATTAGGCTCTAAACACATTAGAGAATTCCGCCCAGTTAATTAAAAAGTTCAATCTCCCTTAAAATTTCTCCTCATATTGGCCTATCTACCTTCGCTCTGCTTTACCATATAATATAAAGACTGTTTACGACACCTTCCTCTCAGGAGGACACTGCATACCATAAAATGTCTTCTCTAGTCTAATCAACCAATCTTTTACTTCTTTTGGCTCTATGGTACCCTCTAATCTCGGAGGCTTCAAATCAAAAATATTTATAGATATTTATCTACCTCTTCAAATCTAATAATAAGAAACCTTCTCTATGCCTCACCCATCATCTGGGCTATTAAAATAGCAAACTATAAAATTATATATGAACCAACTATTGGAGCAGTACTATCTACATGAGCTACCAGACTAGTACATTCTCTATTTGTCATATTTGGGTCTAGTAGATCTATGATCACACGGAATATGCATGCAAATGAAACAAAAATAATAAACACCAAGACAGGCTTCAAACTTTCCCACAAGACTTACAAATTAATTGCTATAGCTCTATTTTATGATCAAATTCTAAAACTATCACTATGATACAACAAAGCTTGTCACAACCCAACCTGACTAGGACATGTCTTATCATGTTGAGCTATGACAAACAAATTCTACGATCTAATTTTGAAAGTATTTCTTATTTTTTGCTAATATTCATTGAATTAAATTAGACTATATAGCTACTAAAATATCAAAATACTAAAAATAACTCATCTATAAAGTTTCTTTCATTTCATCAAAATAAATTTCTTCACTACAATATATGTCTATAGGCAAGATCTACAAAATTAAAAATTTAACTAATCATGACTGTATAAAAATCAAAATAGCAAAATACTAATAACCTAAAATCTGATCCTGAAATGCTACTTCACAATCTCCTTCCCCTTCAGAGATACTAAAAATTAAAAGCAAAACTATAGTGAGCTACAACAGCTCAACAGGCCACATAATCAGATCTAAATTTTAAAATTCTTTTATTAAATATTTTATTGAATATTTAAAAATAGTTAAATAGAATCTAATAAATAACTTTACTAAGAAATTTAATAATAATATAACATTTATCCAATTTTATAATGAACATATAAATAAATTGCAATGCATATCATTTATTAATTCATATCCTATTTCTCAAATAGATAGAATCTCAAAGAATTTTTATCTCTTATGAGTCGTTTTGTGCTTATAGCACTAGAACATGTATGTAGGCACAAAAATATTGATTATAACCACCAGAATTCCCTGGCACAGATAAAATTTTAAAAATTTTTGACCATTTATGGCTCTCAATAGATATAATTTAATCAAATATACAAATCCATTATCAAATTATAGCAATTAAAGAGTAATTGAGCGTGCATAAAAATTGTATAGTTTTATATACTGGTAGGCAATATAAAATCATACCAAAAACAATTGCACATTTTTAAAAAATTATAAAAATTTATCAAATTATTAAGGATTATGTAAGACAATATTTTTAAAAATTTTATTAGACTACACAATTATTTTTTAACATCCAAATAACTTTGTATTCAATAAAAACACAACAAGTTTCAAAATTCCTATTGTAAAATTCCTAAAAAATAATTAAAATGTGTATAATCGTAATATCTAAAATATATAAAAAATTATGATGTGAAAGCTTTACATACCAGTGCAAAGTTATTCAAAATTTTCACTAACATAAAAAATTTTAATTGAAAAGTTTGCTAAAAACTGTATTTTTTTGAAAATTGAGATATGCATAATGTGACTTTTATTAGGACGACTAAGTTTTCCAACCGGACCAACGGACGCGAAAAATGCTCTAAGAGCACCAATATTGTATTTCTATTTTCTCACTTATCTCTTTTTATCTCCTTTTTTTCCTTTGATGTTCTTTGTTTGGGAAAAATGAGAAACACGAGGCTTTTATCATATTTCGTAATAGTGGATTAGGATATTATAATAAAAATATTAAATAATTACTTTGATTATTTAATATTAAAATATTAATTTTATCTAAATTCTTTTATATATTTAAATCCAAAAATCCAATAATTATAAAAAAATATTTATAAATTAGCTAATCATATCACGAACATTTTGGTGAAATTGTTTTGCAAAATGGACACATGACTTCCTGAAAGCTCCACTTGTACCGACAAGTGTCAATTTCTTAAAAAATTTCACCAGTGCCCAAAAATTATGTGAAAATTAAAGGACTACACTATAAATGTTCTAGCAAAGATAGTTTTAAATTTAAATTTAAAATGACTCCTGAAATAATTATTAACTCCACTAGGTCAAAAAAACTCAAAAAATTTTTTTTGAAGGGTTTCACAAGCAATCATTAGGGTGATCATTTGTATTGAATGTTGGGTAGAACTCTAAAATTTTTGAATCTCCAGATTCTCTTGAATTTCAAATCAAGCTTCAATCTCCAAGCTTCTTCAAGTGAAGCATGTGGTTCCATTTTAAGCTTACTCGAGTAAAAAACATTTCAGTAAATCTAGCTAAAGTTCAAAATATAAACTCCATTTAATGCCCAAGTTAATTTCTTTAATAATAAATTATTTTTTCATTATTTAAATTGATATTAAGTGACCATGGGCTCATTGGATTCCTTTGTCGAGAGGGTTATTTTGACTATAAGAATGCAAACATAAAAAATAATTGGTCCTTTAAATAATGTTTCAAACATTCCAATCACACCACAATTGTTGGATTTGGGCTCATTTTAAGTTGGAATGTATAACTTTTGTCTTTGTTCGACTCGTACTATAGAGACGTTCAGTTCGACTATAAATTTAGTAAAATTAATCACTTTTTATGTAGTTTACTTCATGAGTTTCTAAATTTAGTTACCAAAATTTTAATTTCCAATGTGACATTATGATTCGTACTTGATCAAACAAATTCTCTAATAACTTTTTTTATATTTTTTACATAATAATTGATTTTGGTAAATTTTAGAATCACTTATTATATATTTTTATATTTTTTTACATAATGATCGCGGATCAAAATATTTTCCAAATAACTTTTAACCAAAATATTTCTAAAATATTTCATGACCAATATAACTAAAAAAAAGTTTTTAACCAAAATCTTTTAAAATACTTAATAATCAAATTCATTTGAAACAAAATAAAATCAAACTCCTGATCGAATCCACCTCATCAAGTTCCTTTCTACAATTTGTCACGTAATGGGTCAAAGCCGACCACATTTGTAGCATTCATCAACAAATAAATAAAATTTACTTACAATAAATAAATAAGAACACGTTGCCCTTTCGTGCTTCAGTGTGGAACCGGTCTTCAAGGATTGGCATATGGAAGCATCTTTTTTCTCCCTTTCTGTCTCTTCAAGCTGCTCTTATATAAATCAATCGAAGGAGAACCACTTTGTCCAAGGAAATCAGAAGCTAAATAGAAACATGCAAAAGCTACATGCGAATCAGAGAAAGTGTTCGTAAGCATGGATCACATTTGTGTTGGCGATGGGCTCAACATTGAGGTCTGCATTCATGAAGCGAAAACTATCAAATGGGTTGGTTTTTCGGCAATTGGTGATGTGGGGACTAGAGAGCGAGACAATCAAATTTATGCTGGAGACGAAGATATGTGTAGCGACAGATCAAACATTTCTTACAAGGGAGAAGGTGGGGTCAAGGATAAATATATTTTATCTGCAGCTAACATCAATATTAGAGGACGATGACGAGGATGATGATGACGATGAGGAAGATGTGAAACAAGTGATGGAAGCATCAAATGATTCAGACTGTGCCAAAAGCATAGGGAAACATGGCCTAGACTTGGAGGTGATCTAAGGGTTTATTTGGGCTGTAAAGGCTGGAATTTGGGTGTTGGGTTATTTGTTTATAGAACTTCTTTGAAGTGATTAGTAAAATTGTAATTACCATGAGAGAATTTGTAATCTTTTATTTTTTATAATGTTGACTTTTTTTTTTTTATTTAAAGGATGTTGATCCTATATGTATATATTTCTTATGAATTTGATTAAAAAACCTTTAATTTTTACTATAAGATTTTTTTGTTCTAATTATTATTATAATGTCTTTATATTTACTTTTCTTCTCCATCCAACTTAATTTATCAATTCTTTCGATTTTTTGCTGTAAGCGAAATGGAATCATAAAATATGTTAAATATATGTTTTTCTTTATATATAATTAATTTATGTTCAAGTATTGATGATCAAATGGAAATTCATATTATTTTTTGACGTGATTAAAGGAAATTTAAAGAATAACTGAACTTTAATTAAACTTGTTACAA
>NW_021319878.1:204975-213517 GCF_001605985.2 Dendrobium catenatum | reverse complement strand
TAAATCTGGAGTCATTTACTTTACTGTTTTTACGTTTTCGCACTTTATATTTTAGTTTTAAAAACTCTGTGGTTGAAAAACATCTTTCTACAAAATTTAAAAGAAATAATTTATTTCGGTTCAATAATTTTCTAAAGGTGACTTAAATCTTTTAAACTACCAATTCACCCCCCTCTTGGTAGCCTTGGGACATTCACTTAGGATTAACAACCTAATTACTAGATTTAACATTGTTTTCACTATAGGAAAACCCTGGTATTACCTGCGGACCAAATCCATTGGTAATACGTAAAATACGATGAAATTTTTTGGTTTCCGGTGCATTTCCGTCAAAATTTCATGCACTGGTTTGGTGCGTGTCGGAAAATGTCTTCCAACATATATAAGACGCTATAAATATTTCTAGAACACTTTTCAACGCATTATCGGCAAAAAATGTGTTAACAAAATGGCATTTTTAAACAGATTATTCCAGTGTTATATACGCTGAAATTTATGATGTATTTATCCGACGGAAACCCCGAAAGATAATACGCCATAACATGCACCGTAATTAAACCCATGCCTTGTTACCAGCGCGTTATCCACCGGTATTTTCGGCGGACATAAATGCCGACGATGATGCATCTATTCATTGTATCGTAGTTTTTGGCGTATTTTCGATGCCAAATCCACCAGAAACCTATAGCAATAACAAAAAAAAAAAATTGCCTTCCTAGCCAACAATCAAATTTCCACACTTGCAAATATATACAAATACATACAATAATAGTTTCACATCACAGATCTCAAGAACTTCAACATATACTTAAAAACATAAATGTCCATTAACAGAGATTGTTCAATAGCATCAATAAACTAATAGTAAAAATATCACAGATTATTCAATAACACAGATTCAAAAAAGTAAATAAGTTCATATGACTAAACTAAACTACTCTGACTCCATGGACTCATCCTCAACTGGAGCTACCTCTTTTACACTCAACTGCTCCCTCATTTTACGCATTTAATCCAACAACTGATTGTGTTGCTCCTGAATCTGCATTTGAACCTGCGCTTGCAACTGAACTTGCCAATCAGCTTGTGATTTCCTAACTTGTTCAAGCCCCGCTTGAAGGGCATTTATTTGTTGACTATATAAGGACTCATATGAACAGGCTACGTAGCTGGATCTAGTAGAGCTCATCCCCTCGTATGCCTGAGCTTGCGAATCTAAACCATAAACCCTTCCATATTGCATTTATCCAACGGCTTGTGACCAAATACAGTACTTGTAATACTCCACAGATCTACCAGAAGATTCATCACCTAATGCGGCCTGACTCCCTCGAAGCCGTGTATACTCCTCGTGTGAAAGTAGAATATATATATATATAAAATTGAGACTAAAAATAGAAATTATTAAACACATACTTATATGGGATTTTCTTGCTCGCTCATCAATCCATTGTTGATCCTCCTGTCGCTTATGAGTGTAACTATATAATTCCACAGGAGTTGGTTCTATACCTAACATCTCTTTTTGTAAGAGAATTCTATTAATATTTCTATTAGAGAAAAATTTTAAAAAACTTTTAAAATTCATTAACAAACATCTTCTATGCTTAGTATGTGGAATGGAGCCGCCAGTATGAAGGGAACTACCCAAGCCCCCAACATCAGAAGCCCTGTTCTGTTGATTTTGATCCCTCCTCTTGCTATACTCTACGCTTCCCCAAGTAGTGTTCAACTAAGCCCACATATCCTCTCCAATCCACAATGGTCGTTCACTAGACTTTTTAATGTCTGTGAATATTTCATGCATCCGAGTGGACCCATGCTTCTCAAAATTTTTTCTAATTTTATCATTGTGCTAGGGCATCCAACAAAAACCATTCTGCATTCAAAAACATATAATATAGAATATATATGTTTATTAGCTTAAGTAAAAAATAATAAATCATTTAGTTAGACATAACATAAAAAAATAATACCCAAAAATACCTCAAACTCTCTAAACCACATTTTCCGGACTTCTTTCGGAACTTTCTTCGAAGAAATATAAGGAGCGTCAAACATGCTCCGTATAATGTCCCGTATTTTATGTGTCGATTGTTTTGATGGTTAGAACCTACAAAGATAAGATTAGTAGAGAAAAATATATAATATAAAATAAATATGTTCATTAGCTTAAATAAAAGAGAATGTATGTACGTATCACCCTCAGATGATATCAATATTCGACCATCTATCGCCTGCTCTAGTGCAGCTGGTATCGAAGGTCCACCTATAGTAGGCTGAGGGGGTGGTGGGGGATAGTATGGTGAAACATATGGTGGATATGGATAAGTAGGAGGGGCACTAGCATAATGAGGGGGTGGATAGTATGGGTAGAAATGAGTACTCTGTGTAGGATGTAGTGAAGGAAATCGGGGGTTTTTTTAGTAGAACTGTGGGCTATCGGCTCCAGGATTGGTGAAGGCTAAGTGGTAGGCTGAGTGGTAGCCTGAGTATGTGTAGTAGGTTCAGACGAAGTGGTCCCCTCAATACGTATTGGACTAGTTGGTCTAGTTGTAGTGATATTCTTAGTACGCCTATTAAAAATATTATTGATCAATCCTTTTCTAGGCTCTTTGCCTGAAGCCATTTGCACAGAAAAAAAAATAAAAAATATTAGAAACATGAGTCATCACAAAAATATAATATAAAATAACACAATAATAATAATAAAATAAAATACAGTGTAGTAACAATAAAATAAATACAGTGTAGTAATAAAAAAAATTAATTTACCTTATGTTAACTCATCATTTATTGATTCACTTTCGTATGATGATACATTTCCCGGATTATTAGATTCATCATTACTTTCCTCTAGGATTAAATTTACCTCTTATAATTGCAACTCGCTCTTATTAAATCAAATTTGGTCATCCACATTTATTGAAAGATTTTTTAAATTTGACATAAACTCTTCTTGATGTGCGGATGGTACTGAAGTGGTTTTCTCAATTACTCCCCTTGGTTTTATCTTCATACTACTAGCCAATCCTATTTGCCTCATAATCTGCTTGGATAGTTAGCATAATACACTTGAGTTGCCTGACTAGCAAAGATGAATAGGTCAAACTTTGCATATCTCCTACCCCGCTTTACTTCTGTTATACCGTAAATTAGATATACTCTTATGCCTCTATTTTGTACTGGATCAAACCATTCACAATTGAAGAGATACACAATATTCCTGTGATCGGGATATTCCACCTCTAATATTTCTTGTAATACCCCGTAGTATTCAGAATCATCCCCTATTGGTTGTTCCCTCTTACATATACGCCAGAATTTTCTGTCTTCCTACCTTCACACCAATTTTTTCTTTGGAATTTATAACCATTGATAAAAAAATATTTGATAACATTTAACTAATCTAGTTGTTTCACTTGCTGAATGAAAATGTTCACCCCATTAATGAATTCATCTGTTAATGTCTTTCGTCCTTACGCCAATCAATTTTACATCCAACTTCTTTGATTTCTAAAATCCATAACCTACATATTAACAGTAGAATTCAAGTTGGATGGTTGAAGTGGAGGAATGCATCGGGCTTGTTGTGCGGTAGAAAAGTCTCCCTCAAACTTAAGAAAAATTCTATAAGATGGTGGTGAGACCTGCAATTCTTTATATATGGTGCTGAATGTTGGCTATTAAAAGGAAAGCATAAGACTAAGTTAAGTGTTGCAGAGATGAGGATGCTTTGCCGCTGGAGTGAAATGGGGCGTTGATCCTTAGAGATTAGTATTAGAAATGTGCATATTATTTACGGTATCGTGAAAATGGGTTGGAATACGAACTCCTCAGTGCTTAGATAAGATTAGAGACCGCAAATCTTTCCAGACTTCTAATAAGGTTGACCTCCATTAATTCAAAGTCTTTACCTTCAAACTACTATTTCTTTTAGTTCCTATCAACAAGAAGAATATCATCATGTCAGGTAAAGCAAACTACTCAACGTATATTCCTTTGTAAATGTCTAGTGGAACAATCTTACGACTAAAGTAAATAAAGATATGGACTTTAAGTCTTATCCTTGATGTTTAATCCAACCGAATAGGGAATTACTTTGTCAAAGGAACACCGTTGTGTTTTAACACAGAGAGTAGAGTGTTTTAACACATAGTAATAGCTTTCCCATTGCATGGCGGAGTATTTTTTTTAATGATTTATAGAATTATAAGCGCTCATTAACTCTTTTTTTTTTTTTTTTGGCAAGATAACTCTCTAATTAGCACTCCTCTTGAAACTTTAACAATCACCTAATGCTTTACTTCCCCCTACCATCAAAACAAATATCCATATATAGATCCTCCTTATTCTCTCTATATTTCTCCATAAACAAAACTCTAATAAATGTATGGCTTCCATAATAAACATACCCTGGCATGATCCAAATTGATTGGTTGAAAATATCGCTATGTAGTTATATCAAAAAAAAAACAATCTAAATTATGAGCATCCAATCTATAAAAAAGTTCTAATAAGAAAAAACATGAAGAAATAATACTTACAATCGACAAAATCGTGAGGCGGCAAAACGCTACGGATAAAATCACCCATTTCACGGCAGGCTTTTTTTCGGCGGAATTTGAGCACTTTTCCGGCGTTTTTAATTTTCCAGTTGGTTTTTTCCGGCGGCTTTTTTTGCCACCGGTAAAAAACGGCGTTAAGGGAAATAATTTTCGACGGCAAAATAATGCCGGCGGACATAAACACGGGTTGATTTAAAAAAAAAAATTTCACGCCACCCCCAACAGCCAGCCTCCGCCACCCGCATGCCCAGGTAACCGGCGATCCCACCAGGCATATTGCAGCGACCCCGCTCCGGCGCGTCTGTGCCAGTGACCGCGGGTCCACGCATGGACCAGGAACCTCGAGTCGCGCCCGGACCGTGTCAGCACACGAGGTCGCCGCTTGGACGCGCTTCTCGCTGTTTCCTTCTCCGCTACCGAAAATTCGGTCCCCAGCGCCTCCCCGCCGTGCTTTTTCCTTTTTATTTGGCAGGAGGGACCCAAAGGATTTACGCAATATTGTTCCGGTTAAGTTGGTAATTTATGGAGAGGGAGCACCGATGGGTTTGTAGATAAGGACAGCTAACCCAGAGATTTCACCGCCCTCAATTGGCTCTGTAGGACTTTCTATGATCTAAGTTTTGGTTCTTCCTATAGCGCGTAAGCCCTATAGTTAAGTTACCCCTGCCCGATCAAGTAGATGAGAACTTCTCGGGAGTGTTAAGGCTAGTCATCAATCACTATATTATGCTCCTCATAATACGTGTGTTATCTGGCATAGGTTTATTTAGTCCCCAAGCAAGAATGGGTATTTTGGTATGGAAGTTAATTAATATTTAAAAATAGAAATTTTATCATCTTAGCACTTAAAGCGGAATGTGGTGGGAAAATGGTATGATAGACATCCGTATCAAGAATCTGTTCATGGTTTCACATTATCCTCCCGGGAGCCCATTATGGTCCCTAGGTCAATACATTAGTCAACTAGGTATGTATTCGAACTCCAACCTGACAATAAGGATCCTTGTCGGCAGTCCATGGGTGTGCTACCCAGGAAGAACCTTGTAGACGGGGTGAAAGGTATTTGTTTAAAGGGGACAAATTTGAATCCAACCGTTAGCTTTACAGAGGGCTATGTGCCCATTATTCATTATTCGGGTAGTTGAGTTTAATATCTCAAGGATTTTTTAGATGCCAATAAAGATTCGTATTGGCTCTGGCCGATGAAACCGGTATTTGTGGGTGTGGTGCCATTTGGCGGGCAAAAAACCCCACTCGCGTTTCAGGAGGGTCCCGGCGTCGTCGTAAACGTGTATCCCTCCGCCTGTTGCCAGTTTGGCAGGCTTAAAACTGCGGTTAGAGGACACGTACCATGTCCTTACTAGCAGGTGATTGTTTGAGAATGGATCCTAGTTATATATTTGACTAGGCATTTGGCTCTTTGTGAGCTGAAGTAGTTTTTGATTTATCCACCCCGGCAAACTGTTGCGGAGGGTTGATGGGTTTTTCTTTGAGTGATTGATGGTTTGATTCATTTTTAAATATTTTTGTGATCTTGGGAATTTTCTGGATTTTGGAATTTGAGTGAACTTTTGGGAGGCATTTGAAAATGTTTGTGAAATTAACCCCTCCGGTTGAGATCATCATTCAACACGGCCATCATCATGGTGTTTGTAGTCATTTCCATATGTTAAACCTTGTCGACCCTATCAACTTGCCGATAGGGGATCGGGTTTCATAGGCTTTGTACCCTTATTTAGGGAATTCTCTTGATTACAAGCCTTGAAGGCCTAATATGAGTGTATTAAAACAAATACATCAGTCTCCATAATCGTGTATTCGTTTGAAGGTACGAACACTGTCGACTCCTATTGATCCGTATAGAAGGATCGGGTTCGAACTTGAATTCACTTGTCGACCCGTGCAGCATCCCTAGACGTCACGTGTGTACCAATAACATGCTCGCCGGGGCCCATACGGGTGTTTGATTATATACCCCTTTAGTGTACGTATGTGTATACAATTTATAGTGTACGTGCAGGGGTATTTGAAGTAATTATAGTTGTGCAGGTATATGTCATTTGAATACACAACATTTGATTTCAGAGCTTATACACGCCTTCTGTCCGCTAGTATGGGTGTTACGGATTCGATGGCGATGCGTTGTAGATTGTAGATGCCTTTTGTCTGCTTGCAAAACTATTGCAGATCCGGTGGTATTGCATTATAGGTTGTAGACGCCTTCTATCTGTTTGTATCAGTGTTGCAGATCCGGTGGTGTTCTAGTCTTGATATTGACTCCCCCCTTTCTCAATCACCGGGGAAGGATTTTCTGGATTTTGGAGTCAATGACTGCTGATTTGGAGAGAACTCCTTTTAGGATCTTCGGTGTAATTGACTTATTATTTTCGGTGTTTGTGGGCACCCGAACTGTTATCTTCTTAATTATAGAACTAAAAAGAGACTTTGGAACACTAGAAAGTTTGGTTCTAATTTATTCAAACATTTCCTCCCTTCCGCCAGGGGTGTCCTTTTTCATACACCGGGTTGCCTTTGTACTCGGTGTATTTGAATATCTTGATCACCATTAACGTAGGTGATATCTGTACTTGTGTCCACAGTGATTCATTGTACTTTCAATACACTGTTGTTATCCACAAGTATCCATTTGCAGGGGATTGTCGTATCCACTACGGCCTTCTAGAGGTATTCGCAGGAGAGCAGTTGTCCTTATACCATACCCACCTTTCACCAATCTCAGGTGCTTTAATGATTGCACTTGCTGCAAGGACATATCGTTGGTTGTTACATATAAGTAGGAGTCGTACACCTTACAACTGTTCGTTTCTTTTTGTAAGTATAGTGATTTAACTTGGTGGGGACTGTTGTATCTACTACGAGCTCCTAGGAGTGTTTGTAGAAGAATCATTGCTCCAACATCAAATCCACCTTTTCACCAATCTCAGGTGGGAGTTGATTATACTTGTGCCCACAGTGGTTCGTTGTGCCTAAGAGGTACCCACTGTTGTTATCCATAAGTAGGTTGTGTTCATTTGTAAGGACCTGTTGTATTTGCTAGGAGCTCCTAGGAATGTTCGTAGGAGACCCTCGTTTCTTGCATCACATCCACCTTTCACCAATCTCAGGTGGTTTTGCTAATTGTACTTGTTTACAGGGGACGATCTTTGACTACTGGTCTCCAGTATTGCCATCTCAATCAACAGGCATTGGTATTTATGTTGGAGATTTGAATGGTGCATAAGAGAAGAATGCCCATGCATTTCGTTCTTGGAGGTACGATGCACTCGATCTCGTAGAAACTGTTGTAAGAGTCTACTACGTTCTTTACTTGTATGCATTTAAGCCTTGTAATTTGAATTTCCTCGTGTGTGATCCGAGTCTTATTCAAGTCCCCTACAGTCTTTTGAGTTCAATTGCATGTTCACTTTCATTTAGGTTTAAGTTCATTTGAATTTGATTTGGACTCATTTTGATTTCATTCCATTTGGGTTTGATCTTTAGAAATCATTTAGAGTTTTAGTCCACAAGTCCACTGTTCTTCGTGCAAGTCCTCTGCTCATTTAGTTCAAGTTCTGTACATTTTTGTTCAAGTACAGGTCTTCTATATTGTTGTCCAAAAAGGTCTTCTTATTGTTCAAGTCTTCGTACATTTCAGTGAAAATTTCGGTAGCACCCCGGCATATCCCCCGTTTGGGGGAAAATAGGGGAGCTGGGCCTTCCCACCACACTACTAGAGCGTGTATGGTAGGTGTCCTCAGACACCGCGGTCGTATAAAATTTCATCCCACCATGCTACAAGAGCGTGTATGGGGCCTTCAGCAGTACCCGTACCAGAACAGCAGTGACTCCCCACCACGCTACAAGAGCATTTATAGGGCTTACCCACCTCATCGTATGCGTCGCACTGGGCTCCCTCCTACCGTGCTACAAGAGCGCATATAGGTGGTTCCCCGGTCCGCTGCAAACGTCGAGGA
>NW_021319878.1:93740-204875 GCF_001605985.2 Dendrobium catenatum | reverse complement strand
AAAATGTAAAGCATGCAAATAGCAACTATCTTAACAAACAATTCTTCGTGCTGTAAGGAAGACAAATCTGAGTGACAAACCAATTGGGGATTATAGACATAAAGATGCAACAGAGAAGCATTCCAGCCAAAATCCAGCCAAAATAACCCAACACACCAATTCACCTCCGTAAAAACACACATCAGCAAATAATGAAAGCTATTAAGATACCCCAGCAAACTGTACCAATAACAATACATAGAACAAGAGCAGACAAAAAGAACCAAAAACTCAAAACCAGGGTAGTTAAGCATGATGAATATTTTTTTAATATATGATATATATCATACTATACAAATATTCAACTTGATTTGATCTCAATTCAATTCTTGAATTTCTATATCCAAAATAGGTAATATATAGTATAATCAGTTCAAATTTAAATTTAACTTTTTACAAAAATTCACAATAACCAACTTGTTTTATGTGGAAAAAGTGATCATCTGAGGCAACTAGTTATCTTTTTAATTTCATATCTTCTATTTAATTAATATCAATTGATTTATTATTAATGTGCATAATTATATGGTACGATCAAGATCATATAATATAATTTTTAAATAAATCAAGTAATGTTAATTAATTTTAAATTCTTATTATTTTAATTCTTATTTGTGAGTATGTGCTTAGTTGTTAAC
The DNA here is from genome assembly GCF_001605985.2 of Dendrobium catenatum. Lineage (NCBI taxonomy): Eukaryota > Viridiplantae > Streptophyta > Magnoliopsida > Asparagales > Orchidaceae > Dendrobium > Dendrobium catenatum. The sequence goes on along the minus strand of NW_021319878.1, from coordinate 204,198 downwards.
ATTTTACACCTATAACATATATTGAACCAAAAAGATAGAAAATTAGACACACAACAATACTCTTTGAAAATCTTTTCTTTTGCAATTTTGAGCTCCACTTAATCTTCATATCTCTCGTTGAACATTACTCCGCCTCGTGTCGTTTACCTAAAATGATAATATAAATAAAATAAACTGCACACCAGACTAAAATATACATTAGCTTAACTAATAATGTTTGTGATAATCAAATCCCTAGTGTACACAAGATTCACAATGCCCAATAATCTCCTCCTTTTTTATAATGATAAATATTTTGATTGAAATTTATTTTAGCAATTATTTAATTTAGCCCATTGCCAATTTGTCCCACTTACTCTATACTTCCAATAATTTCAATAACAAATTTTCTTGCACTTAAATCAAATGATTATTTCTTTCCAACGATTTCAATAACACATATTCCCTCAATTAAATACTTAACAAGCATAATAGGAATAGTGGAACAATTAATGAAGCTTATTCCATTTTTTTAAGAGATATCAATTAACCTTTTTTTTAAGAGTTGGTACATTCTCTAACCTATTTGTGTGTTCCATAATTTGGTTTGTCTCATGCTTAATTTTGGTTGTCCTTAGGAGTCACATATTAAGTTCATATTGATGTCATCCATCAATATTATTGGTGATGGTGAGCGACGAAGTTGGGGGCATAGCTGTTAAAGTTAAAAATGTACATCTATCTTATGATTGATGACATGCACTAATGGTGGTGGTGATGAAAGTGAAAGGTATCAATATTTGTGTTGACAAAATGCATCAACCATATACGCTGTGGCCAATGGTGAGGGTTTTTGGTTACAACAGTAGATAAAGTTGATAGACTTCAGCCCTATTGTCGACAAAATGCATAAGCCTTATATGCATTTGCATACATCGATGCTTCTTGTGATGATAGGCAATAAAATTTGTTGGTGTCAGCATTTACGTTGATAATATGCATCAACCATATATGTGATATTATTCATCAATATCAATGGTGATACTGGAAACAAATTGATGGGACTCAACATTTATATTCAAGTGATATATAAGACTTTTTAGCAACAAAGTCACTAAAGATGGTAATTGAGCAATAAAGGTTGAGAAGACTTAGCTGACACAATTGCAATCAAGTGACAGAAGTCAGATTACAAAATTCAACAAATGTATGTCAGGTGAAAGCAAATAGATGCAGATGGACAGGGTGATGGAAATCATTAGGGTAATCGTTAGTTTTGAATGTTGGGTAGAACTCTAAAGTTTTCTAATCTCCAAGTTCTATTAAACTTCAAATTACACATCAAGCTCCAAGCTCATTCAAGTGAGAATGTGGGTCCATTCATAGCTTTCTTGAGAAAAGTTTTAATAATCAAGCTAAATTTCAAAACATTCTCTTTAACTATATATCATTTTTCATTTAAATTGAAGTTAAGTGACCATGTGCTCATTGGATTCCTCTTGTAGAGAGGGTCATTTTGATTATAAGAATGCAAAAATAAAAAATAATTAATCCTTTAAATAATGTTCCAAACATTCCAACCACCCCTCAACAGTTGGATTTGGGCTCATTTTAACATGGATTGCATAACTTTTGGCTTTGTTCTGCTTGTATTATAGAAAAGTTCAGTTCAACTACAAATTTACTGAAATTAATCACTTTTGATGTATTATACTTCACTAGTTCCTCAATTAAATTTGGGTTTCATGTGTAGGAGTTTATCCCAAGCTGACATCAATATTATAGGAACATGAAGAGGATCATGATAATAATAAGCAAGATGTGAAGCAAGTAATGAGTAGATAAGATGATTCAGACTGTGCAAAAAAAGAAAAGAATGTTGAAATGGAGAGGTGATGAATGGGTCATACAAGAAAATCACCTGTTACCAGCGATTTTTTTCGATGGAAAAAGCTCTATTTCTAGTGAATTTGGAAATTTTTGGCTGGTTTAAAATTAATATAAAAATAATTAATAATATTATAATTTTAATCATTTTAGTTAAATATTTAAATAATTAATTTAAAATAGTTAATATTATTAGTTTATTTCAAATAGTTTTAATTCTTATTTTGAAATTAATAATATATGATTTTTTCTTCAAAAATTATTAAAATTCGCTAAAAAAATTTCTTCCCAAGTATGTCGGACAATCTGTCAGAAAATCAGTCCAAAATATTTCATCGTAATCTGTAAAAAATCTGCCTGAAAGCCGCCGGAAAAATTCATCAATAATGGGTGATTTTGCTGTAGTGGGTTTAGTTAGGTTGTAAAGGTCAGAATTTTGGTAGCATTAAAAGAAAAGAGCCCTTAAAAATTAAGACATTTTTTATATATATTCACATGAGATTCTTAAGTTTTATTGCTGGATCTCCCTTAGCACCTTAACAACAGTACAATGAGATTTTTTTTTAAAGATGCACATAGTTATGGCATTAAAAGAAAAGAGACCTAATACAAAATCTTAACAGCATCACACTCCTTCTTTAACAATTGAATAAAAAGAGGAGAAATATGATCCAAACAAAACTACCACTAAGAGCATATTAAGCACAAACATCCACTAACTTATTGCAATCCCTATTCACATAATTAAAAATGACATTATTAAAATCTTTGATAAAAGTTAAAATTTCAAATGAAATACCGAACATGCACGCCTCCATATTCTTAAGACCATGCTGAATGTATTTAATCACATTGAGATTTTATATATATATATAATATGAATATTTAACTTAATATGATGTCGATTTGATTATTGGATTTCTAGATCCAAAATAGGTAAAATACGTTACAATCAGTTAAAATTCAAGTTATCTTTTTATGAAAATTCATATTAACTAGCTAATTTTATTTGAAATAATTGGTCATCCAGTATAAATAGTTATATTTTAAATTCTTTTCTATTTAAATAATATCATCTGGTTTATTATGAATATCATAAATGGTTATATAGTATAATAGAGATTAAATAATATAATTTCTTAAGCAAATCAAATAATTTAAATTAATTTTTAATTCTTAATATTTTAATTCTCATTTGTGAGTTTGTGCTTAGTTGTTTAAACATTTTATACCTATAACATAAATTTAATAAAAAAGAAAGAAAATGAGAAACACAAATCTTTGACAATATTTTCTTTTGCTATTTTGAGCACTATTAATCTTCTTATCTCTTGTTGAACATTTCTCTCCCTCGTGTCTTTAGCCTGAAATGTTAGTATAAGTAAAATAATCTATATACAAGACTAAATTTTGGATTATCTTAATCAATAATTTTTGTAATCATCAACGCCTTAGTGTACACTATTCTCATGGGCTCCAACATTCCCCTCTTTTTGATGATGTCAAATATTTCAATTTATTTTATTTTTTTTAAATAAAACCCATTAAGGGCCTATGCGTTGATTAGGAAAAGATGTAGTACAAGACCTTAAAAGGCCCAATAGCCCCCTACTGCTGCAAAGTGCTACAATCAAAGGAATAAAAAACCTAAGGAGACTTTGGACCTTACGATATAGTACAAGCCAAAATTAGCAAAAAAACCAAAAACAATGGGTGAGAAAGAGACAAACACCCCCAAAAAAATTATGACGTGGAATCAAAGGACTTGATTAGGAAGCTATTTCAACATCTCCAAGGATGAACTAGAAAGGAAGCAAAGGCAACTCTCTATAGCCATAAATGGAAAGCCACACACAAGCAAAGATCCAATAAGTCATCTCTCATGCATACCTGTAAAAAGAAACTCCAAAGAAAAGAAAAAGCCAACAAAAAATGGAAATAATGAACCATTGACCCACACCAGACCAACGAGCTACATCATAAGACAAACAACAAACCAACAACCCACCCAAGACAGCCAGACACAAAATAAGCCAAAACCATAAACCAGGCTACAGAAACCCAAGACAATCCATGACCAAACCGACCAAAATATAATAAAAATCTCAAACACCAGTGGAACTCAATATCAATAGAGCAAAACAAAAGAAACCAAGATCAAGACGATCAACTCTCAAAGTACTTGAAAACAGCATCATTCTTTTGCTTTTTTTTTTTTTTACTTTTTGAGCAATAATATTGGAAAACCACTCTTAATTGACTTGCACCACATTCAAATCATATACCTCCTAAGAGACATTGCTGCGCGAGCCAATCATTACCATCCCTAAAAAACTCCAGTTAGCTTATGAATCATAGTTAGCTAACTAGTTAGAAATATCAATCATATTCTTCTTAGAATGCAAAGCAATTGTATTATTCACCAAACTCAAATTAATCAATACAGCATAAACATCCAAACTATCAAGCACACCACGGGATCAAATGAACAAAGGCACCTGAATAGGTAAGTCAACAACATTTCTAGAAGGCACATTTAACTCAACCTAATGAACATTAGAGGAGTCCATAATAGGAACCAACACATGGTTAACAGTAGTGGTATTAAGAGTTTCAATAGATTCCTGAGCAACAACATAAATAGGAACTAAAGGAGAAATAGCCATAATATTTCCAACATCTATAATATTTTCAACAGTAAGAGTGGTAGATGTGAGATGGGCATCAGCATGGGGAGCTAACCGAGAGGTTTCCATAACAATAACAGTCTCCAATTTATGAGTTAAAGTTGGTTCCTTAGCTAAATGAGCATGAAGGCTAATAAATTCCTTATTAAAATGGATCAATGATTTGCAATGATCACAAACGGAATAAAATTCTTCAACAACCACATTTTGAATATAGCTAATTTTTAAAGCTCAATATAGATTGTATCTAGATATCATTTAGTGATATCCAGTTCTACCAACAATCTAGCAACTGAAGGATGAGATCCAATCAAAGTAGCATTATCAGCATAAAGCGTATGACTAAATAACAAACCAAGCCCATGCAAGATACGGGGAGTGAAAAAATATGAGTGAAGATTTGGGAAGGAGACTCAAATTAAAATAATGGGTGATTCCTTAAAGATATCGAAGAAAGTGACCATTTAATCAATTTTATTAAATAATTGATAAAAAAATTTGAATGATGAACAAAAACTCTATAATAATCCAAATAGTTATTCATTTTTATCAACACATGCCATGAATCTAAAAGGGTAATTGTGGACTCTTTAAAAAGTTTTAGATTAAAGAATTTTTTTTTAATCATATCCAGAGTAGGCCTTTGATTAGGAAGCATTCTAACCAAATATAATTGAAAAGTCGATGCAAGAGCTATAATATCATCTTCCAAAATTCGAAGCAATAGTAGCCCACAAAAAGTAGAGGTTTTGAGATCCAAAAAAGGCATCTAGGAAGAAGCTCCCCGTGAGGGCATCAATAAATGATCAAGAATTAGCTTTACCATTTGAAAAGCTAGGATCAACAAATTTCACTTGATTAACCACCATTCAAAAAAATAACGGTGGAATGATTAATGAAGCAAAAATAGGGTAAGCCAAAAAAGTTGAAAACATAAAAATATATATAACACTTATTAGGTTAAGAGAAAAACTTCCCTGAGTGAGAGAGATATCCAGTGAGCCAAAGGCAAACCCCTCCGATGAGGGGAGAGAGCTAGGGAAACCCCTAGCTTAGTGCATGTGAAAAAAAAAAAGTCTCATATGAGAAATATTTCAGTTCAATTTTATTTTTAACATTTAATTAATTTATCCCATTTCCTATTTCTCCCCTTACTCTATACTTCCAATAATTTCATTAACACATATTCTCTTACTTTTCTTTATTTGAGATAACTTTCTTCTACTTTTTAATGCAACTCTTTAGTACAAAAATTTCATGTTCAATAAAATGTATACTCAAAAGCTATTTTAGAGAGTAGTATGAAAGTTGTCCAAAATAAAGCTTTAATCATTATTTGGTTCTTGCTAATGGTTTTAATAACACATATTCTCTGTTACACCCTAAATTACATTTACAATATCTAGAAGATCACTTAGAATTTGTAGTCTATTTAAAGCTCATAATTAGAAAAGGCTAAAAAAGAACAAAATAAAATGCATAACAAAATATAAAATGTCCTGAAGAACTTAATTTGTCTCACTCCACACAGCCCTGACCCATTCCTTGACATGAAATTAATTAAAATCACATAATGAGCTTAAAAAACTTATCATAAACAAAAAATGCATTAAAGTTTTTAGTACAAGATCTTAGAAATAAATATATATATATATGCTCATCTTAACCAATATACTCAATAACATTCAATATTATCGATGCTCAATCATCACTGGTCTGAATCAATAACAAAAAATAAAAATCATCATGTTAAAATCCATAAATCTATGATAGATGTGAGAACATAATTCAATGCCATCAGTCTTATCTATCTTTTTAATTATTTATTTTGTGAACTCAACACATACATCCATTCATCTACATATACCCACACATTACAAATCTATCAATGAATATTATCAATGCTATTAATGTACATATGTTGATGTAAATGATTCATTGACTAATGACATCAAACTTTAATTTGGTATTTATATTCCTTCTCATGCTATTTGTCATATCATATCTTATATTTCATTTATTTTTATTAATTATTTATTTTCATATGAGGCTTTCAATTATAATTAATGGTTATAACCCTCTACCCATCAATGTAATTCGTCCAATCAATTATATGAGATAACTATGATAACACCACAAACCATCTTTGAAGGAATGTACTATAATTTTCATGCATGCACTATAATTATTTCATATCAATTGTATCAATAATTATGAATGATTAAATCTATACAATGTAGGAAATCTATATATCAAACTATAACTTTAATAAATCACAACTTTTATTTTACCCAGAAAAATCCAAAAATATTATAGTCAAAATATCCAAAATAATTGGTATCTATCATATACAAAAGGATACGGGGTAAAAAAACACAATAAATATGAAAAAATTTATATTTTTATCAATTTAGAAGAAATTAGGTTCTTCAAACTCAAAATCATTAAAAACTAAAATGAGATTCAGTATACTATCAATAATTAGAAGAGTTTTCTTAACTAAAGCGATGAATAAAAATTATAAATAACATATTTATCTTTCCTCCTTCTCCCTTCCTCTCCTTCCAATGCATACTATGATAGAATGATGAGAGGTAGTTGTACTAAAAGCCTTAGTGAAAAATATTTAGAATTATATATATATATATACTATTAGTGGCCTAACATCATAGCATTTCAAGATGATTTTTTAATTACTATAGAACATAGACTCCAATATCATAAAGACACTTTTGGGTGCCATTATGCTCTCAAACCTAGCACTTTAGTCCTCAAAAGCATTGCACTATTGTACTATAGCTCAAACAAAAATTCAAAACTTTATTTTAAAATACTTTTTCATATTTTGGATTGTTACAATTTACCCACATTCGAAAAATGTAGCCCTCAACAGTTCTACAAACGAAAACAAATAAAACAAATCCATAAAAATAAATTTGTCTCCATTCAAAATAAATTCGATCAATTCATAAATTTGCTAAAATAAATCAATATAACTCAAACCCATGGTATATACATGTCATATCACAGAACATATATTGTTATAGATTGTTTGTACTTTTAAACTATGTAAAGATAACTATTTAATACTCCACTATGATGTGAGACTAAAAAGGTTATAATTGAATAGCTTTGATATTTATTAAGTCATCCGGTTCAATTTTGATTAAACCATTGAATATTGAACCTTTCATTCTTCTAGTTCTAAGTCAGGTCTGATTTTCACAACCTTGTTGTTAATATCCATACTTCCTTGATTTCATGCTTGTACTATATTTAAGCTATATTAGTTGTATCAATGAAATGCAATACAAATGCCTAAATCTATACAACACAAAAAATCTATATATTAATCTGTAACTTAAAAAAATCATAACTTCAATAATATTATAATTGAAACGTCAAAATAAATTCATATCTATCATATACGAAAAATTATTTGATAAAAATGTGATAAATTTAGAAAATATATTTTTGTTAATTTAGGAGAGATTAAATCCTTCAAATAAAATTATTAAAAACTAAAATGAGATTCATGTTACTTATTATGATTAAAAATTTTTTCTTAACAAAAGCGATCGATGAAAATAACCTATATTAGCTTTCTCTCTCCTTCTTATCTTTTCTTCCTCTCTCTTCCTTCCTTTCCATCTCAGGAAAGCCATAGCTGAATGAGTAGAGGTGGTAGCTTTGGAGGCTTTAGTGCATATGATTTAGAATAAAAATAGATAAAAATTCTATTAGTAGCCTACCAGCACAACGACAAGACCCAGTGTTGCAGTGCTACAAGTTGATTTTAGAATTACTATAAAATTGAGAATTCATTGACATAATGACATTTTTGGGTGTTGTTGTGCTCTGAGACCTATAGTAACAGTGCTTGAAAGCAAAATTCCTCTACACTCTAGTTCATATAGAAATTCAAATTTTCATTTTAAAATGCTTTTTAATATTTGTAGGTTGTTACATTCCCTCACTTAAATATTTAATAAGACCTGAGAGCATAAAAGGTTTAATGGAATAATTAATGAAGCTCATGCTATTTGTTTAAGAGATATAGATTAACTTCTATTTTAGATTAGGTAGATTCTCTAACCTGTTTTTTTGTTCTATAGGTTGCTTCGTCTCATGCTTAATCATTGTTGGCCATGAGAGTCACATATTAAGTTCATATTGTTGGCATAAATCAATATTGGTGGGGATGATGTGTGACAAAGTGGGGGTATAGCTATTAAAGTTAAAAATGTGCGTCAACCTTATAAGTGATGACATGCATTAATAGTGGTGATGATGAAAGTGATAGGTGTCAACATATGTGTTGATGAAATGCATTGACCTTATGTGCAATAGCCAATATTGAGATTTTTTGTTACAATGTGACTTAAAGTCAACAGAAATAGTCGGTCTTCTACTTTGATTAGCCTTATAGGCATTTGTATACGTCGATTCTTCTTATGATGAGGGACAATAAAATTGTCCTGTGTAGGCATTTGTGTTGACAATGTGCATTAACCATATATGTGATATTGTTCATTAATATCAATGGTGATAATGGACAACAAATTAGTGGTACTCCGCATTTCTATTCATGAGATATATCAGACTTATAAGCAACAAAGTTGACTAAGGATGATAATTAAGCGATAAAGGTTGGGAGGACGTAGTAAGGCACGATTGTTATCAAATGATGAAAGTCATGTGACAACATTCAAGATGTATGTCATGTGGGTGATGGACAGGTGATGACAATCATTAGGGTGATCATTGATATTAAATGTTGGGTAGAACTCTAAAGTTTTTATATCTCCAAGCTCTGTTGAATTCAATTAATCAAGCATCATGCTCCAAGATCCATCAAGTGAAGAATGGGGGATAATTTTTAGCTTTATTGAGTAACATTTCAATAAATCAAGCTAAAGCTCAAAACATCAACTCCATTGAAGGCCCAAGTTATTATCTTTAACTATAAATTAATTTTTCATCATTTAAGGTTATATTAAGTGCCATGGGCACATTGGATTCCTCTCTTTAAGAGGGACATTTTGACTATAAGAATTAAAAAAATAGAAATAATTGGTTGTTTAAATATTGTTCCAAACTTTTCAACAATACCTCAATTGTTGGATTTGGGCTCATTTAACATGGATTGTATTTGAGCACTAGTTATAGAGACATTCAATTCAACTCTAAATTCTCTTAAATTAATTCATGGAATTATTCACTTTCCGTTTCGTTTACCTCATTGGGTCCAAAACTAAATTCAAGAAATTTTAATTTCAAATGTGACATCAAGATTCATACTTTTTTTTTTTGGTTAAAACCCACATAGGGGCCTACGTGTTAATATCGAAAAGACGGTTACAGAAGTCCTTAAAAGGACCCTCCAGCTCGCTACTGCTCAGAAGAGCTACAAAGAGAAAGAAAATAAAACCTAAGAGCCGGTGAGTCCTTCTCCTAAGATTACAAAAAGAGCATAAATAAAGCCTCGGGCTGTGAAAATACAGCACCCAAATTTTGAAGATCAGATGTATCTCGTTCAGCACAGTCTTCCTGCAAAATTGGTAAAGGAAGTAGAAAAGCCAAAAAATACACCAAAATAAGAGTACCTTTCAGTCGTTGAGGATTAGGAAATATAAAAAGAAATATCCCTGCAAAGAACTCTCCAAAAAGATATATGTGGCAAATAATAAATAAAACAAGAAAGGAAACTTATAATATATAAGAAATACCAACTGATACTAATACCCAGAACCAGCTCTAGCCAATACCAAACACACCAAAACATCAGCGTTAAAAGTTCCATCCACAAATGCTCCAGACCAAAAGCCTCAGCTTTCCTAATAACCCAATTCTTACAGAAAATATCAACCCAGAAATCCTACAGCCAGGCCCCCCTTAAAACCAAAAATCTCCAACCGAGCAAACCCAAACTCCCAGAGTGATAGTAGCAATCAGCATTAGAAGACATCACCAACCAAGTAATAACACACCTCCCTCTCCACCAGAAACCAGATAACCGGGCATCAAAAAATAGCATCCAACAACGTAAAAACAAAGCTCCAGCAAAAAAGCAATCCAAAAACATCCTAACCAGCCAAAAAAACCAACAACCCCCCAGCACACCCGTAGTAGAAACAGGCAAAGGATAAACAATCAAAGCAAACCCAGAGATAAGAAAAAGACTCAGAACCCACCAACAAAAATTAAGCATGACGAAAATTTGGAAGCCCAGATTTGTCCAGAAAGACCATGCCTTTGAGAGGAGAAGGCAAGTCCATAACAGAAAAATTATGAAAATTGAGGCTTCGAGCCCCAGCTTTAGCCAACCAATCAGCACAAACATTTCCCTCTCGATAAATATAGGAGATCTTACAAGACATTTCACCAAGCATCATCCTAATTTTCCTAATAGTATAAAAGTCTTTAGGATTACCATTAATATTATCAGAAATAACATGAATAACATTTTTAGAATCAACCTCAATGTTAACATGATGGTAACCCAAATTCAGACAACGGTCCAAGCCAAAACTTAAACTAAAAAGCTCAGCAGTCAACACAGAGCAGAAATCCAGAGGACTAGAAAAAACATCCACGGGATTGCCAAGATGATCACGAATAATACCACCAATGCCCGCAGAATTAACACCAACAGACCCATCAGTATTCAGCTCCACAAAAGACAAGTCGGGTTTTAACCATCTAACAATCCGGCCCACTCTAATCTCAGCAGTAGCAGCAACATTTTAGCCAAAAAAATCAGCCAAGCCATTATAGTTCTTAAAATTCTTAGAGGAGATCAGGTTAACAGAAATGAATTGTAAAACCTTGTTTCTAATGTTAGTAATAATCTGATTGTTATTAACTTAATACCCTCATGTTTAGACTCATTACGAGCTTTCCACAAATACCAAAGAATCAAAATAAGGATTAAGTTAAGAATGTGACCTTTACCTTTAGTAAACCACATATTAAAAATATCATTTAACTCCCCACTATAAGAAACAACATCCAAACTAGCTAAATTACAAAAATGGTTCCAAACATGCCAAGCAAAAAAGCTATTAATAAAAATGTGATGAATGCTCTCAATATTAGCACAGCATTTGCATTTAGAGACAAGACAAAAACCTTTTTTCCATAATCTACTATCCACTGACAGATATCCCTTAAGACATCTCCAAGTAAGTAAAGAATAAGAAATAGGAATGGTATTATGCCACAAAGCTTGATAAATATGAGAAACCTCCTCTTTAACTCTAATATGCTCCCAAAGGTTTTTTAAGCAGAAGGTACCCGTAGAAGAAAGATTAAACAAAATTTTATCTTTCAACTGTAATTGTAACGGGATTTTTATAATTAACTCAACAATCTCATGAGGAATAACCTCACACAACATATCAATATTACAATAGTCATTAACAAAAAAAATATTAACTTTAATATTAGCAATAGTGTAAGTATTAAGATACCTATCAATAGAAGAAACTCTCATCCAATTGTCCTGCCAGAAAGAGATTTCCCCCTAACCAATACCCCATTGAATATTCAAATCAGCCTCCCTTTTGATTTTACAAACTCTTTTCCACACCGCAGAATCAGAACCTCTGTAATGTGCAATTAAAGGGTGTAGCCCTTTACAATACTTGGCTAACATAATTTTAGCCCAAAGACTAGTATTAGCATGCAGAGTAATCCAAAGCTTATGTGAAAAACCTTTCACCGTGTCAGTAATAGACTTGCACCCTAGAGCACCTTCCTTATAAACACCACAAAGTTTATTCCATTTGGCCCATTTAATACCAGAATTTTTATAAGAAGCACCTCAAAAAAACTTATTAATCATAATTTTCATTCTATTGCAAACATTAACCGGAGGATTCAACGTATGAAAAATAAAAATAGGAATGGAATTCAACACACTCTTAATCAAAATTAACCTACCTCCAAAAGAAAGAAATTTAGACGACCAATGCATTAACTTCCTTTGAAAAATTGTAAAAATATTATCAAAAAGCATAATCTTCTTCCTACCTTTAGTAAGAGGTGTACCAAGATATTTGATAGGAAAAGAAGAGGAGTTAAAACCACATAGACGTTTAATCTTGTTAGACCGAGTAGTATTCACAGACTTTGCAATAATAAAATTACTCTTATCTCTGTTGATAGAAAGGCCACTAGCATCTTGGAACACCTCCAAAAAGTTAACCAAAATTTTAACATTTTTTATAGAAGCATTAGAGAAGATAATGAAATCATCAGCAAAACTAAGGTGAGAGATCGGAAAGCCTCCAACAGTACGAAAATTAAGGTTAGGAAACATCCAATACTTTTAGTGTTAATATCATGAACCAACTCTTGAGCTAATAAAATGTTATAAAAAATACTCCTACCTTTAACAAAGCCTGTTTGATTAGAGGAAATAATTCTAGGAAAAATAGTAGAGAGTCTAGAAGTAATAATTTTCGCCACAAGTTATTAAAAAAAGTATAAAGACTAATAGGTCTAAAATCATTCCAAAAGGTAGTGTTATCTTTCTTGGGGATAAGAACAATATTAGTGCAAGAAAAAGCTTTAGGGTAAGGCTTACCATTGAAAAACTCATGAACAACATCCACCATATCAGATTTAATAATGTCCCAAGTTTTAACAAAAAATTTTGTAGTGTTCCAAATCTCGTCTTCAGAGGGTAATTGGGTAAGAAAACAGTTATCATTCTCATCCAAAATATTAGGAATCACATTAGTGTTAACAATGGAAGAAACAGGTTTGATAGCATTAAAAATATTATTAAAAAAGTCCACACCCGAATTAACAATGGTATCACCATTATCATAAACAACACCATGCTCATTAACAAGCTTGTGAATATAGCTTTTAATTCTATTCTTGTTAACTAAAGCATGGAAAAAGGAAGTATTCCTGTCACCTTCCAACAAAATAGAGTTAGAAGCCTTCTATTTCCAAAAGATTTCTTCCTGGTTTTGTAAATTGAAAAGATGAAGTTTACTATTATCAAGATTAGACAGATTTTCAGAAGAAGGATCTTCAAGAAAGAGTCTATCCCCAAGTAAGACTTTATTTTCAACCTCCTTAATATTTTTAAAAATATTTTTAAAAACATGTTTATTCCACCATCTCAAAAGTTGTTTCAATCTACTTAATTTAGCCCACAATCTAGCCATGCCTTGAATATTATTGTCGGGAAAAACCAAAGCATTATAGTTGTCAGACACAGCATTAAAAAACCCAGCATGCTTAATCCACATATTTTGGAACCTAAAAGCCACAAGGCCCGTCAAATTACTATTAGAAATATAAAGAAGCAAGGGATAATGGTTAGAAAGAGTTCTGCTCAAATGTTGAACACTAGTCATATTAAATTTACCAATCCATTCATTGTTAAAAAGTAACCTATCAAGTATTTGCCACATATTATTTCTACTCCAAGTAAAAGAAATACCAGAAAAACCAATATCTGTTAGATTGCAAGAAGAAATCATCTGATTAAAACCTTCCATAGCATTCATATTAGGAGGGTTACCCCCTCTTCTTTCACTAGCATTGGAAATAATATTAAAATCACCCCCAACACACCAAAGACCATCAATATTATGAGCAAAATCAGTTAAGCAATCCCAAAGAGGGGCACGACCAGTTCTAGTGGAGGAAGCATAAACCAAAGAAGCATTAAAGATATACTGGTTATAGGAGATTTGCACATTAACTACTTGATGAAAATTAGAAATAACAGAAACATTAAAATAATTTTTCCACATGATCTTATTGGAGCAATAATAAAAACTACAAGAAAAACCTAAGCTAGAAGCAAGTTTATCAGGAGAGATAAAAGGTTCAAGCAGAGCAAAAAATGAAATATTATGAACACGACATAAATTCCTAACACGATTTTTTGAATCAGAATCACCAATACCTCTAACATTCCATATAAGGGCTTTAATCATTAGAATTTTTGTTATTAGTTTGAGCCCTGGTAGAATGAGGAGTATCCGGTAACATAACTTTGGCATTTTTATTTTTTTTTATTTTACGATTTAGAAAGCCATTCCTCCTCAATAATTTTGCCCTTATCAGAGAGGTTAGCAGACGACTGACCTTCACCATTCTCCTTGTAATTAACCTTTTCCATCGAATTCGGGCAAAGTCAGTCCAGGAACATACTCCCCCTCTTCATGATCTCCAATGGGGACATTGTCATTGTTCTCGGAATTAACCAAATTAAGAGGGGGAATAGAATTATTAAGCATAGAATCAACAGAGATAAAAATATTAGGAATTTCACCATTTTTAGTAACAGAATTGTCTTTAACAGCTAAAATTTTGACAGGGGATGTAACAGGTGTTACCAAACTTTTCGGAGCTTTTAAAGTTTCATTTCCCGCCCTCTAAACATTGGATTGAACTTCATCATTAGTCATCGTATTAGCATTTTCTGGCTTCTCGTTAATAGGCACCTTATCACCCGCCAATCCAGTGAAGTTCTAGGAATTTTTCTTCAGCTCCGGATGAAGTTTGAACACTCAGAAACAGAATGACCGTGAGCTTTATAGTGAGTACAGAAATAAAGAATTTTTTCAAATTCAACTTATTGTAAATACCCTAAAGCCTTAGATCCAACCCAAACTTCCTTTGCATGCTTCTTATTAATATTCACTTCAGCTAAAACCCTGGCCACCGAAGGCCTGATTCTAGAAGCAGTGGCTTAGTCCATTTGTAGGGGACGAACAAAAGTAGAACCTAAAGCATGCAAAACCTTATGATTAAAAAAATGCAATAAGAGATTCAGAAAAGAAATCCAGATTGGAACAATTGGCGATTACTCCTTAACATCAAAAAATGGTGTCCACTTTAAAATACGCATTTAACAATTCAAAATAAGTAAGATCTTCTCACAAAAACCCGACTGTAATCCAAATCATTCGAAAGTTGAATCGCTACATGCTTTGAGTCCAGTAAACCAACCGAGTAAAAACCCGAAAGCTTGAGATTACCAAAAAAGATCTAATCGCATCAAGGTTTGGATGTCTAACACCAACTTTTCCCACAAGTGTAAAACGAAAGGGTGAAGCGTGCTTAAGAACATCATCGTCCGAAATTAAAACAATAGGAACTCCATTAAAAGTCAAAGGGGTAAGAGAAGGTAAGGTATCACTTAACGAACCAGCTAGAACATCTCTAAACGATCTAGATTTAGATGGAGAAACCTCCTCAGCATCTATGTTGAAAAAGCCTTTATGATCTTGGCTGTTAGACGAAAAAATTTCCCCAAGGCGTGGAAGAAGTATCCCCCGCCATACCAAGGAGGCCCAAGAGGGCCAGACGAGTAAGAGCACCAGGTAGAACAGCTGAAAATCTCTCGAAACGAATGAAAAACCAGAGAAAAATGTGAGGAAATGAGAGGAAACCCTAGGAGCACGAGAGCGGCGCTAGGGTAAAAACTTAATTGTTGATAAAAAAAAATTGTAATAACTTATTATATATTTTAAATATTTTTTTCCATAATATTTTGGATCAAAATCATTTCCAAATAGCTTTAAATTAAAATATTTCTAAAAAAAATTTATTTGATGGAATTAAATTAAATACATTTCTTAACCAAAATCACTTTAAAATACTCAATGACCAAATCCATCTCTCAAATAATTCACATTAAATTCATTTCTACTATTTAGTTATCATTAAAAAAACATTAAAATTTTGAATACAATGGGTCAAAGAAAATAAATAATGTTTACATACAACAATTTCATTATATCTAATTGCAATGATTAAAGCTCTTTTGTGGAATGTGAGGGGTATTGGTGGTAAGGAGTCTAAGGTTAGAGTTAGTAACCTTTGTAGAATTCACAACATTCAATTACTTGTTTTGATTGAGCCTTTTATTTCTCAAGATAAGCTTGAGGCGACTGCTAAATCTTTAGGGTTTTCTAATTTCTTTGCTAACTGTTCTAACAAAATTTGGATCATGTGGAACAATGTTATTTATTTAAATGTTATTGATGATCATCCTCAAGTTTGTCATTGCTATATTTCTCTTTTTAATGTTAGCTGTTATGCCTCCTTTGTTTATGCTGCTTGTACTAGACTTAATCATTTATCTCTCTGGGAACAGTTAAAAAATTTTGCTTCTATTATCAACGACCCTTGTTGTGTGGGTGGCGATTTCAACATCATCTCTTTTCCTTCTGAAAGAATTGGTGGTAATCCACCGAATACTAAAGCTATGGATGATTTTAATTCTACGATTACTGATTGCAATTTAAATCATATTGGTTATTTTGGTAATCCTTTTACTTGGAATATATTAAATTTGTGGCAAAGACTAGATAGATTTCTTTTTAATGATGATTGGATTGCTGATTTTCATATGACTAATATTGAGCATCTTAGTAGAACTCTTTCGGATCGCTCTCCTATTATGTTGAACATTAACAAAATTAATCATCATGCTCCTCATGCTCATGCTTTTAGATTCCAAAATATGTGGTTGTTGCATGATGACTTTTCTAATATGCTTAATAGCAATTGGAATGCCCATGTTTACCCTGATAATAACATTGTTGGCATGATTAGATTATGGGCTAAGTTATCTAGACTCAAGCAAGTTCTTAGATGGTGGAACAAGAACATTTTCAAGAATATCTTTTCTAATATTAAAAATGCTGAATTGAATGTCATTGAGTTAGATGACATTTATCAGCATAGGCCGGTTACTGATAATTTACTTTCTCTTAATCAAGCCAAGAATGTTCTCTTTCAAATGCAACTTCATGAAGAATGTTTTTGGATACAAAAGTCTAATGCCAAAATTGTTATGGATGGTGATAGGAACACTAAATTTTTTCATGCTTTAGCTAACAAAAAGAGAACTAGAAGTCAAATTCATAAGATTATTGATGATGATGGTAATGCTCTTATTTTTGATGAGTTAATTTGCAAGTCTGGTGTTGATTATTTTAAGAACATTTTTAACAGTCATTGCATGTGTTTGCCTATTATTAATCCTCTTGTTATCCCTAACATGATTAGTAATGTGGATAATGATTTACTTTTTCAAATTCCTTCTGAAGATGGAATCTTTAAGGTCATTAAGGATCTTAATGATGATGCTGTTGCGGGCCCGGATGGTTTTACTACTAAATTCTTTCAACAGAATTGGGATATTATCAAGGATGATGTTATTAATGCTGTGAAAGATTTTTTTGAGGGTAACCCTTATCCCAAATTCTTTTCTTCCACTAATATTGTTCTTATACCTAAAAAAGATGGTCCCATTCATTGGAGTGACTTTAGGCCTATTAGTCTTTGTACCTTTCTCAATAAGCTTAACTCCAAGATTATTGCAAATAGGTTGATTACTATTCTGCCTAAAATTATTTCGTTGAATCAAACTGATTTTTTTAAAGGTAGAAGCATTTTTGATAATGTTCTTTTAGCTTAAGAGATTACTAATGATATTAATGTTAAGGTTAAAGGTGGTAATGTTATTTTCAAACTTGACATTACTAAGGCTTATGATAATCTCAACTGGAATTTCCTTTATGATTTTTTATCTTTATTTGGGTTCAATAATGCTTTCATTACTCTTATCAAAATAGTATTGAGAATTGTGACTTTTCTGTGATTATTAATTGTAAAAATAACAATTTTTTTAAATCCTCTAAAGGTTTAAGACAAGGTGACACTATGTCTCCTGCGCTTTTCATTACTGCTATGGAATATCTTTCTAGGGGTTTGGAGGACTTATTTGAGAGAAATCCCAAACTAAATTTTCATACTATAAGGGGTTTTCCTATTTCTCGTCTTAGTTTTGCTGACGATCTTATTTTGTTTAAGAATGGCTCTATTGACAACATTAAAAAGTTGCTCAACTTTCTTATTAATTTTAACAAACAAAGTGGCCTTTCTATTAACAAATAGAAAAGTTCTTTTATTGTGAGCAAATCTATTAATCAGAATAGGACTCATGCTATTCAAAGGATTTATGGTTTTCAGTCTAAAAACCTACCCATTACCTATCTAGGTACTCCCATTTACAAAGGGAAAAAAAGAAAATTTTTGTTTGATGATATTTTTTCTAAAATTGAAAAAAAAATTAAACAATTGGTCCTCTAATTTCCTCTCTTATGGTGGTAGGCTTGTTCTTATTAAATCGGTTTTAAATTCTATGCCTATTTATCTTTTTCATACCTTACTTCCTTCTACTTCTATTTGTTCTAGACTTGAGAGGATTTTTAACAAATTCTTTTGGGGTTCTAAGTTTAATACTAATAGCATTCGTTGGTCTTCTTGGGAGAAAAGTTGTGGTGTGCTTGTTGAAGGTGGTTTAGGTTGCAAAACTTTAAATGACACGGCTAAAGCTTTCTCTTATAAATTATGGTTTTCCTTTAGAACCAATTTAAGTTTATGGGCTCGTTTCATGAATATTAAGTACTGTCATAACATTCATCCGACTTTATATTTTTACAAAAATTCTGATTCTTTCGTTTGGAAGAGACTTTGCAATATAAAATGGGAAGCTGAACGGCATATTCAATGGGGTTTAGGTAAAGGTGAGGTCTTTTCTGGCAATATAATTGGTTGGGTTTTGCTTCTATTGACTTATTACTTTACACGCACTCTTTGAACAATTCTAAAGTTTCTTCTTTTATTACCAATGAGCATTGGGATGTTACCAAACTTAGGGAGGTGGTTCCTCCTAACATTGTGGAGATTATTTTGAACGTTCCTTTACAGAGTCATAGCAAAGACATCATTCTTTTTTCTCTTTCTTCTTCTGGTAAGTTTCATTTGAAAGATGTTTGGGAGCAATTTAGAGTAAAAAAGGAGGTGTCTTTGGTATTTTCTGCTTTATGGCATAACAACTTTCCTCTCTCTTACTCCATTTTGGCTTGGCGTTGTATTAAAGGCTACATTCCAGTGGACTCTATGCTCCAGAAAAAAGGCATCCATCTTACTTCTAAATGTTTATGTTGACATAATATTGAGGATATTGATCAATGGCTTTGTTGCGCAAATTGTGTGGGCATATTTTAATTGTTTGGCCAATAAAACTCATAACATTAATCAGTCTAATTTGATTTTGATTTTCAAGAATTGGGTGCATGTTTTGAAAGGTCATATCTTTAACCTCATTCCAATTCTTATTCTTTAGTTTATTTGAAAAGCCCGTAATGATGCTAAGCATAATGTTATTAAGATGGAGGCTCCTAATATTATTTCTAATGTTAAACACAAAATTGTGCAACTTCATTCTTTTAACCTCCTGTCTAAGAAAAATTTCAGTAATTGCATGTATTTAGCCAAGGATTTTGGTTTGATTATTACTGATTTTACTACCAATGATGCTGAAAAATTCATGAAATGGATCAAACCCAAACCTCCTTTTGTTAAATTAAATTCTGACGGTTCTGTTGGTCCTAATGGTGCTGGTGCGGGTGGTATCATTAGAGATTACCTGGGTAATGTGATTGCTGCTTATTCTGCTCCTACTTACTATTCTAATGCTATTTCTGCTGAACTTCAGGCTTTACTGTATGGGCTGGAAATCCGTAGCAAATTGGGTATTACCTCTGTTTGGATTGTGGTGGATGCTATGCTTCTTATTTCAATTATCAATAATGTCATTCCTCGTAATCCAAACAACTTTTATATTATTAGGAAGATTAAGAACTACCTTTCTACGATAAATTATTACATTTCCCATATTTATTGGAAAGCAAACGTTTGTGCTGATTGGTTAGCTAAAAAAGGTTGTTCTATGCTTGCTTATGAGGACTTGGATATTGGGAATTTAAACCATATTTTGAAAGGTATGGTTTATTTGGTTAAAGCTAGTATGTCTTATATCAGGAATGTTTGAGCCTTATTTTTCTATGGCTGGTGGGGACCTGTTAGTTTGGTTTTCTTTTTCGTCTGTTTCTCTGGGTTTTGTTTGGATCAGGAATGGCTTTGCCATTTGCTGGAACGCCTACCGGTTCTACTCAATTTTTTGGGATTTTTTCTGGATGTATGACTGTATAGAGCATCTTACTTGCTGGGATAATTCTATCTTGGTTGTTAGCTATGTGTTTTATCTGTGTGCTGTGGCTGTGGATCGTCCTTCTAAGCAGGTTGATTTATTTTCTTGGAGGTGGTGGTTTGACCATGTTAATTATGCTATTGCTGGGAGTGCCAAAGGCTGGCTATACGATTACTGTTATGATTTCTATTTTAAGTATTTTGGCTAGATTTGGAGAAAATTTTGCTGGGTTATGTTTGGTGCTAATATGGTGGATTTTCAGGTTTCTGTTAAGACCTTTTGGAATTGTAGTGAGTTTTTCTTACGTCTGCTGGGCATTTTGAGGTGTTCTTCTGATTTTATTAAGTCAGAGTCTATCAAAGATTATAGTAGGGGTTTTCTTTCCGGTTACTATTATTTTTCTCACATCTTTTTTTGGAGAATGCTTTGCAGGTATCTCAAGATTTATCTTTCTTGGAGCTTCAATGAATGCAAGGTATTCTTCTCTTCTTTGTCAATTTCTTTTTATTATTTTTGTCTTCTTTTTGGCAGGAAGTCTGTGCTGAATGGTATTATCCCGCGCTTCCTTTTTTGGGTGCTGTCTACTCACAGCCCGAGGGGTTATTTAGGTTCTTTTTGTAATCGTAGTATAAGGATCCACCGACTCATAGGATTTTTGTTTTCTTTTTTACTTGTAGCTCTTTCGAGCAGTAGCGAGCTAGAGGATCCTTTTAAGGACTGTGTAATAATTTTTGATATTAACGCGTAGGCCCCACAGCGGGTTTTAATTAAAAAAAATTATATCTAAACAAAACACGTAACTCTAACAAGCTTCAGCGTACGTAGAATCGTTCTTCAGAGATAGGCATGTAAACACGTCCTTTTTCCCTTTATCTCTATCTCTCTCTTACCAATCAATCGAAGAAGATACCCTTCCTGAAATCCAACAAAAAAACATCTTCTTCGAAGAAATCAGAAGTGACGGTGGAACAAAAAAGATAAATTTGTAATCCGTTTTTCAAACTGGATCACAATATTCTTCTCTTCTACTCCGATATTTCAAACATATCACCATCACCACAAATAGATGCTGCCATCTCCCAAAATCCATAATATTTTTCTATCTATCCAGAATCAATGAAACCCTAATTGGAAATCAACATTGTAAGATTCCCACCAAACAAGTTAGCTTCTGTCATTTTTTGCTGCCGTGGATTAGCAAATGCTACAGGCGAGTCCGAGGTAGTGTTCGTAAGCATGGATCACATTTGTGGAAGTGATGGGCTTAGCTTTGAGATCTGCATTCATGAAGAGAAAGCTCTTAAAGAGAATTTTCAGCAAAGGGTGAGGTGCGGTCTAGATAATGAGGCGCTCAACCTTATAATGGAGATCAAGATATGTGTAGTGAAAGATCATGGATTTTTGATAAGAGAGGTGGGGTCAAGGATAAATAGATTTTATCTCAAGCAAACATCAATATTAGAGGAAGATAATGAGGATGATGAGGAGGAGCAAGATGTGAAGAAAGAGATGAAGGGATCGGATAATTCAGACTATGCAAAGAAAAAAAAGGAAGGATGGCAGAAGTGAAAAGCTACTACTTGATTACAAAGTCCTTAAAAGGACCCACCAGCTTGCTACCGCTCCGAAAAGCTACAATAAAAAAAGAGATAAAAAACCTAAGAGCCGGTAGTTCCATATCCTATGATTACAGAAATAACAAGAATAGAAATACGGGCTGTGAGTATACATCACCCAAAAAAGGAAGATCCAATTTGTCTCATTCAGCTCAAACTTCCTGCAAAAGAACAAAAAGAAGAAGGAATGGAAATGCGAGAAGGAAAAGAAGAAAACCTTGCATTCATTATAGCTTCCAAAACAACAGATGATGAATATCCTGCAAGAAATTCTCCAAAAGAAGCATTAAAAGCAAAGAAATGAATATAGTAAGAAACGGCTTTCAGAATACTATTACCATCCAGGCACTGGTTAACCATCTTCCTCAAAGACATTAACTTAAATAGGTACAGCCAGCTTAAAAACCTACCCAACCCATAGAAAACAAAAACAGTCATAAAAGGCAAGAATAAATACAAATACCAATCCAGGTATAACATCAGAAAATCATCTGTAGCCCCAAAAATACTCACATTCCCCAGGAAGGTATTCCTAAACTCGATTAAATGAACCTGTAAGACCATAGTGGAGTGAGCAAAGCAGAGAAAGACCATAAGATCCCAAGAGGGTAACCCCATATAAGAAGAAAAACCATGAGGATACAAACAACCATAGACATCCAAACTAGCAACCATCAGGTTAGCCTTCCAAAACAAGAGAGAAAATTGATAGAGCACATCAGGCACCAATAAACAGCAGGAACCGTAAGTACTAGGAAACAAATTGACCAGAATAATGGAGTAAGATAACCTATCTTTAAATACTTGATAAAAATTAATATCAACCATCCTGTAATGATGGATACCACAAGAATTCGAACAATAGTTCAATGAAGCAATATCAATCTAAACACTGTAAGAGTAGTTTAAGTAGTTGACCAGCCATCCACAAGAATAACAATCCAAATGGGGAATAACAATAATAATGGGGCTCCAAAATTTACCAGCAGCAACCCAGTAAATAAACACCTTCAAGTAAGAGCCAATAAAGGCCAAAAGAAAAAAAATATTAACCATGTCTAATATAAGGAAGAGCAGATTTATTCAGGGTTATCATACCTTTCAAGATCAGATTAAGATTAGTAATGCAAAGATCTTGATAACTATCAAGCTGACAACTGAAGCTTGCCAACTAGTCGGCATAGGCATTAGCTTCACGGTAAATGTGAGAGATATTAAAGTTAATAGAAGAAAGAGACTTTTTGATTCTCCTAATCAGATAAAAATTTTGAGGATTTCCGTGAACCTGATTTTTAATAATTTGAACCACAAGCTCAGCATCCACCTCAATCCAGACATAATAATACCCCAAATTAATACAATTATCAATACCAATAGCTAATCGAGTAAGTTCAGCATTAATAACAGAACAAGAATGCAAAGGGCAAACAAAAGCAGCTAATACCTTACCCTCGTGGTCCCGTATGATGCCACCAGCACCAGCTGAAGAGTTTCTCACTCAGCCATCCGAATTCAATTTAATATAAGGAACAGACGGCTTCCTCCAAATAACAAATCTGGTAAAGCTTCTATTAACATTATTACCCAAATGTATACCAAGAAGATCAGCTAATTTCCGGACATTTTTACAGTTCTTAATCGAAATCAAGTTGCAGGAAGAAAGATGCAAAATTTTATGATTAATGTTATATATAATAATAGTAGTCTTCATCTTAATATCACAGTACTTGGATTCATTTCTCGATTTCCAAATGAACCATAAAATAAGAATAGGGATTAAATTTAAAATATGACCTTTAGAGTTGATCATCCACTTATTTAATAAGGAAGATCATTATAATTATCCATTGGATTCAAATTTGCCATCTCAAAATAGTGTTACCAAACCTTCTTAGCTATATCCCCATGCACAAAAAGATGATTAACACTTTCAATATTAGCACAACATTAGCATTTAGAAGGGAAGCTAAAGCCTTTTTTCTGAATTAAAGTATCAACAGGAATAAAACCCTTCAGACATCTCCACGCTAAAATGGAATAAGAAACAAGGATACTATTATGCCATAGAGATGAGTAAATGAGAGAGTAATTATATTTATACCTGAAAGCTTCCCACACTTGTCTCATTTGAAAATTACCCGACGAGGATAAAGTAAACAAAATTTTATCATTGCTAGACAATTCTAAAGGGATCAACAGAATCTTGTCAACAATAAAGGGAGGTAAAACCTCCAAAAGTTTAGTAACATTCCAGCCATCGTTAAAAATAAAACTAGAGACCATGATATTATCAATAGAAGAGGTGTTTAAATAGTTGTCAATCGACCAAGGACCAATCCAGTTATCTTGCCAAAAGAAAACATTACCTTTACCAATACCCCACTAGATAAAATGTTTTGCAGACCACTTAATGTTACACAGTCTTTTCCAGGTAGAAGAATCATTCAGTTTATAAATTCCAAGCAGAGGATGGGAATCTTTGCAATATTAAACATTCATAAAATGGGCCCATAAACTCTCATTCTTTCTAAAAGAAAACCAAAGTTTATGAGAGAAAGCTTGAACCATATCATGAATGTTTTTGCAACCTAAACCACCTTCTTTATAGATGCCACAGATATTGTTCCAAGAAGCCCAACGAATACCATTACTATTAAATTTGGAACTCTAAAAGAATTTATTTAACATTCTCTCAATTCTAAGACAAATAGCGGCAGTCGGATGCAAGGAATGCAGTAAGTAAATGGGAATAGAATTAAGAACAGATTTAATAAGAATTAATCTACCCCCATAAGATAAAAAATTGGAAGGCCAGTGGGTTAATTTTTTTTGAAAACAAGTAAAAATATCTTCAAACAGATGACTCCTCTTTTTACCTTTAAAAATCAGAGTGCCCAAGTACTTAATAGGGAAGGTTTTAGATTGAAAACCACAGATACTTTGAATAGCTAAAATTCTATCTCTATTGATAGACTTTCCAGCAATAAAACTGCTTTTATCCTAATTGATAGCCAAACCGCTAAAAGCGTGAAATTGAGAAAGAAAATTACTTAAGGAAGTAATGTTATTAATCGAGCCATTGGAGAACAGAATGAAATCATCAGCAAAACTAAGGTGAGAAATAGGAATACCTCTAATAGTGCAAAAAGAAGTTTAGGATTACGTATGTATAAATCTTCAATACCCCTAGAAAGGTATTCCATAGCAATAATGAAGAGAGCCGGGGAAATATTATCCCCTTGTCTTAAACCTTTGGATGACTTGAAAAAACCATGGTTTCTACCATTAATCATAACAGAGAAATAACAATTATCAATACTGTTCTGGATAAGCTTAATAAAAAAATTGCTGAAACCAAATAAAGAAAGAACCTTATACAAAAAATTCCAGTTAAGGTTATCATAAGCTTTAGAAATATCCAGTTTCAAAATAATATTACTACCTTTCACCTTGGTATTTATATCATGCGCAAGCTCTTGGGTAAGCAAAACATTATTAAAAATGGTTCTACCTTTCACAAAACCAGTTTGATTACTTGAAATAATTCTAGGAAGAATACTTTCTAACCTTTTGGAAATAATCTTGGAAATAAGTTTATTAAAAAAAGAGCAAAGGCTTATAGGTCTGAAGTCATTCCATTTAATAGCCCCAACAATTTTAGGAATGAGAATAATACTAGTAGAAGTGAAGAACTTAGGGTAGGTAGAACCCTTAAAGAAGTCAATGACCGCTTCAATAATATCAGTTTTAACAATCTCCCAACAATTTTGAAAAACATTAGTAGTGTAACCATCAGGACCCGCAATGGAGTCCCCGTTCAAATCCATAACAGCATTGTAAATTTCCACATCTGAAGGGAGAAGACAAAGCATTTCATTATCACTATCATTAATAATTTGCGGAATGACATGAGGATTAGTTAAAGGAATATTGGTAAAGTGATCATTGAAACTATTCTTAAAGTGTTCCACCCCATAATTGCAAATAAGCTCCTCAGAATCAATAATAGAACCATCACTATTGACAATTTTATGAATATAATTCTTGGTTCTATTATGATTAGCCATGACGTGAAAAAACTTGGTGTTCCTATCACCTTCAACAGTAAATTTAAAGTTGGCTTTTTGTTTCCAAAAAATTTCCTCCTGATCCTGAAGAAGAACAAGAGAATCCTTGGCACTGTTAATAATATTCAGATTATCATTAGAAGGATTAATCATATAACTATTCTCAAGCTCTTGAACTTTTATTTCAGCTTCCTTGATGTTAGTAAAGACATTCTTGAAAACCTTTTTTTTCCCACCAATTTAAAACATGTTTTAATCTACTAAGTTTAGACCATAATCTAAGCATGCCCTTAATATCATTGTTAGGGTAAATGGGAGCGTTCCAATTAGTACTAATAATATTCTTGAAGTCGCCATGAGAAAGCCACATATTTTGGAATCTAAAAGCAGCATTATCAACATTTTTATTAGCATTAATACTAAGCAATAAAGGATAAGGATCAGACAGAGTTCTACTAAGATGATCAATAGAAGACATGGAGAAGGCAGAAAGACAATCATTATTAAAAAGATATCTATCAAGGTGCTGCCAAATCTTAGAATGATTCCAAGTAAAAGGACTACCAATAAAACCAAAATCATTCAAATAGCAGTCAGAAATAATAGAATTAAAATCTTCCATAGCGATAGAGTTAGGCAAATTACCTCCTTTTCTTTCCGAGGCATTAGAGATGATATTAAAATCACCTCCAATGCACCGAGGGCCGTTAATATTAATAGCAATTTGATGGATCTGATCCCAGAGAGGGAGACGATTCCATTTAGAGCAAGCAGCATAGACGAAAGAAGCATAACATTTATAATTGAAAAATTCAACTTCACAGTTGATAATTTGAGGGAAATCCAAAATAATATTAACATTAATTTTTTTATTCCACATGATCCAAATTTTGTTAGAACAATTAGCAGCAAACATAGAAAAACCTAATTTAGAAGCAGTAGAACAGAGTTTATAAGAGGAAATAAGAGGCTCAATTAACTCTAAGAGCATGATACTATGCATTCTAGACAGGTTTTTAACTCTAGCAATAGAATCCTTACCCCTGATTCCCCTAACATTCCAAAGGAGAGCTTGAATCATTAAGATATTTGGAAGT
Source organism: Dendrobium catenatum (assembly GCF_001605985.2). Lineage (NCBI taxonomy): Eukaryota > Viridiplantae > Streptophyta > Magnoliopsida > Asparagales > Orchidaceae > Dendrobium > Dendrobium catenatum. The sequence goes on along the minus strand of NW_021319878.1, from coordinate 176,823 downwards.
ATTTGAGCACGGGTTGACCGTGGGGTAGAAGGTTGAGAGTTTTTAGAAATTTTCCCTTTCTTTTTGACAACTTTCGAATAGCCATCATCACTATTTTTTTGCAGATTAACAATATTAGACATATAAGAAGAGGCCACGACATCACTATTTTTAGGATGAGCAATATTAGTTATAGAAGAAGGGGCCATTGTATTACTCAAAGATTTTTCATAAGTTTGGACATTTTGCTCACCATTAGAAGGGGGGAAGAAATTCCCCTTCTTCATAAGTTTCATAGTTACCATCTCCAATAGTTTCACCATCTCTGTTAGAAACATCATTAGAAATAAAGTTAGAATTTTTTTCTATAGTAACCAAAGGAAGTAAATCAGAATGCACAGTTTCAATATTATCAATATCATTTAGCATAGATTCAACGGAAATGTAAATTTTTGGATCAGCAGCCTCATTATTCTTTCCAATATTTTCATGATTCTCCTCCTCAGTAAGATTATCAACATTAAGAATTTGTAATTTCTCTTGAGAGGCAACAATTTCAACTTTTGACTTATCAGTCAACGGAAGCGATTCCACCAGATCTGACTCGAAAACCTTCCTGGTAGGCACATAAATTTTATCGGTGGATCCAGGCTTACCATCCAACGGAGCAGTCATTTTTTTAAGCTCGGGGTGGAGTTTGAAGCAATCAGAGGGGGCATGACCATGGATCTTGCAATGAGAGAAAAAGTCAGGGACTTTCTCGAATTCGACATTTTGCATGTAACCGTAAGCTTTCGATCCAACCCATATATCCTTCGAATGTTTTTTGGTAATATCAACATCTACTAAAATTTTAGCCAAAGAAGGCCTTGTACGTGAGGCAGTAGCTTGATCTATTTGTAGAGGTCTCCTGAAAATAGATCCCAAAGCTTGTAAAACTTTTTGGTTAAAAAAGTGCAACCGAAGATTAGGAAAAGAAATCCAGATGGGGACTATGGGGGATTCTTCCTTGATATCAAAAAATGACATCCATTTTAAAATTCACATTTGATAGTTGAAAATAAAGTAGGATCTTCTAGATAAAATCCTACTATAGTCAAGATCATTAGAGAGTTGTATGGCTACATGCCTAGAATCCAACAGACCGATACAGAAAAATCCTAAAAGTTTTAAGTTAGTGAAATAACTACGAATAGAGTCTAGATTTGGTTTGTTAAGACCAAATTTACCAACCAAAGTGAACTAAAAAGGTGATGCCAGCTTAAGAACTTCTTCATCAGTTAAAAGAACGGCTGGAACACCATTAAACATCGATTGAGATAAATTAGGAAGGGTATCACCTGAGCCCGAGAAAACATCCTTAAACGAATACGATCTGGAAGGCGAACCATCCCCCACCTCAAGATTAAAGAATCCTTTATTCTTGATCGGCTCAGAGCCAGCAACAGATCCCCAAGGGTTTGGGGGTTGCGAAGCAGCCATTAGAAAAAAAGCCCACGCAGGGCAAAGAGCCAAGGATCGACCACGGCTTAACAAAAATGCGGAGGAACACTAGAAAACTGTGCAGAAATCCGATCAGAATGGCCGAAAACAAAGGGGGAAAAGCGAAAACCCTAAATCGCCAGAGCGGCTGGTTTTCGAGGAGAGAGGAGGTGACCCAATTACGTGCTGAATGGGTATAGTTGTGCTATAAAGGTTGGAATTTGTGCAGCATGTTTATAAGTTGGGTTATTTGTTTATAGAACTCCTTGAAGATATTAGTAAGTTTGTGATTATCATACAGAATAATTTTGTAAACTTTTATTAATATTTTGATAACATTTTTTTTACTTAGAGAGGATGATCATATATGTCTTTTTATTTTTTCTTTCATCTGCCATCCAATTTAATTTTATCAAGTTACAACTCCATGTATACATTGACAATAATTTAAAACACATTAATGTTCTCTTTGACGTAGAGTTGATCAAATTGAACTCTTGCAAAATAATGAAATAAATGATTAAAATGTATTTAAAGGATATATATATATATATATATATATATATATCTCTGGCGATTTAGGGTTTCCGCTCTCTCCCTTCGTTTTCGATCGTTCTACTCCGATCTTCCTCCTGATTTTTGGTGCTTTTTGGTGAGTTTGTGCGCGCTGTTTTCGTTCATCTGCTCTTTGCCCCTCGGGGGCTTGTTCTCTGATGGCTTGAGCTAAGCCCTCCAACCCTTGGGGTTTCATGGCTGGATCTGAGTAGATCAAAAAATAAAGGTTTCTTTAATCTTGATGCGGGTGACCATAGCTCATCTCCGAGATCGCATTCTTTCAAGGAGGTGCTTTAGGGTCGAGCCTCTTCAAGTGATGTTCTTCCAAACTTGTCTCAAACGGTTTTGAACGGTGTTCCGGCGATTCTTTTGACTGATGACGAAGTTCTTAAGTTGTCTTCTCCCTTTCAGTTTACTTTGGTCGAAAAATTTGGTATGAATAGACCTAACCTAGATTCCATTCGTATGTTTTTCACAAACTTAAAGCTCTCGGGTTTCTTGTCGATTGGTCTTTTGGATTCTAGACATGTTGCTATACAACTCTCAAATGATCTAGATTATAGTAGAATCTTTGCTAGACGATCCAATTTCATTTTTAATTGTCAAATGCGATTTTTGAAATGGATGCTATTTTTCGATATTAAGGAAGAATCTCCCATCATTCCCATCTGGATCACTTTCCCCAATTTACAATTGCATTTTTTCAATCAGAAAGTTTTACATGCATTGGGATTCATTTTCGGGAGACCTCTTTAAATCGACCAGGCGACTGCATCTCGAACAAGGCCTTCTGTGGCTAGAATTCTTGTCGAAGTTGATATTACGAGAAAACATTCTAAGGAAATATGGGTTGGATCGAAAGCTTTTGTCTATATGCAAAAGGTCGAATTTGAGAAAGTCCCGGAGTTTTGTTCCCATTGCAAGAGTCATGGACATGCCCCTTCTAAATGCTTTAAGCTTCACCCCAAACTTAAAAAAAAAATGGCTGTTCAGTCGAATGGGAAGCATGGATCCACCGAAAAAAATTTATGTGCATATCGGGAAGGATGATCAATCGAAGCAGGTGGAACCGCTTCCCTCGTCTGATAAGTCGGCTCATGATATTGTTGCTTTTACATGTTCCTCAGAATACTTCTAATGTTGATTTTACCAATATTGAGGAGAACCATGAAACTATTGTAAACAATGTTGCCAAAAATGATCCTAAAATTTTCATCTCTACAGATTATATGTTAAATGATACTGATACCATTAAGGATGTTCATTCGGAATTGAATCCTATTACTACTAATATTGTTGAAAAGCATTCTAATTCTATTCCTAATGATGAAGCTAACAGGGAATTTGGGATTATTGTGGATGGGAACAATGATGTTTGTGAAGAAGGGGAATTTGTCCCGCCTACCAATGGTGAGCAAAATGTTCTACATAACAAAAATATTGTGAGTAATGATGTTGCTTCATCTTCTATTACTAATATTGTTGGTCATAAAGGTCTTGATGAGGATGGTTTTTCTAAAGCTGGTAAAAATAAAGGAAAAAACCCTAAGAACTCATTGCCATCTACTCCCCGGTCTACCAGAGCTCAAAATTCTTCCAAATATCTTAATGATTAAGGCTCTTTTATGGATTGTGAGGGGGATTGGGGGTAAGGAGTTGATTGCTAGAGTTAAAAACCTATCTAGAATGCATAAAATTATGTTTTTAGTTTTAATTGAGCCACTCATTTTGTTTGATAAACTTAGTTCTACTGCTACTACTTTGGGTTTTTCTAAATATGCTGCTAATTGCTCCAATAATATTTGAATTATGTAGAATAACAACATCAATGTGAGTATTATTTTAGATTTTTCTCAAATTATTAACTCTGAAATTGATTTTTTTTATTATAAGTGCTATGCTTCTTTTGGAATCGTATCCCTTTTTGGGACCAGATCCATCAATTTGCCCGCAATATTAATGGCCCTTGGTGTATTGGAGGTGACTTTAATATCATCTTTAATGCCTCAGAAAGAAGGGGAGGTAATCTTCCTAACCCTGTTGCTATGGATGATTTTAATACTGTGATCTCTGACTGCAATTTGAACGACATAGGTTTTATTGGTAGTCCATTTACTTGGAATATATATACTTTATGGCAACGCCTTGATAGATTTCTCTTTAATAATGATTGACTTTCTAAATTTTCCATGTCTTCTGTTGAACATCTTAGTAGAACTTTGTCTGATCATTCTCCTTTACTATTATCTATTAATGCTAATAGAAAAGTTGGTAATGCTGCCTTTAGATTCCAAAACATGTGGCTTTCTCATGTTGATTTTAAGAATGTCATTAGTATCAATTGGAATGCTCCTATTTATCCAAACAATGATATTAAGGGCATGTTTAGATTATGGTCAAAATTAAGTAGATTAAAGCATGTGTTAAATTGGTGGAACAAAAATGTTTTAAGAATATTTTTACTAATATTAAGGAAGCTGAAGTGAAAGTTCTTGAGCTGGAGAATACCTATTTGGTTAATCCTTCTATTAAAAACCTTAATAATCTTAATTGTGCGAAGGATTCTCTTGTTCAACTTCAGGACCAGGAGGAAACTTTCTGGAAACAAAAAGCTAATGTTAAATTTACTATTGAAGGGGATAGGAATACTAAGTTTTTTCATGCCATGGCCAATCGTAATAGAACTAAGAATCACATTCATAAAATTGTTAATAGTGATGCTTCTACTAATGAGTCTGAGGAGTTAATTTGTAAGTCTGGTGTGGATTATTTTAAGAATAATTTCAATGATCACTTTAGCAATGTTCCTTTAGTTAATCCTCAAGTCATCCCTTATATTATTAATGATATTGATAATAACTTCCTTTGTCATCTCTCCTATGAGTTGGAAGTTTACAATGATGTTAATGATTTGAATGGCAATTCGATTGCTGGTCCGGATGGCTATACTACTAATTTTTTTCAAAAGTGTTGGGATATTGTTAAAATTGATGTGATTGAAGCAGTCAATGACTTTTTCAAGGGAATCCCCTATCCGAAAATTTTCACTTCTACTAACATTGTGCTCATTCCTAAAACTTCTGGGGATAATAAGTGGAATGAATTTTGACCTATTAGCCTTTGCTCTTTTTTTAACAAACTCATTTCTAAGATTATTTCCAAGAGATTGGAAAGTATTCTTCCTAGAATTATTTCTAGTAATCAAACTGGGTTTGTTAAAGGTAGGAGTATTTTCTATAAAGTTCTTTTGACCCAAGAGCTTGCACATGATATTAATACCAAGGTTAAAGGTGGTAATATTATTTTGAAATTGGACATTTCTAAAGCTTATGATAATCTTAACTGGAATTTCCTTTATAATGTGCTCTCTTTATTTGGCTTTACTGAATGTTTCATTAAGCTTATTAAGATTGGTATTGATAATTATTATTTTTCTGTGATCATTAATGGTAAAAATCATGGTTTTTTCAAGTCTTCTAAAGGTCTAAGACAAGGTGATAATATTTCTCCCGCTCTTTTCATTATTGCTTGGAATACCTCTCTAGGGGTATTTAAGATTTATACCTAAGGTTTCCTAAGCATTTTTTTTATACTATCAGAGGCATCCTGATTTCTCTCCTTAGTTTTGCTGATGATTTCATTCTTTTTTCTAATGGTTTGATTAATAATATTAAAATTTTGAGCAATTTTCTCTTACAGTTTCATGCTTCTAGTGGTTTGGCTATTAATAAGGATAAAAGCAGTTTTATTGTTGGTAAGTCTATAAATAGAGATAGAATTACTGCTATTCAAAGAATTTGCGACTTTCAATCTAAAACTTTGCCTATTAAGTATTTGGTACTCTTATATTTAAAGGTAAAAAGAGAAGTCACCTTTTTGAAGTTATTTTTACTAGCTTCCAAAAAAAATTAACCCACTGGTCTTCTAATTTTCTGTCTTTTGGGGGTAGATTAATTCTTACTAAATCTGTTTTGAACTCTATTCCTATTTACTTACTTCATACCCTTCTACCGAATGCCACCATTTGTCTTAGAATTGAGAGAATGATAAACAAATTCTTTTGGGGCTCCAAGTTTAATAGTAATGGTATTTGTTGGGCCTCTTGGAACAACATTTATGGCATTTATAACGAAGGTGGTTTAGGCTGCAAAAACCTTTCCGACATGGTGCAAGCTTTCTCTCACAAACTTTAGTTTTCCTTTAAATCAAAGGTGAGTTTATGGGCTCATTATATGAATGCTAAATATTACAAAGATTCTCATCCTTTACTTGGTGTTTATAAAGCTTCTGACACTTTAACCTGGAAAAGGCTTTACAAAATTAAGTGGAAGGCCGATCAATTCATTCAATGGGGTATTGGCAAAGGTAACGTTTTCTTTTGTCAAGATAGTTGGCTAGGGCCCTATTCTATTGATAATTATTTAAATACAACTTCTATTGATAATGTCAAGGTTTCTAATATTATTGCTAATGGTTGTTGGAATGTTACTAAACCGTTAGAGCTTATTCCTTCCAATATAGTTGACATGATTCTGATTCCTTTAGATTTGCTTTGCAAGGAAAAAATCCTCTTTTCTCTTTCATCTTCGAGTAATTTTCAAATGAAAAAGGTTTGGGATACTTACAGAGCTAAGTATAATTACTCTCTTCTTTTTCTGCTATATGGCATAATAATATTCCAGTTTCGTATTCCATTTTAGCTTGGAGATGCCATAAAGGTTTTATTCATGTGGATGATTTAATTCAGAAAAAAGGTTTTAGTTTCCCCTCCAAATGCCAATGTTGTTCTACCATTGAAAGTGTGAATCATCTTTTGTGAATGGGGAAATTGCTTATAAGGTTTGGTATCATTTCATTAACTTGGCTAATCTTAATTCTGTGGACAGTTCCAATGATCTTCCTGCCTTATTAAAAGGGTGGATAAATACCTCTAAAGGTTACATATTAAACTTAGTGTCTGTTCTTATTTTATGGTTCATTTGGAAAGCCAGAAATGAAGCTAAACATAGTGATATTAAAATGGATGCGAATCAAATTATCTCTAATATCAATCATAAAATTATGTATTTGTTTTCTTGTAATTTGATTTCGGTTAAAATTTTTTAGTAATTCTCGTAATTTTGCTGCTTTGCTTGGTATCCCTATGGGTGAGGAGTTAAACAGGGGCTTTGACAGGATTGTAATTTGGAGGAAACCCACTTTACCTTTTGTTAAATTGAATTCTGACGGGTCTGTGAGAAACTCTTGTGCTGGCACTGGAGGTATTATCCGGGATCACCAGGGTAAGGTTTTAGCTGCTTTTGCTGGCCCTTTGTAGCCTTGTTCTGTCATCACTGTGAACTTACTAGTTTATCTTATGGCATTGATATTTGTAATAAGTTGGGTTTTGTTAATGTTTGGATTGAGATGGATGCTCAACTTGTGGTTCAAATTATTAACAATCAAGTGTTGGGTAATCCTCAAAATTTTTATTTGATTAGGAAAATAAAAAAGTCTCTTTCTACTATCAATTACTCTATTTCTCATAGTTTCTGTGAAGCTAATGCTTGTGCTGACTGGTTGGCAAATTTGGGTTGCCATATTGATAGGTATCAGGAATTGAATATTAGTAATTTAAATTTGATTTTGAAAGGTATGATTACCCTTGATAAAACGGCTCTTCCCTATATTAGACATGTTTGATTTTACTATTTTTTTCATTTCCTATTGTTTCTGTTTTGGTTAATTCGTGGGACTGGAAGTATTCTATTTAGTTCTCTACTTTCGCTGGCTTTTGGATTCTGCTTGTGTCCTATGTCACTAAACATGCTGGCTTCTTCTATTTTTTTTCCTTCTAAGAATGGTGGGTTTCAATCCTTGGGGTTGATGCATACCAACTTAGGTTGTTTGAATGGCAACTTTAATATTTTCATCAATTGTTGTCGGGTTATGAAAGTTAAGTCTTATCTCAAGGTTATTGAGAGCCGTTACATTGAGGTTAATTATGCTAGTTTGTTTCCCTTGTGTGTGTTGGACAGTCGCTTGCATAGTATGTTTATTATCAATCGTGATGGTATTCTGGTTCTTAACACTCTTTTAGCTCACTTGATATTCTGATGTGGGGATTCGAGAGCTAAAACCTGCTTTGCCAATACCTAGAAGTTTTCGTATAGTATTTGCAGCTGGACTATGGTTAAATTGCTTCAGGTGGAGTTGCAAATGGTTGGTTTTTTTATATATGTTGGTTCTGATAACGAGGGTGAATTTTCTATGTTCCTTTCTCAGAAGTGCAAAAAACTTTATGTGGTTTATTACTATTTCCAACAGCATTTTAAGGTTCTTTGCTTTTTTTGTAGTATCTTTTTTTACAGATTTAAGGATTGGATTTGTTCGACGTTCGTGTTCTTGTTTCTGCACAAATATTTGGGTAATTGTGGTTCCAACCACATTTTTGACAGGAAGACTGGGTTCACTAATTATCTCATGCTCTTCCTTTTTTGGGTGCTGTCGTCTTGCAGCCCTAGATTGTTATTAGGTTTTTTTGTAACTATTAGAACTAGGAACCATCAGCTCAGAGGTTTTTTTTCTTTTGATTTTGTAGCTCTTGTGAGCATTAGAGAGCTGAAGGTTCCTATTAAGGACTTTGTAACCGTTTTTTTTTATATTAACGCGTAGGCCCCTCTGTGGGTTTTAACCTATATATATATATATATATTTATTTATATTAAAATTCTCGGAGGGGACTACGCGTTAATATCCAAAAAAGATGTTACAATGTCCTTATAAGGATCCTCCAGCTCGCTATTGCTCATAAGAGCTACATTAGAAAGCAAAATAAAGCTTAAGAGCCAGTGATTCCTTTTTATAATAATTAAAAAAAAAAACCTAAGCACATTTTAGAGCTGCACTATATACGCTTTTCTTAGCGTGGTGGGAAGAGAACCCGATGTGATGCGTACGATGAAGTTGGGATACCAATAAGTACTAACTTACAGGGAAATAACAGCTTTTCCTTTACAACAAGTACCGAAGACCCATACACTCTTTTCTTAGTGTGGTGGGGGATAAAAAAAATACGGCCGTGGTGTCCTCATTTCGAGGACACCTACCATACACACTTTTCTTAGCGTGGTGGGAAAGGCCCAGTTTGCCGTAGTTTTCCCCTAAACAGGGGAGACGCTGGGAGGCTGCCAACATTTTGGGTAAATGTGCGACCGCATTTGGACTTCATTGAACTTAAAAAGACATTAATGAACTAAGGGAAAACTTGAATAAAAGGCTTAATTCAAATTTAAATCAAACTTGATTAAAAATAGCTTGAACTTAATGAAACTACTTGAATTTGGACTTGAATATGACATGGTGAACTATACTTGGACTTGATTGGAATAAAACATAATGGACATGAACACGGTTTGAATTCAGACTTGAACTCTACAAGACAGCAGGGGACTACTTGAACTCAAATGAGTTGAATAAAGAACTAGAACTTGAACTCATCTTGGATATGAAGTAGAACTTGCAATTTGACTACAAAGACCCGGATTTTGAATGTTAAATGTTTAAATCAAATAAAAAGAATACAAATGCTATTAAAACTTTGAATTGTTCAAATGAACATCAACAATCAAATAGAGGACTTATGGAATTCAACATAACTTGAAGCATATTTGCAAGCAAGGTTTTAATGAGAAATGACATTGATATGCACTTGAGTTTGAATGATTCAAACTGGGCTTAAGTTAAGCTTGAGATTGAAGCTCGTTTGACTTAATTAAGTCATGACTTGAATAATATAAAATGAAAGAGAAATAATAAAACTTCATTTTAGCAACAACACAATCAAATCTCATGACATAATGTGATGCTTTCAATTAATTTCTACACAACTTGCTTGTAAGTTATCAACTTGCTTGCAAAGAGAGATCTACAAGATCTCCACGTATAAGTTATGGCATGAGATGTCCAATGAACGTCAAAGAGTCATCATGAATTTCTAACCAAATATAAATGAGTAATAATCCACCTACAATTGTACACAAGAAGTTTATGGAAATGTATTTAAGTGAATAATGATGGACAAGTAGAGTTTGCAAGCAATGAATGGTGGAGATTATGGGGAATAAGGAAGTTCATATGAGAAAAATAATTAGAAGGGTTCTCCAATGAAAGCCAAATGTCGTCATGTTAACATAAGCATAATAATCAAGGATGTTAAACGTGGTGTATGTATTGTAATTGACCCTCAAGGACAGGGGAACTTCAAGGACACACAATGACATATCCACGAGCAGTGTAGTGATACGATCATAGGTAAAGTTTAAAAGATCTGCAATACATACAAGCTCTCTATAAAGACAGATGTGCGTGCCACATGCCACTTAGGGTAGATGCATAAAGACTTCAGTAAATACAGTATCCTAGAGTTAATTTCAATCTGTGAAGGAATACATCTACCTTCCTACTTGTAGAAGTGACAGATTTACTACATGAGCCAAATACCACAATAAAGTGCATAAAGAATATGACAGATACAAGCTCCAATGAGCTTCTGCTGGAGCACTGCTATGAATATTACATACAATCTATGAATAAATGCCAAATATTTACAATGAATGCACGCATCAACAAACATAAAGAAGGAGATTCGTTAGTGTGCCACAATCCATTTGCAAAAGAAATGAGTAGTGCACGATAGTCTACATGTATAAAGTAGCAAACAACTAAATTCAGAAGATGCTATGCCATGCAACTGGATCTACAACACTTATACAAGAAGACAAAAGGCGTCTATAATTTACAAAGCCATGCCACCGGATCTGCAACACATATACAAGCAGACAAAAGGAGTCTACAATTTACAACGCCATGTCACCAGATCTGCAACCTTCGTACAAGCATACAGAAGGCGCCAAGAAAGTCTCAAAATGCCCCACACATACACTATAGTTTGTATACACATAGGTACACAAGGGGTAAATATAATCAAACACCCGTATGGGCCCCAACAAGCGTGAGGTAGAAACACACGTGATGTCTAGGGATACTGCGTGGATCAATGAATTCGAACCTGATCCTCATATGTAGGTAAATAGTAGTTGATAAGATTTATCAAATTATTATAAAATGCCCCCCAAACACTCGCATGGGCCCCAACGAGTATGTTATTAATACACACATGACGTCTAGGGATACTGCATGGGTCGATAAGTGAATTCAAGTTCGAACCCGATCCTTCTATACGAATCAATAGGAGTTGACAGGATTCGAACCATTAAACAAATATACGATCGTGGTGATCGATATATTTATTTTAATGCATTCATATTATGCCTTTAAGGCCTATAATAACATTAATTAACTAATAAATACACAAAGCCTATGAAATCCGATCCCCTATCGGCAAGTTGATAGGGTTGATAAGGTTCAAACTTTAAATGAAAATGATCCTAAATACCCCGATGATGGTCGTGTTGAATTTCTATCTCAATCGGAAGGGTTAAAACATATTTTTAAATGTCACTCAAATACCTACAAAAATCAAAACTCCACAAAGTCTAAATCTAAAATTATAAAAATCCCAAATTCCAAAATATTTAAAATTAAAATTTAACTATTAAACACTTAAAATAAAATTCATCCACACCCCGCAATAGTTTGCCGAGGTGGACAAGTCAAAATTTACTTCAGCTCACATAGAGCTGATGCCTAGTCAAAAATATCACTAGGATACATTCTCAAACAATCTCCTGCCACTAAGGACGTGGTACATGTCCTCTAACCAACGGTTTTGCTGCCAAATGGTACCGCGGGATAAACGGTTATGACCCGGGGCCCTCTAAACTGAGTGGTTTTGCCGCCAAATGGCACCACGAAATATCGGTTATGGTCAGAGCCAATACGATCCTTAGTGGCATCAAATCCTTGAGATATGAATCAATAGGATATGATCGATAGGGCATGAAGCCCTCTATTAGCTAAGGTGGATTTAAATTTGTCCCCTTAGGTAAATATCTATCCCAGATCTACAAGGTCCCCCTGGACAAAGCAACCCATGGCTGCCGACAAGGATCCTTCTATCTGGTTGAGTCGACTACCTCCTCTGACTAAGTAAACCAGGGACCATGATGGCCTGGGACGACGGAACCATGGGATCTTGATCGGGTCTATCATCCATTCCCCCACTATCATCTTTAAGTGCAAGATGGTGAAATTTTTATTTTAAATATCAAATTATCCAAACGTCCAAACATTTCCATATCCAAATCCACGCTGGTACTATATGCCAGATAACACGTATATTCTACGTATCTGATTGACGACTAGCCTTAATCGAAAGTTCTCTCTCGTTATCAGGAGGGGTAATTAACTATAAGGGCTTTCGCCTATAGGAAACCAGAACTCAGATCCTAAATTCATCGCAAAAATGCGGGCAAAATCTCGGGTAGTGTCTTATCTACAAGCCCATCAGCCGTCACAAAATTTACCCGTGAACTTATTCCGTTAAAACTCTCCCGCTGAAGAAAAAAAAAAGCAAAACAGTGCGGGCGGAGGACGGGGCTGAATTTTCGGAGCCCACAGTACCGCGACATCCGTACGTAGAGTTGTGTCCGGCGTTTGTACAGAATAATTTCTTCAATTAATGGGAGGCTAGAATAACACAAATATTAATGCTACATTGCATCTTTTGTGCCAGTTTATGTTATTTTATCCTAGTTTTAAAAAATGATTTTATTTTAATCTACTAATCAGTTTCAAGAGGATCTCACCTTTTCATTCCAAGCATGATATCATAACAAACAAATAGATTCACATATTAAAGTACTATTGCAAGAAAGAAAAAAAAATAAAGTGCAACAAAAAGAAAAATGGAAAGAAAATAAAGAATGCAAACCATGTCAAAAAATCATCTTCTTGGGAATTCCACTATTATCTTCTTAAGCTCCCAGCAAGGTATAAAGACATCTCTCCTTCACAGGTAACGGAGAAGCCCTTTAAAGCACATTTCTCCTCCAAAAAGTACGCTAATTAATAGTTACACCAGCTAGATCCACAAAACACAAATACTCTTGAGACCTCTTATGATCAATCAATAAGTTCTAAACTTAAGACGCTACCGGAAAATCGTCTATTATCGGTGGAATTTTCCGGCAGCTTTGTCGCGAACTATTTTCCCGCGGCTTACCGACAGTCAAATTTTTCAGAAAAATTTCCGACGGCTTTCTGGCGGTTTCCTTTCTGGTGGAAATTTTGGCGGCTTTATGGCGGTTTATAATAATTTCTGAAAAAATCATATTTTCATAATTTTAATTAATTAATAATTATTTATTTATTTTAATTAATTATTAATTTAATAACTTAGCCTAATTAATTGTTAATTTAATAACTTATTTAATAATTAATTATTAATTTTATAATTTTAGTTAATAAAACTATTATTATAATTTTCATATAATTATAGTTTTAATAAATAATATTAAGTATTTCAATGGATTTTCCCTTCTAGCAAAATGGTTGGGACTTAGAAAAATGTTTTGACTCAGTTTGAATCCAAGGCAGGCAGTGCGAGCAGGCAACGCGGGAGCTCGGGCGGGCAGCCGAGTTGGCAGCACGAGTTCGCAGGTGGGCAACCAGGCGGGGTTGGAAGCGTAGGATGGGTGGTTGGGCAGCCGGGCAGCTTGATTTTTTAATTAATTTTTCTTTATTTTCAGGCAACCTTATTTCATAAAAAATATTTGCTATTGGAAAATACTGCTAGAAATATTTTCTCTATAGAGGTTTTATCATAGGAAAATTTTTTGCTGAAAAGCCAACGGTAAATTCTAAAACCACCGAAAAATGACCAATTGTCGCCGGAAAATGTTGCCGGCAATAAGTAATTTTCTTGTTGTGAGATCTCATTACTCTCAAATCAAAGGAATGTAAGAATATGATTTAAGAACAATCAATGGTGTACCTCACAAAAAAAAATCTCTCCAAGAAATAGAAAGTTTACATAATGAAAGATGAGATTACAAAGAAACAAGTTTCTCAAATCTCATTTCTCACAAATCTCTAAAGAACTCCCTTGAAAGTCATAGAGAAATCAATGAAAAGGTCTTTGAAAGTCTATCTAGGATTTTTAGAAAATAATTTTTATGTTGGCTACATTAGAAATCATTTATTATGATTGTCAGCCTATTCGTATAGTAAGATTTGCGCAATTGGCCTAAAACCCTTCAATCCCATCTTTATTCGATTGGATTGTAATATATACATATATATATATATATATAGGGAGTTTTATATACATACCACTTAATACTATTCTATTTACATATTTAACACCTAAAACTTTAATATTACATAAATACCACACATAGTTCATTTTCATACAAAATATGAGTGGTATAAATGAAATATATGAGTGGTAGGAAAGAAATATAAGTGGTATATTTGATATTAAAATAATATAGGGTGGTATGGATGTAATATTAAAATTTTAGGTGTTAGATATGTAAATAGGATGTTATAAAGTGGTATGTATGTAAATTTTATAGTAAGGGCAATATGCATGATTTGTATATATTCAATTTTAATTGCCATTTTAAATTCTCATCTTGTAATTAGAAAAATTATAGAGATAATCACATATTATGCTATATATCGTACAATATGATATTTATCATATAATGCTATATGTTTAAATTTGAATTTGCTTACTTACAAAAAATAAATTAATAAAGGTTATTTAATCTTATTATACATGATTTTACAGTCCAACTGGTGTGTATAATATGATTAATTTTAAAATTATATTTTTAAAATTTCTATTAATTAACATGACTAGACTTTTTAGGATATTCAATGCTGTCATGCTTATCATATAATATGATTCAAATCATATAGTGTAGTTTTTTTAAAATTAAGTTGTTTTAATTAACTTCTAATTTCATAATTTTAATATTAAACTATTTATCTTTTTTTATATATATGCTTGTTTAATAAGAAATACTTGGTACATACATAAAGATTCTATAAAATTAAAAATTCAATATTATATTTATTGATTATTTTCTTTTCCTTGATGAATTCCCCTTTTAGTTTCGTTTGAGTACACTTATTTGATTGCCATCTAAATTGTATGTCCTGTACCATTTGACCTTCATTTCCTAATTTGCCTAAAATGTTTTAATATTCAAGCTCATGAGGTTCAACAAGAAAAAGCTAAAACTATTTTTAACAAAATTATGAAATTTTTGCATAAGATTTAAATCAAACATTTTTATGGTTTTACATATTTGATTAGTAAAATATATGGAATGTAATTTTAGCAGTAATACTTTAGTGGGGGGATTGTGACTTTGGGTGATCAAGTCATTAAAAAGAGTACATATTCTAGATATCTTGGGTCTATTGTTCTGAGTGATGGTGAAATAGATGGGATGTTATTAGTATAATTCAAGTTTGATGTTTGAAGTGGAGGAATGCATCAAGCTTGTTGTGTGACAAGAAAGTCCCTCTAAAACTTAATAGAAAATCTTATAAGTTGGTGGTGAGACCTGCAATGTTTTATGGTGTAGAATGTTTGCTATTAAAAGAGAAGCATAATATTAAGTTATGTGTCTTAGAGATGAGGATGTCGTGGATGAGTGACTTATTCTTAAAGACAAGAGACTGTTAACTTCATTTATGTATGAGATCACTGGGACCTACCTGGATTTCTTTCTACTACACTAGTGATTGAAAGATGTCTACATCTCAATTTTATAGGTCCCAGTCAAAGTCAATTTCAAGTCTAATCAAATCCATTTCTACCCTTCAATCCAATCTCTAGTCTAGCCCTCCAACTTTTAACCAACATTCAATCAAAAATCAAATCATATCCAATCAACCATAATACTTTATTTAATTATCAGTTATGTGGATATTTCAAAATCAAGTAGTCAACTCTAAAATACAATCAAATCCAAGTTTCCAAACAAAATCATAGGGTTGAGGGCCTTGGTCCTAAAACTCTTTCTTGGTGAATTTTTATCACATGGAAACCCTATCAAATGATCTCTGATTTATGGTATATCAATTGTATATAATTTAAATATGTCTTTAATACTTACCCATAAAATTTGAACTCATTATGAGGTCTCTACCTTTAGAAACTGGATTGATTTCCACAGGCTGCCAAACCTTTAAATAATTACATCCTATGCCACTAGACTTGCCATTCAATAGAATTTGACCTTGGGATCCTTTCCAAACCTTCTAATCATATCCATGACCTTTGTTATGACTTTTTACTCTGTAACCTACACTTTTTTAGACCCAATTTGAACCAGGGTTGACCAAGGATCAAAATAATCAAAATGCCCTTTAAAGGGGTTTTTGGTCTTTTCCCCAAAATTCAATATGCCTCCCAATACCAATCTTCAAAACCCACCCAAATGGATCCTAAATATCATTAGGAACACATTGGATACGAACTCACCTTTTTGTTTGAACTGGTTGACAAAGTCATCTATGGTTGACCAAAGTAGCCCTTAAGGGTTTAAACACCCATTTCAAACCAAATGACCTCCTTTTGATTTGAAACAATCTCCATTGAGTTCATATGATCAATTTGAATTCAATGAACCCAACCTTTAACCTTAGGTCAATTTGGTTGACCAAGTCAACCAAGTTTAAAGAAACCTCCCATGCATTTCTACCCATTCAAACCCTTTGACCAAGGCTTTCCTAAGCATATTCGAACCATTAGGACCACCCATTGGACTCATAGGGATGACCCTTGGGTGGAACCAAGCATCAGGTTCACTTGGGTTAGCCACATGGATTGACCCTAGTGTCCAAAGAGAGATCTCCCTTGAGCCAAATTCCAACCTCGACCCAATTCGATCAAGCCAATGATTGCATTAGGTCTCCGATGAACCAATGCACTTACCTTGGTTAACCCACCCCTTGGGTTAACTTGGGTTAAGAATTAAGCTAACCCAAAGTTGTCAAAATCAATATGGGTTGAGCCATTTCTTAACCTAAGTCCAATTAAACCCAACCAACACCTCTATTAAACGGTCTTAGGTCCAACACACACACCCTAGTTAGCCTAGCCTTTGGGTTAACTTAGGTAAACATATAGGCTAGCCCAAAGTGGTGAAAACCACTGTGAACCAAGTATATTCCATCTATAGGGTCAACCAGATCCAATTACACATTGCATTGGATGCCCCTTAACCCAACTCACCCCCTATACTACACATATCCCCTGGCATAACCCAGGTCTCACCCAAAATGACCCAAACCATATTGGTTTGGGTCAACCAAAACCACTTAATTTATTGGGCTTCCTCAAGCCCAATTGATCACACCTTTGAGTTCACCATACCCCCAACATATTTTCCACATCAGCCTAACCTAGCCAGTAGTCAACGGAGGCTGAGGGGAATGAAAAACAAACTCTGATGGTCCCCCCTTTTAAAATTCTAGTTGAAGCCTCCGTAAGGCATACACTAGCCTCCTTTTGTCTCAAACAACTCCCCAAGGATGTCTCCTTCCACCTGGAGGCCATCCATCAGTTGCCCTGATCAATCCCAATCATTAATGGCTGCATAAATTATTTGAATAGGGCACCTCAACCCAGCCCCCTTCATTTGCTCCCAAGTATTCCAAATCTTCCCCCAGAGCTCTCAATGCCATCCTCTACCATTCCCCAACTTCCCAGCCCCCTCCACCTGCTAGTTCAAACAAACTCCGGTAAAATGCATCCATGTCCCACTTGAATTCCTACCTTTGATGATCCTCTAGCCTCGGTATCTAAAGGAAAAGTCTTTAACATCACCCCCTCAAGCTTACTAATAGAAAAACCCATTTAATGGGGCTTTCTATAAGGTGAGATTTTGATTCTAAGCTCCTAGTTAGGTAGTGGTGCTCAAGTGTGAAGTAAACAATAAATCCTTCAAAATTTAACCATTGGATTGATAGTTTAAGTTGTGTTGATCCTCTCCATAAAATTTCGTGGAAGTTTGCCGATGGGATTACTTGGATCACGTCAAAGAAGGCTTATGGCTACAGATGCCCAAGGGAGTTTGAAGATGAAATTTGATCTATTAATTATAATTAACAGTTAAGATTAAATCCTTCTATCTCGGAGGCCATTTAATCCCAGCCATTTGATCCTCCATCTAACAACAATAGTTAATCCCTCCATTACACAATTAGCTCCAATGATTGGCCATCTAATCAGATTTTGCTGCACATAAATTGCACTATTGACTGTGTAATTCTAGTATTTAAAATTCTAAAAATTCCATGGAAATTTTTAAAATCATATTACCCTCCACACTTAACCAATTTAGCTGTTCTTAGGCTCATTGGAAAGATCTCATGGAGATCTTCAAAAGCCTTATGGTCTCAAGCCATGATTATTTCTGTGTTATTATTAGTTTAATTTAAATATTTATGGTATTATTGTATTTATGTGTTCAATTAATTTAACCATGGCTTGGGATTTAGGAAAATTGAATTTTGACATGTCCCATATATGTCCAAAATTTATCCCTTTAGTTTGAGGTGTTTAAGGGCATATCAATGCCAATTTAGGCTTAGGGGTCATGGTTTGACCCCTAAGTTCAAATTGGTTCTATGATTTTTCCAATGGGATTTAGGATCTAATTTTTGGGGTGTTGATTATGTATAGTCTAAGAAGTTTATAGCAACTAATTGCACCTCCTCTTTTATCCTAGGTAGTGACTTAGGAATTTATTAAGGTAACCTTAGGTGGCTTGGTTAGCCACCTTAAAAAAGCTCCATTTGGGCCAAAATTTAGGTGGATATGACCTTTAGATCAGGTGATCTCATGATCCAAATTCACTAGATTTTATGATCATTTGGTCCACTAATTAGGAACCCCAAAATCCCTTCCTAGATTTGGTCTAATAACATTAATTAATTCACTTTCAATTTATATTAAATCCTAAAATTCAAGCCGAGCTTTAATTTGACATTAATTTAATTTTTAAGAAAAATTGGTAATTAATTAAATTAATTTATTAAAATATTTAAAAAATTTAAAAATCCCTAAATGCTTGGAAACATCCCCTTAGGTCATTCTTGAACTTTTGAAGTGACTCCAAGAGGTTTAAGACTGATTTAGATCCAAAAAAAAAAAAATCTCCTTAATTTTTGCAATTTAAAAAAATCTAAAAAAATCATAAATTTGGAAAACCACCAATAATTTTAGAAAAATACAATTTAATCAAATTCAAAGCCAATAATTAAAATCTAGTATTTTTGAAAAATATCAAACCTCCAAAATTGAGTCAAAGTTAAAAATATAACTCCGCGATAAACCATAATTCAAAACTAGTTCATAACTTTGGAAGATCATAAGTTAATGTTGAAAATTTCAAATTGAGCAAACTCAAATTATAATTACTCATTTTAAGTTCTCATTTTAAGATCAATCAATATACTCCCCAGTTAATCATATTTCCAACCTTAATTTAAAAAGTAAATATTTAACCCTTTAATTAGCAGATTAAAATAATCTAAATAGTTCCAAAATTTTAAAATCTAAAAGTTCATTAAAAATTCTAGAAAATCTTAATTTAAATATTCAAACCACTTATCAATATAATTAATTAAAAATTCTTAACCTTTTATTTCTAATCAAACAAGTTAACTTAATCAACCCCAATTACTACTGATTAACCCAAGCCTACGAGGCTATTAACTTAGCCCTAAGGAATGTGAAATTATTTTATAGCCTTAGTGAGAAAAAAAATGTAATAATAAATTAATAATTAAATTATATCTCAATCAAACTTTAATACATTAATATTTAAACTCTAATTAAATTTTCATCTTAAACATTTAACGAACTCAAACACTAGATAACTTTAACAAACAACCCAACTTAGGATCTACCCCAACCACATAGCCTTTAGCACACATTTTAGATGGTTTGCTAGGACAACTAACTTTATTTTAAACAAGGATGGTTTTTATTATTTATTGATGTGTGTTGGTTTTTTTTTAAGTTTTTATTGCATGTTATGATTGAAAAATGATTGATGTGAGTGTTTATTTACTTTAACTGTAACATATGAATTGATATGATAGGTGATAATTTACCCTTAGGTTAGGACTGATCTGATTACTCACTGAGTTTTTTTGTTGGTGGTCATGCTCGTGCAGGGCAAAAAAAGGGGGCTAAATTAATAATAAATATAACTATTACATGTGCTTGAACTGCTTAGCTCCCATATAAATAAGATTATGGCCATGTGTGATTTACTTTTTTATTATATACATATTTAAACTGCTTGCACTACAGGAAAACCAGCTATTATCGGTGGATTATATCCACCGGTAACACCCAAAATCTGGCGCAAAATGATCCACCGAAAATTCTGATGATAATCACGTGTTTTCCCGTAGTGTTGGGATTGATTTGATTTTAATTGTTTAGGATAACACAGTAGAAGAGTCTAAAATTTTCATTTCAATATCAATGTAATTTGTTTAAAAGTCAAGAGTTATAAAAGTTAGACATTTGAGTTGGGATACATAGGTCCATATTTAAATTTTAAAGAGAAAATGATACTCCTTAGGGGGATAGTCCTTTTTATTTGGAAGCCCAAATTTGATTGATTTCACTACCCAAAGTGAAAAGAATAACCTCCCTTCTGGGGAAAGGGTTTTCTTTTTCATTTAGGTATCCATGTACGATGAATCTAAGGAGTTCGAAGAGGAGAAGGATGAAGAGTATCCCACTTAAAATCACTTGCATCCATCCTTGGATTAGAATCCAGATTTATTGTCAGTGGTGCCCAACTACTTTTAATTTATGTAATTTCTTGGTTGTAATAAAAAGAGAATTTTTTATGGGCATTTATTTAATTAGTTTTATTAATTTATGTGTTTTATTAATGTGATTCTAATTAGGGTTGCCAACTTTTCTTATTTTTTTTGGTGATTTGCTTGTCTTTTTTATTTTAGCATGGATACGTGGAGGTAAGGGTAGGATAAAAAACATTTTATACTTAAAATCAATTAAAACTTTTATCCTAATATAAAATCTCTAACAATCTAAGAAGTAAGCTTAGGATTGCCAAAAAATGTTATGATCCATGACCCCTAGTCTGAGATTTTAATGATGATAAATAATGTTAATTGAATTATTATTCATTGAATATTTTTTATTTATGCTCTTGTCTATGAGTACTAATATTTCAAGGAGATAACAAGTTACTCAGAATAACAAGAAGACTCAAGACTGGGTAGAGTAGGAGTTGTAGTTTATAATATTGTAATTTTTATTTATTATTATTATTTTTCTTGAGTCTAGCCACAAATTATATGCAAGACTGAGCAACCATGCACACACATAGGGGGAGAGGGTTTTAAAAAATGAAGAAAATTTTTTCTTTGTTGATCATACTGTATGAGTTTAAATCTTACTGTATGATCTGATCTGGCTCAAATGGCTATTTGCAAACAAGTCGTACGATACGATGCATATTATACTATACGATATGTTTCTAATTAAAAACTCTAGTCGCTAGATTAATTTAAGTAAGTTCTTAATTCATTAATTTTGAACTGATCGTACTATACGTTATTTTTAATACTTAATTAAATTAACCCTGTGATTAGTTGATAAATTAATGATTAATTTTTGATTGGTTATCATACTGTATGATACTATTTATACTGGATGATCAATCGAGACTATTTTTTATCATCCCAGACATCATACCGAACGATCCCTTAATATTGAATTAATCATACCATACGAAGTGGTTCATCCATACGATGTATAGAGTTGTGTTTTCATTATCCTAACAATCGCCCTGTACAAATAGAAGGATTTTACATATCTTACTGTATGGGTTTATATCGTACTGTATGATATTATTCGAAAACTTTGCCTATTCATAAACCTTTGTTTTAGGATGAAGACTATTTTGTACTAATCATACTGTATGATATGGGATCGTAATATATGATCATAACGACTAAATTGAAATTTTTAGGGTTTCTTGGAGCCTATTTTAAGTATTAAAACTTTTGTTTTCTTTGAAATGAGTGAGTGACAGAGGAATGTGATTAGAGAGGAATTTCTTGGGAGAGAGCTCTTGAGAAGATTTTAGGGTTTGTGAGAGAAAGGCCAAGGTGGGCTTTATGAGGGAGAATGAGTGTGAGGGAGATCACCCGGTTGCTCCTAGATTACTGCACATTACTCCTTCTATGGCTAGAGAAGATCTTGTGGGAGGCTCTTTATGGGGGTGATTCTTCTACATCCATGTCCTCTAAGGTAAGTACCATCTCCAGGAGAAAGAAAAATGAGAAGGTACATTACCGTCAAAAGGATGGTGACAAAGCGCTTGACACTTTGCCACACCGTGTTAGTGAAAGTGAGGTTTGTAAAGGCTTCTCTGCTTTACTGTTGGGGCAAAAAGAGAATTACTATCTAGTAGTGAAATTTCTAGAGTTGAGGACTCTAGAGAGTGGACGTAGGTCATGTGATCGAACCACTATAAATTCTTTGTTGTGTTTTTTTCTTAATGCACATTATTTATGTTTTGCATTTTAATTTTGTTAAATTTCTTGGTAAAAATCATTTTGAAATTCATTATTGAGCAAGTTAATTTTTCACTACATCGTGTTATAAATTGTGTTTTAAGCTTCCGCTTTCGTATAAATTAATTTTCATATTTAAAATTTAAAAACATAAAAAAACTTAGAACTCCTATTTAGGATTGCCTTTTTATTATAACAAATTTCCAATTCACCCCCTCTTGGTGCATCTCATAAATTTCAATTGGTATCAGAGCGGGGTTTCAAAAATAGTATTTTAGAAAACCTTGAAAAATAGATCATGTCTCATTTCGGTAATCGTAATATTGCGGAGGGATATTCAATAACCCATGCACCTCTGTTTGTTAATATTCCATTTGATTTCTGGAAAATTAGAATGTCTACTTTAGACTATCGTATTTGAATGTTGGTTAAAGAAGGTTACATTGCACTATTTAAACTTGTGAATGGCATGAAAACTCGTACCTTTTAGTGAATGGAGCAATAATGATAGGGATTTGGCTTAATTAAATGCAAAGTGCTTAAATTGTTTTTTTTTTTTGCATTCAAATTTGAGGACTACATGAGAGTATCTACCTGTGCTACTAGTAAGGAGATTTGGGATAGACTATACATCACGTACGAAGGAACTAGTGAGGTTAAATAGTCTTGACTCAACGTTCTATTGCATGATTATGAACTCTTTTGCATGAAATCTAGTGAAACAATATCTGAGATGTACACTAGGTTCATGTAAATAGTGGCGTCCTTGGATGCTTTAGGTAGAGAAATATCTAATTCTAGAAAATTTAACAAAATTTTAAGATGCTTACCTAGTTCCTATGATGTTAAAATTAATGTAATCACTGAATTTAAAGATTTAAACATGTATTTTAATGACAATTTACTTGGGTCACTCATTGCGTATGAGCAAGGAGTGAGTCAAAGGCAAAGTGATGCAGGTAAAAAGAAGAATGAGCAGACGGTGACATTGTAAGAAAACAACTCAAAAAGTGAAAGTTTTGTAGTGGAGGAAGAAGATGACATAGCCTTGATAACCCGACATTTCAAGAAGTTTTTGAAAAGAAAACAAAGGCATCATCAGAACAACTGGAACACATGTAAAAGCTCAAGAACTACTAAAGTTTCATCTAACATGATTTTTTAGTGTAGGTAACCAGGTCACCTTCGAGCTGATTGCCCCAACTTAAAGAGTCAACCAACTAAGGAAAAAGGCGAGGAGAAAGCTAAATATAAGAAAGGAAATATGAAGACATAAAAGGAATTTTGGGCCGACTTTACCTCAAAATTGTCAGAAGAAGAAGTAGAGGAGGAGGTAACGAATTTGTGTCTAATGGCAAATGATAATCTTGATTAATCGGATCAATACAAGAAATGTCAACTTTTATATGAAGATTTATTGCTTATTTCTCAGAAAATCCATGACTCGTATAGGAGGTTAAAGAAAATGCATGCAAGTCTTAATATTGAGTTTAGTTCTTTACAAACTGAGGATGCTAACTTAGTTAAAGAAAAATTTGATTTAGATAGAGATCATAAGTCCATGCTTGATGAGTTTGATGCATTAAATAAGAAGCATATTGAATTAACTGATGCATATGAATCCATAAAAACATCGTATGTTGAATTAGAAATGGAGTATAAAAGAGATTAGAGGAACTTGCTTGGGAGTTAGATATCACTAAACATCGTTTGAAATTTGAAAATGAAAATCTTAAACATGCAAATGAATTTTTAGAAGTTAATATAAAGGCTTTGAATGAAAATAAAATACCACCTTCACTTGAAGAATTTCGTAATCCATCACAACAGCATGAATCATTCAATCCCCAGGCATTTCATGTATCACACAACTTTAGGAAGAGGCATCACCATCCACATAGGATAGTGAACCCATTTACCAGTGTTAGGTGCTTCTCTTGTGACATTCTAGGTCACAAAACTGGCACTTTGCATGATTCATTGTAGGACACACCTAGTGTGAAGACCTAAATTGTATTCATCACAGCATATCATGCATACATCTAATTCATGCGAGTATAAGGAGGAAGCCGAAGTCACTTAGGCTCTCAAATCTTTGAATGAATTTATAGGGGTGCTCTCACAAAAGACATAGTGAGAGCATATGGTACCTGGATAGTGGCTACTCATGACATATGATTTGAGATACGAAGAAGTTCATTATACTGGAGACCAGGACCAGAGGCAAAGTAATGTTGGGAGATAATACAACCAGGAATGTGGAGGACTCAAGTATTGTTGGTAATGCTAAGAATTTTTTAATTGAAAATATTTTACTAGTTGATAGTTTAAAGCATAATTTATTAAGCATTAGTCAATTGTGTGACAAAGGTTTTGACATAAAATTTCTTTTTGATTTATGTCTGATTAGTTTAAATGACAAACTTATTTTAGAAGAAAAATAAATGAACAATGTTTACTTGTTAGATATTGATTGTATTGAAAATTCAAATTCACTTTGTTTAAAAATAATAGTAGATGACTCGTGGCTATGGCATAGGAGACTATGCCATGCTAGTATAAAAAAACTTAGAAACATCACTTAGAAATACCTAGTTAGAGGCGTACCTAAATTAGACTTCACTAAGGACCATTTATGCTACGCCTGCCAACTAGAAAAATAAATAAAATCATTATTTCATTCAATCAAAGATGTGAACACATCTAGGCCACTAGAAATCCTTCACATGGACTTATTTGGACCCATTAGCACAACTAGCCTAGGTGAAAAAAATTATGGATTTGTTATTGTAGATGACTTCACTATATTCACTTGGGTAAGATTCCTAGCACACAAGAATGAGTCATTTGAGAAATTTAAGATTTGCTCCACTTGGATTAAATGAAAACTAGGATGTGAAATCCCAATAATCCATAGTGATCATGGTGGAGAGTTTCAAAATAAAAAAATTTGAATTATACTTTCAGGAGATAGGAATAGAGTATAACTTCTCAACCCCTAGAACTCCTTAGTAAAATAGAATAATATAAAGAAAGAATAGAACCTTGGTAGAAGCTGCTAGGGCAATGTTAGCTTAGTGCACCCTTCTTAGATACTTTTGGGCATAAGAGGTAAACACAACGTGTTATGTCTTAAATAGGGTGAACATTAGATCAAAGCTGAATAAAACTCCTTATGAATTCCTTAAGGGTAAAACACCGAATCTTTCACACTTACATGTCTTTGGTTGCAAGTGCTTTTTCTTAATAAATGGAAAACTTTCCTTAGGAAAATTTGATCCCAAGTTTGATGAGGGTGTCTTCCTAGGTTATTCTTCTATAGGTAAGGCCTATAAAATCTTCAATAAGAGAATCCTAGTAGTATAAGAGTCTACCCATATAGTGTTGATTAATCATATAAGCCCTCTGAATCTAAAATTAAAGAAGAAGAAGAAGAAGAGGCAATTCAAGGAGTAGAAACTATGACCATAGGAGAAAGGGTAGAACCTCAAGAAGACTTTCATAGAGAATGGAGATACCCTTCTAGATATCCTAAAGAATTACTTTTAGGACACCCATTGGAAGGTGTGAGAACTAGGCACAGACTTAGGAATGAGGTTAGTCATTCAACATTCATCTCTATGATAGAACCCACAAGTTTAAATCAAGCTTTAGGAGCTAAATTCTGGATCCTAGCAATGTAAGAAGAATTGAACCAGTTTACCTGGAATGATGTTTGGGAGTTAGTCAAGAGACCTAAAGAATAGAGTGAAGTTGGAACAAAATGGGTCTTTAAGAATAAGGTGAATAACTCAGGAACCATAATAAAAAATAAGGTCAGACTAGTAGCTAAGGGGTACAACCAAATTGAGGAAATAGACTTTGAAAAAACCTTTGCCCCGGTAACTAGACTGGAAGCCATAAGTGTGCTCTTAGCCTTTGCTTGCTTCAAATGTTTCAAACTGTATCAAATGGACGTAAAGAGTGCTTTTCTGAATGGGGTAATCAAGGAGGATGTTTGTGTTGAGCAACCCCCCCCTGGATTTGAAAGTTCATAATTTTCAAACCATGTATTCATATTAAAAAAAAAAATTATCGGTTAAAGCAAGCACCTAAAGCCTGGTATGAATGACTTAGCTCATTCTTAATGGATAAAGGATTTGTTAAGGGTAGTGTGGACACTACACTCTTTTTACAAAAGGTTAAAGATGAAATTCTCATTGTTCAGATATATGTGGATGACATAATATTTGGATCTTAAGATAAAAATTTATGTGATGAATTTTCAAAAAAAAAGAGTAATGAGTTCGAACTGAGAATGATGGCAGAGCTTAATTACTTTCTTGGCTTTAGTGTAAAATAATGAATAATGAAACATTTCTTAGCCAAACAAAATACATTAAGGATATTCTAAAAAAAATATAAAATGGATAGTGTTAAGCCCATGAACACTCCAATGAGCTCTACGGTTTAATTAGACAAAGACTGTAATGGAAAATCAGTAGACCAGAAAACAATATAGAGGAATGATGAGATCTCTCCTCTACTTAACTGCCACTAGACCAGACATAATATTTAGTGTATACCTCTATGCCCGTTTTCAAGATGATTCTAATGAGTCTCACTTAACTGCAGTAAAGAGAATCCTTAGATATATACTAGGCACCCCAAATTTAGGAATTTGGTATCCTAGACATAATACTTCCTTTGAAATCTTACGATACTTAGATTATGATTTTGTAGGATGTAGGGTAGATAGAAAAAGCACCTCTAGACCCTATCAATTTGTAGGATAATCTTTAGTTTCGTGGTCCAGTAGAAAACAAAATTCGGTAGCCCTCTCCAAGGCCAAAGCAGAATATATTGCAGTAGGAAGTTACGTTGCATAAGTACTATGATTGAAACAACAACTTTTTGATCATGGATTACTCGTAGAAACCCCCAATCATGTGCGAAAACACAAGTGCAATTCATATTTCTAAAAATTCAATTCAACACTCTCAAATAAAATATATAGACATTAGACATTGAGATCATGTAGCTAAAGTAGACAAATAATTATATCACATAGCCACAGGAGATCAATTGGAAGTCATTTTCACAAAACCACTAGACTACGATACCTTTAGCGCTTTGAGGACAAGACTTGTTGTCATAGACATTAATGCATAATCCAAAAAAAAATCATCATTTGTTTTTGGTTTAAGGTTTTTCCTTATCATCACACATTCACCACACAAAACACAAAAAAAATGACAATTTTTTTATTGTACTGTATGATCCACATTCATACTGTATGATATATCAAAACTACACAAATCAAAACCCAAGCTCAATTTCATCTATTCATATCATACTGTACGATGTAGGTGGTTGTGCATTCAATCATTTTAGTAAAATATTATTGCACTTCGTACTGTACGATTTCTCTAATTTGTACTGTATGATCCACATCAGCAAAAATGGATGAGGACAACTTAAAGCAGGTCGGTATGATATAATTGTTGTTCCGACTATACAAACACCCGTTTGTACTGTATGATGGTTTTCATCGAAGGTCATACCGACGACCCTCAGGATGATCAAAATTCTTTCTAATCGTACTATAACATACCTATCATACTGTACGATTTGACCACCTTTCCCAACCATTCATCTAGATGACATTATTGTTCATCGTTGTTGACCTCATTCTTTGAGGTTGATTTCCCCAGAATCAATATCTAGCTCCTAGGTTTCCGTAACCTAGCATAGACGTCATCCAATAGGATTTCCCTTAGGTGGACGCCCACTGACGTAGCATCGACTCGAACCTATCACTCAACTCAAATCAGGCTCGATTTTTTTATTCTCAATGCAGTATTCGATTATAAAATAGGAGAAATCAAAATCTGCGTGGTGATACATATTTTTTCCCACCAGGTATTACCTGTTTTTATGAAATGGCATGCTTCAGCGAGCATAGTCGTCATGTCCTTGGAAGCTCGTCTTCCTCTCACCATCCCAACGAGTGCTTCTTGAATGATAAGAATAAAGAGGCCTACCATAAATACAAGGCATGCAAAATTAAGTCGTCTCAGATGCTAAATCAAGCTGCCTTAAATTTTGAGGTAATGAACCTATTCGCTTCCACCACTCTGCAATTCCTCCATACTCTAGCCTTCCCATATAATTCAAAACTTATGTTTGAATTCCTTGCCAACCTAACTATAAATATCAAAAACCTAACTCTTACCTCTTTTGTCTGCCGACAAAATGTCAAGATCACTAAGGAAAACCTCGCCCAATACATTGGGCTCTCTGCTGATGGTCCTTGAGTTAATTCCTTCCTTATAAATGAATTTGACTGGAGTGCCACAAATTTAGTCCTTAGGAATGTCACCTTCCACTAACACCAATAATTTGTTCAATCCCTTGCTTGAAATGCCAGAATTATTCAACACATTCTTTGAATTTACATCAAACCCAAAGCTGGCGATCGAATCTACATGACACTAAGTTTAACCATCATTACCTATCTTATTTTGTCAAAAATCAAATTTGATGAGGCAGATTTAATTATCGATTACATCTGAAATATGACTTTAGTTCGCCTCCATGCCACCTATAGAAAATAAAACATAGCCCTTTTCCATCTTATATATTACATTCTTCAAAATAAATATCGATTAACCTATCCTGGTGAACCCAAAAAACTACCCATTTTCTATACGGATGCCTCCTTCCATATTTTGTTTCATTAGGGGCCAGAGTCGGATGAACCGGATTTTGATGAAGAAGAAGGAGAAGCTGCTCCAGCAGGAGCTCTTATTCAACCAAGATGGCATGCATCACCCCGAGGACCTGCACCGGCCTATCCTCATAATGACTTGGTCGAACGATTCGACCAACTATAAAGCCACCTTGATGCTCACATTCAAGAATAGTACCACCAACACGAGGAAGAAATGCGGTGGTTTGGGGAATGCTTTACTTAAATTGATCAACATTTTGCATCCATCCACCACTACTTCCAACCACCACCACCTCCACCTCCACATGATCATGATCCTACTTTCTGATGTGTATCTATTTTGTGCTATTTTTCTTAGTGTTGTTTATGAATCCTAATTTTGATAATGTCAAAGGGGGAGAAGTTTGTTATAGTCAGTATGTCCTATTTATATTTTTTCCTGTTTATGCTTAAGTTTAATGAAATGCATTTTTTTATTCCTATTATTTTGTGATGTTTTAGTTAATTAAAAATAACAAAAAATATATAAACAAATAAAAAAATTCCTTGCAAAATTGCTTATCAATAATATTATTTGACATCATCAAAAAGGAGGAGATTGTTACGATCCATGACCCCTAGTCTAAGATTTTGATGATGACAAATAATGTCAACTAAATTATTATTCATTAAATATTTTTTATTTCTACTCTTGTCTATGAGTACTAACATTTTAGAGAGATCACAAGTTACTCAGGATAATAAGAAGACTCAATATTGGGTAGAGTAGGAGTTTGAGTTTATAACATTGTAATTTTTTATTTATTATTATTTTTCTTTTCATGAGTCTGGCCAAAAATTATATGCAAGACTGAGCAACCATGCACACACATAGGGGTAGAGAGTTTTAAAAAAATGAAGGAAATTTTTTCTTTGTTGATCGTACTGTATGAGCTTAAATTTTGTTGTAAGATCTGATCTGGCTCAAATGGCTATATGTAAATAAGTCATACTGTACGATGCATATCACACTATATGATGTGTTTCTAATTAAAAACCTTAGTTGCCAGATTAATTTAAGTAAGTTCTTAATTCATTAATTTTAAACTGATCATATTGTACGATCCTGTCATTCTGTATGATATTTTTGAATACTTACTTAAATTAACCCCATGATTAGTGCGTAAATCAAGGATTAATTTATGATTGGTTATCATACTTTACGATACCATTCATACTATATAATTAACCAAGGCTATTTTTGTTCATCCCAGAAATTGTATCGGATAATTCCTTAATTTTGAACTAATTGTACTATATGAAGTGGTTCATCCATATGATGTATAGAAGTGTGTTTTTGTCATCCCTTCAATCTTCCTGTACTAACAGAAGGATTTTACATATCGTATTACACAGGTTTATATCATACTATACGATATTATTCAAAAACTTTGCTTGTTTATAAACCTTTATACCAGGATGAAGGCTATTTTATACTTATCATACTGTATGATATGGGATCGTAATGTGTGATCATAACAGCTAAATTAAAATTTTTAGGGTTTCATGGAGCCTATTTTAAGTTTTAAAACTTTTATTTTGTTTAAAATGAGTGAGTGAGAGAGGAACGAGATTAGAGAGGGATTTCTAGGTAGAGAGCTCATGAGAAGATTTGTGGGTTTGTGAAGGAAGGAGAAGGTGAGCATTGTGAGGGAGGAGTGTGAAGGACATCACACTATTATTTCTAGCTTGCTGCACGTTGCACCTCATGTGGCCCGAGAAGATATTGTGGGTGGCTCTCTAAGGGGGAGATTCTTCTACATCAGTGTCCTCTAAGGTACTCTGCCTTCTCGAGGAGGGAGAAAAATAAGAAGGTACATTGCTATCTCCAAGAGGGTGACAAAGCGCTTGGCACTCCGCCATGCCAGGTTGGTAAAAGTGAGGTTTTTAAAGGCTTCTCTGCCTTACTGTGGGGGAAAAAGAAAAATTACTATTTATTAGTGAAATTCCTGAAGTGGATAACTCCGGGGAGTAGAGAACTCCGGGGAGTGGGCATAGGTCAAATGACCGAACCACTATAAATTCTTTGGTGTGTTTTTTCCTTACTGCACTTTATTTACATTTTGTGTTTTAATTTTGTTAAAATTGCTCGATAAAAATCATTGTAAAATTCATTGTTAAGAAAGTTAATTTTTCACTACCTCGTGTTGAAAATTATGTTTTAAGCTTTTACTTCCATATCAATTAATTTTCTTGTTTAAAATTTAAAAACACAAAAAAAGTTAGAACTCCTGTTTAGGATTGTCTTTTATTGCAACAAATTTCCAATTCACCCCCCCCCCCCCTCTCTTGGCACATCTCATAAATGTCAAAAATCATTATAATCATATTATTTACTTCTCTTCCTTATTATGCATCTCCCCGCCTGTGGGTTATGGCAGTCCATCTGACCTTTAAGGGTGTAGATCTATCAAGGGAAAATTAATTTTCAAGCCTTTTTTTAAAAACTGTTACATATTCATTTTACTAAGTTAATCGAGTCGATCAATATAAATTATATTAGAAATCAATTTAAAATGAGTCTAAAATTTTAATTGCATTTGTCTAAAGCATTATCACCAAGCATAAGTCAAGGGACCAATCAGGATCTGCTCTAGATGTTGGTCCTAATTATAAAATACTTTAATAATAATGTCCCAAGTACTCTTTCATAAAAAATGACTTAATTCATTGATTTGAAATCGATTGGATGGTTAGTTGGACCCCTAATCTAGACTAGGGTAAGTCCATATTTTGCACTATATTAGCTAGGTTCAGGCTACTATGGTTTAATACCCAATTTTTATTTAGGATTTGGGATATATTCTAAATCATAAGACACCAACCTCTAAGAATATAATCCCATACTTCTAATAAATTATTTAACTCAAATTAAAAATTCTCTCAATCTAAAATTTAAAGTCGAATACTTAGATTAGTTTGGGACACTTCTGAATTATTTTAGAATCTCAAAGTGTCTCCTACCCTTCCTCCATTGAATTCAAATTTAAGTGCTCCAATTTGATCTAATCCTAATTGAAATTAAAACCTTACTCCTTTGATATCACTCCTAAAAAATTCAATAAATAAAATTTCTGCCGTTATTTTAATTGAGAGTATTTGTAGAGAATTTAGCCTCCCTACAGTGTAAACAACCACAAGGGTTTGTGCTCATAGAAGATTTAGGACTCACATTAACTTTTCAAAAATTAGTTTTCAAAATTAAATTAACCTTCTTTGAGAAACAAAAAATCAATGATGATCGTTATCGTCATATTCGTACAAACATTAATGAATAATATTTTCTTCCTCGGGAGAGATACATCATTTGTTTACCAAGCTACAAATATAATATTAATGATAATTCTTCTAGATTATCATAGTTAGATGTTTGATCGAACCACACTTTGGTTTTTTGGGGCTATATGAGGTTCTTTTTTAAATTTAGTTATGATATTCAAGATGGATTTGTAATTCTAAATTTGGACCCTATTTTTAAATCTTATTTCTACCACTCGAGATAGTATATCTTTTTGATGGGTTGTTTGATTTTAGAATTAAAATTCAAAGATAATTTGAGATTCTCCAAAGAAGATAAAACTTTTCAAAGCCCCTTTCCAACCTAAATAGAAACGAAATGAACATATACGTTAAAAGGTTAGATTAGCTCTAATGGAAGATAAGATTAGAGAGAGTCACCTTTAATGGTTTGGTCACATAAAATGGCGGCCTTTTGGTGACTAGGTTAGGATTGTGGATGTATTGAATTTGATAGATTTTAAGAAAGATAAAGGTAGGCCTAAAATGACATGGTTAGAAAATATTAAAAATGACCTTCCTTTATTAGATTTAAATGAGAATTTGACTCTTAACATGACACAATGGAGAAAAATGATTCATGTTGCAGAACCTATGTAATGGGATAAAGGCTTGATGATGTTGTTGTTGTTGTTGTGACTTATTTAATTTATTTATCCATTAAATATGAGTTGAAATATTACCAAAAAACTAGTAACAACTTCAAGCTTATGGGGTTCAATAATAATAATAATAAAATAAAATAAAACAAATTTAATAAAATCATGAAAAATTTGCATAAAATTTTAATCAAATCTTTTTATGATTTTACTTATTTGATTTATTTAACCATTAATTATGAGATGAAAGATTTTCAAAATATTTATAATCAACCAAATACCAAAGACATTTTCATGCTCATGTGGCTTAATAATAAAAAATAAAAAACATATCTAACAAAACCATGAAAGATTTGCATGAAATTTTAATCACAACTTTTTATGATTTGACTTATTTGATTTATTTCACCATTAATTATGTGATGATATATCATTTGAAATTTGCAAGCTAGTTAACACATCATCAATGTTTTTAAATTTGTGCTTAATATTATACTTTTATTTTTAGAATTTCTATAATTTTTTTTAGTCCTTTTTAATCATCATTTATAAATTTTTCTTCAAAATTATTAATAATGTGATTATTTTATGCCAATTATTTCAATAACTCATATTTCCTCACTTAAATATTTAACTGGACATTGGAGCATAAAATGGTTAATGGAATAATTAATGAAGCTCACAAAAAAAAATTTGTTTTTGGAGGTATCCATTAACCTCTTTTGTAGAGTAGGTAGATTCTCTAGCCTATTTGTGTGTTCCATAGGTTGCTTAGTCTCATGCTTTTTCATGGTTGGCCTTGAGAGTCACATGTTGATGGCATGCATTAATGTTGGTTGGGATGCTGAGTGACGAAGTTAAGGATATTCTATTAATGTTAACAACATACATAAGTCCTATAAATAATATCATGCATTGATCCTGGTAGCGATTATCATAACACCACTACCCGATATGTCCCATGGACAGACATGTAATACCATGCTAACTTGTGAGTTGTGATAGGCTAGCCTAAAATATTAGTTTTAGAAAATTTTTTAGATTTCACTTATTTAATATTTTAAAGTAGGAAATAGAGCTTTTAATTAATTCTAATAAGTAGATAATAAACTTATCCACAAATTTAAATTTCTTTTTATTTCATCATCAAAATATTGAAAGTTACAGGGAGGTTGTAAGAACTTGTGATGGTAGTGAACCTTTTAAATGTTTCTCACCCTTCTAGTGATGATAGAGATCCTTCAATCCTTTCTCTCTCTCTCCTAGTGATGATAGAGAAGCTTTAATCTAGTTTAACTCTCCTAGTGAAAGTAGATAACCCACAACCCTTGACCTTAAAGCTTTTCTCCTAAGAGCAACTCCAAGAACTCACCTACGCTATTAGAAGAAGCAAGGTGCAATCTTGCTTTGAGCAATCTTGTGAAAATTCATACTCCTCCCTCATGCACGCTCTCACCTTATCCCTCT
Source organism: Dendrobium catenatum (assembly GCF_001605985.2). Taxonomy (NCBI): domain Eukaryota; kingdom Viridiplantae; phylum Streptophyta; class Magnoliopsida; order Asparagales; family Orchidaceae; genus Dendrobium; species Dendrobium catenatum. The sequence continues at coordinate 142,158 of NW_021319878.1, read as the reverse complement.
CCAAGCCTAAGAGTTCTCTCAAGAATTCTCCCTCAAAGTTCCTTCAACAACAAAAAGTTTTCCTTTAATTACGTAAGTACAAGGCTTAAAAAAATCCCAAGTTTTCAATTAAACCATCACTATTTGTATAGTATGCTCTTGGCTAGTACAATACGATTAGTTCAAAAGAGGGGTTTATCTAGTATGATAGAATAGTCATTCAGATGAACTATTAAATTTTGACTTACTTATCATATTGTATGATAAAAAGTTTGTACGATATGATTAGTTCACTTTTCTTCTATTCATACAGGACGATTGGAAATCATCTATATCAATCTTCCAAAAAAATTTAGATCGTACTATACGATTAGTTCAAACATCAAGGGGTTATCTTGTATGATTAGCATCGTACTATACGATTAGTTAAAAAATCAAAGTTTCATCCAGTATGATATATGGGATGATCATATTTTGTCTCGGTTAGTTGTACAATATGCTCTATATTGTATAGTATGATTGACCATAATTATTAAACCTTGATTTGATTAAATAATCATGGGGATTGATTAAAGTAAGAATTTAAATGTCATATAATACATTTAGGATCATATAGTATGATTAATTTAATTTTTTTTAAAATACTTAATTAAATCGTCGAGTGACTAGGGTTTTCTGATGAAAATAAATTATACAATATGATTAATTATAAGCATTAATTATACATTTAGCTATTAAATTGATTTTTTTAAATAACTAATCACACAACATGATTGTAATTATACTGTATGATTAGTTAAAAAAATTTTAGCTCACTTTCTCACTCCCTTGTATGGGTGTGCACTGTCACCGATTTAGTATATACCTTACATGGCCAGACTCAAGAAATATAAAATAAATGAAATTAAAAAATATAGACTCTTTTAAATAATTTCCTATTCTATCAAAACTTGAGCCTTGATCATTCTTGAGTGATTTATAATGTACCTGAAATGTTAGTACGTATAAAAAAAAAAATATACAATACATATGTAGGAGAAATAAATAATCAATAATATTTGCTATCATTAAAATCACAAGCTATGGATCCTAAATTGCAACAAGTGTACATATAATATTTACAATATATGGCTACATATTAAAAAATAATAATAAAATAATTAGCCATGACTCCAAAAATTAAGAAACATAACTATAGAATATAACATATTAGATCATGAATATTCTGCTATTCAACAAGCTTTTTCCCTTTTACCTAACTTGAAACAAAATATAGAATATATGTGAGCCAACATAGCATAGCAGATCACACCCACCGTTTAAAATCTCAAGTAATTTAGTGAAAGAAGTTCACAAGCAATTTATTATACCAAATATAATACAACACAGTTAAATGAAATAAAGTAGACTAGACATTAAAAGTAAATAAACGAGTACTCCACATATAAGAACAAATAATAATGAATTTTTCTTAGGCCACATATACCTCCCATTAAAAACATACCCTTATGCCTCTCTATCCAAGCATATTATAAAATACACTATCATGACTCACAATTCTTAACACATATTATACTTAAAAAAATGTATGCCCTTATAACTCATATGTTTTGTACTAGAATAGAACTTACACCATACTTTTTAATTAAAAAACATATTATTCAGTGCATTGTAATAAAAGGGCTATAAATAAAACACTACGGTAAAATTGCATATTAGTGGCAGCCAAAATCCGTTAGAAAATGCTCAAAATCCACAAAAATTAGTATTTATAATTGATTTCCAATTGATTTTTTTTTACTATAAAATACACGTCAGAAAAGTCATTCTGGCACAAAATAGTCTGTCAAAAATATTTTTGATGGATTATTTTGCATAAAAAAAGAACTATAATTTTGGCCTAAACAAACCACCCAACCCTCAACCCCGTACTAAACTGATCTGCCTAGCCCGCCCATGGCATGCTGACCCAAGCTAGCCCCGCCCGTCCGCCAGACCCACATGCCAGACCGTGGGCTTGCTGACCCATGCAATAGCACTCCAATGGCCGGAATCGAACTACGGCCATCTAGCCTTATAATTCCCAGCCATCTCACCACAAAGGTAAATCTAATTCATCTCTCTTTTTTTATTTAAATTATAACTTATTAAATATAAAAAGTTATTATCAATTTAATAATTTTATTTAATTAAATAAATTAATTTTAATAATTAATAATTTAATTTAATAAGGAATTATTAATTATTAATTTAATTTTGTTAATTTAATAATATTTAATTTTATTTAATTTAACAATGAATTATTTATTTAATTTAATAATACTTAAGTTAAATAATTTTATTTGATAATATGTTATTAAATTATTTAAATATATATATATATATATATAATTTTGCTTCATTGCACTTACAAGATTGGGTCAAAAGAGGTGCAATTATGAATGGATTTAGTAGGTATGAACATTCTATCCTCTTCAGAAAAATATCATCCTTGATATTTCAAAACTCATATTAAAAGAACATATCAAAATATAATTATATCACTTCATTTTCTTTCTCTCAAGTGGCTTCTTTTTATGTTGTACTTTCACTACACTTTCATTATTATGATATATTTATCTCTCACCCTTCTAATATCATATCCTAAAATTCTTTATGGTTCTTCTCTATAGCTCAGGTTCAAACATTCCTTAACTTCTTTCACAAATACTCTAGTATCAAAATTAAATACCCATTTTCTTAGAGATGAAATATGGAATACACTATGAATATCAAATATATGATTTGGCAACCATAACCTTTAAGCAGACTTTCCAATTCTTTAAGTTACCTCAAATAGTCTAATGTACCTTAGACTCAATTTTTCTTCTTTCTCAAGCCTGCTTATAACCTTCATTAGCATGATCTTCACATACACAATATCTCTACCAAGAAAATCCACAACATAATGTTTTGCATCATAATATTATTTCTTCATATCTTGAACTACTCTTAACTTATCTATGATTAGATTAATCTTTTTAGTAACATCATTAATTAAAGTTACTCCAATAAAACTCCTCTTTCTCACCTCCATCCAAGATAATGGGGATCCCACATTTCCTTACCATATTGAGCATCATAAGGGGCATTTTCAATACTTGATTGAAAACTATTATTGTAAACTAACTTGATCAAAAGAACGAAGTCCTCCCAACTCATGCAAAAATCCGAAGCATATAATATGAGAAGGTCCTCTAACACCTAAATGGTTTATTCAGATTTTCCACTGATTTGCGGATGAAAAGATTTATTGAAATACAACTTATTTCTTTGACCTTGTTAAATACCTTTCCTTAACCTTCAACTAAATCAAGCATCCCTATCAATGATTATCACTTTTAGTATTCTGTGTAATCTGACAATCTATTACGCATACACTTATGCCACTATAATATTGAACCATATTGTCAGATTGAAATAAAATTAGTAGACTTCATTAGACCATCTACCATAAACTAGATGGCATTATGACCTTGCCTCGATGTAGGGAATCCCATAGAAAAATCCATCATCACTTCTTTCCATTTCCACTTTAGAATACATAATAATTACTGAATACCTCCTAGTCCCTGATACTCAACTTTTACTAACAAATACGATTTTCACTTAGTAAAAAAAAAACCTACTACATTCCTTTTTAATGTAGTCCACCAGAATATTTCTTTTAGATCATTATATATTTTTCTACTCCCTGGAAGAATAGTACAACCTTAACGTATGCCTCATGCAGAGTCTCCTATCTTAGATCTCAAGAACTATGAACCCATAATCAATTCTTATAGAAAATAATACTTTTATTAGATAATCATATGTCAAGTTTCTTATTGGACTTGATTTGTTTAATTAACTTTAGATATTTTATATTTGTCTTATGAGCTTCCTAAATTCTTTTCAGTATAGAAGGTTGGATAATCATTTGAGCAATGTTTTTGACTCTCAATCAACATAAGTAATCACCTCCAACTGTAACCTTCCTATATCCTAAATCATATGTTCATCAGAAGTAAACATAATACTCAACATCCTAGATGACTTTCTACAAGGTATCTTCCACTACATTAGCTTTACTAGATTGATACTAAATACTCATATCATAATTTTTATCAAATTAAGCCATCTTTTTGTCTCAGATTTAAGTCTTTCTAAGTAAATCATACTTTTGGCTCTGATGATAAGTGAATATCTCACACTTAACACCACAAAAGTAATGCATAAAAATCTTTAATGCAAATACAATAGTAACATGCTCTAAATCATGTGTTAGATAATTCCCTTCACACAACTTGAATTTCCTAGAAGCATATGCTATAACCTTTCTATGATGCATCAAGTCACTTCAGATTCATTTGAAAGAAGCTTCACAAAATATTTGAAATTATTCTATACCTAATGAGATAGTCAAAACTATAACAAATTTTAAATAATCTTTTAATCTTTGAAAACTTTCCCCATAAACAAGTGTCTAACTAAAGGTCACAAATTTCTAAGTTAATCTTATCAGAGGTGAAAAAATCTAAGAAAACTAATTCATAAAATTCTTGGAATAGACACTCATGCCTAAGAAATTATGTACCTTACAAATAGTAATAGGCACTGGCAATCAACAATAATCTAAACTTTCGGGGTATCTATGAAAATTTCTACACTATTCATTACATGCCCCATAAATGAAACACTATGCAACCATAATTCACACTTAAATTTCTTTGCGTATAAATAATGTTATCTTAGCATCTCCAATATAATCCTCTGATGCACTGCAAGATCTTCCTCAGAAGCTTAATAGCCATAATATCATCTAGAAAGATAATTATTAATAGATACAAATACTTTTAGAATATCATATTCATTAGATCTTTATAAGATGCATGTGTATTAGTCATCCCAAAAGGAAAAAAAAACTCATAATATTCATATATTGGGCTGAATATAGTCTTTGCCACATTTACCTTTCTTGCCTTTACCTAATAATATTCAGATCTATAATCAATCTTAAGAAAATATAGAGGATCCTACAAACTGATCAAGAAGATCATCAATACTTGACAGAGAATACTTATTTTTAATTGCGAATTTATTCATCTCCTTATAGTAGATATACATATACATAATATTACTCATTTTCCTTACAAATAGAAAATGTGTTCCCCATGAAGACATACTAGGATAAATAAAAATATGTCAACTAACTCCTAAAGTTGAGCATTTAGTTCTTAAGTTTGCTAAGGTGCCATCTTATACGTAGCCTTGGATTTCAGAGAAGTACCTATAAATATGAATACAAAACTCAATCTACCTGTCAGGTGGAAAACTAATTAACTCCTCATAAAACACATTAAGAAAATATTTGCACTACTATAACATTAGAAAAATATCTAAATTTCACACTCTTATCCCAAAAAATGTTGGAAATACCTTACAACCCTTCATCCATATCTTACCCATTACTATATCAATGATCAAACATGATAAAACTTCTTTTACACCCTAGAATAGATAACACTCACCCCCCAAAAATAGAGTAACTCGTATTCTTCAAACAATCAATCCGATCTTTGTATCAACTCAACCAATCCATATCCATAATCACATTAAATTTTGAATTAGGTGATATTATCATAGTGGCAAGAAAAAGGCAATAATAATGAAGGAAAATGCAATAAATCAAAATTTTGCTAAAATATAAATAAGGACTGACTCTTGAATAAAATAAAACATAACATGATAGATAGAAATATAAACTCTACCTATAACCACATATGGAGTATCTTTGGCCTTATGTTTAACCAAACAATACACGTGTGCCAGTACGGAGCTCAAGCAATAGAATTACCAGGCACTCACTAGCTACTTCAAGACAATCTCCCTACTAATGAATTAGAACTAATACCTCAACTAAATGATCCCTCAATAAACATAGAAGGTGAAACTATCCTTTGTGTTGCTATAGATCTTACAAAATACTCTAACCTAGGTTTAGTATATTTATTGGGTGCTACTTTTAGATACTCAACCACCTTGTGTCTAGTATGACAACACCAAAAGCACTGTACTTTTATATTATAACAATAAGTAAAATGTCTCCTACCATAACTTTGACACATAAGTGCCCCACTAGCAGAAACTCTAGAACTAGCCATATTTCCACCATTAGGAGCTAACATAAATGGACCACCTATCCTGGAATCTACATGTCAAGACCAACTCTCGTCCCTAAAAATCTACTACGGCTAAAAGTCTCACCACCAAACCTTTTTCTATTAGCAGCAAACTGCTATTGAGTATCCATCAAATCATTCTCTATTAGATAGGCCCTATCTACTAATTTAAAGAAATAAAAATATGAAATGTAACCAGCGTTTATCTCAGACTATCTTAAAGCCCTCTAAGAAACCTATAGCATTTTTCTTTAGCCATCCTAACCAACTATGGAGCATACTTGACTAAGATAGGGAACTCAACCTCATTCTACATAATCATCTTTCTTCCCTCTACTAATCTCAAAAAGGTTTATTGTATCTACTTCCTCATGGATAGGGGAAAACTCCTCTCAAATGGTCAAGGGATTTAAGCCTCCCCTAAATATTCTCCATATGTTAGCCTAGCTACCAACGCTTAGCATCACCATCTAACATAAAAATATCTATAGGTACCTTCCCCTCATAAGGAAACTACATCCCATTAAAAGTATTTCCCAACCTCATCAGTTAGTCCTTTCTTGCCCGAGGCTTAATTGCGCCCTCAAATAATAGAGGCTTCATTCTTAGAAATATCTTTAAGTGTGTGCTAACATCATCAGATCTAACCTAAGAAATCATGCTTTGTTCCTCTCCCATCAATTAGGCCACAAGCCTGACAAACTAAGAATTCAATTTAGAGTTTAAAATAGTGGTACTTTGCACTAGTGTTGCATGACTAACACTCCACTTTTCCATCATATCTACATATTGTAGTTCCATTAGTCAATCAATTTGAACACATAATTGACTAGAAATACACATAAAAAAGAATGCCCAAATGCCACCTAGAATAATCTCACTTGAGTACAAATCAATCTCTATTAACTCTATTTTATAAGTGGTGCCCCAAAACCATCAATCTGATACTAAAAAGGAACTATCACAATGGAACCTGATATGATTGATAAATAGACAGTTCATACAGCTCTAACTTGTGATATGCTGGCCTTAGATCTAAAATTTAAGGGACATTTTAAATTTCTTTTATTTAAAATTTTTTAACAGATAATAGAGCTTCTAATTATTTCAAATATGTAGAAAATAAACTCATCCTCAAATTTTATTTTCCGTTTTATTTCATTAACAAAATATTTATTGAACATTTACATTATAGTGCATGGCTATAAAATAAAATAGAATAATGAAATAGCTAGCCGCCTATAACACAATGCTTCAATATTTTCAAAGATCCTTTAATTCCACCAGAATATACAAATCTAAGCACTACAATGGCCAAAAGTTAGCACTACAATAGTCCTAAGAAATTTTCCTCATACAGAGATTTTCTATTTCAATTTGAATGAGACTTTGCACAACCAAGGGGATGAGGGTGGATTGATTATGTAAAACTTTTATTTTAACAACATTTTTTTTTAGGGGAGACCCACAGAGAAGCAAAAGTTCACAAAAACCAAGATATATTCTATGGTGCACAAGAATGAGCACCCAAAAAAGGAGAAGGCCACAAAAAGCTCCAATCGAGCTCCTACTCCAGCTAATCAACAGTAGTAAAACCTGCACTAAAAAGAACTTGTACAAAAGAGTGAACTAACTGTCATGAAACCAAATAAAGAGATCATACCAGTAATGCAACCCAGCATCCACCGTATACACCAAAAAGCATTGCCCATAAAAGACCAGAGATGGTTACTAGTCATATTTACATCCCATATAAAATAAGTCCAAATGTAACCATAAACTAGATTCCTAGTATCACTAGCACCAACAAAGACATATAACAATCCAAAAAAATTGGATAGGTAAGCATGAATAAGAGAATTCCACCAGCACACCAAACAGCTATAGCAAGTTAAAATTTACTCGATAAAACCAATAACAACCAACAAACTGGGCTAGAGAACTGAGCTGGACAAACAGCCACAGCAGAGCAGACTCTCCCCAGAACATAGCAAAAACTCAAGCAAAAACCCAACAATTTGGCCCCCATCCAACCAAAAAATATGACCAAAAAAAGAAGCCATTCGAAGCCAAAAGGAAACCACCATATCCATCACCGCACAAAAACCAGAAGTGAATACCAAAATAGACAGCATAAGCAAAAAAAAAAAGAAAACAACCATCCTTAGCAGAAAGAGAGACGAAAAAAATAAAGGCTAGCAACATAAACAAATGAACAACATTAATTTCTAATATATGGAGTATCAATCCCATCCTGATAGATAATACCTCTTAAGTGCTCAGGAAGGTTTTTAGCATAGTAATCCTTAAATTGAGACATTTTGCAACCCCAGTTAGCCAACCAAAAAGCACAGAAATTAGCCTCCGATAGACATGAGAGAAGGTTTAGCACTAGTTAAATTCAATAAGTGTTTTATCTCCCTAACAAAATAGGAAAGATTAACATTACACTCTGACTCATCTATTCCATTAAAAAACCGAATGTTGTAAATGGAATCCACCTCAATGATGAAGGTGGAAATGTGCAAAGAAATACAAAGTTTAATACCATAGAGAATGTTATAAAGCTCAGCATTAGTCTTTTCCCGCAAGGTTAACAGACTAGCAAATGCAGTGATAGTATTTACAAGGTAATCTCTAAGGATCCCACCACAACTAGCAGCATCATCACTAGAATTGCCCTTCACATTCACTTTGAAGGAATTAGTTAGATGCTTAATCTAATAAACCATTCTAGACTCTGTCGGATGACAAAGGCCATCAAGCCTAATGCCAAGATCATCTGCCACAAAAAAAGAAATGCGTAAAATTCTTAACCGAAAGATGGTGAGAGAGATTAATTTCATGATTTTATCTTTCACATTATTAATAACTCTATTATGATTCATTCCCACGCCATTAAAATAAGAATTGTTCATCTCTAACCATAAAACTAGAGAACCAAAGAAGGAATTAAATTCCTAATATTACCTTTGGTTCTAATAAACCAAGACCTCAAAAAAGCATGAGTGGAAATATTAGTTTGAAAACAATTGAGCTTAAAGACATTATCAAAGAAAATACAAGTTTTAACATCAACAGTGCCAGATAAAAAAACATGATGCATATTCTCTACATGATAACAACACTGACATTTGGAAGGAAAAATGAACCCTCTTTTAGTTAAATTATCCTCAGTAGGGAGGAACTTATGCAAAATCCTCCACATAAAAACTTAGATAGAAGAAGGGATGCTTTTGTGCCAAATAAGCTAGAAAATAAAGGAACATTCCTGCTTAGATCGAAAAACATGCCAAGCATCCTTGAGCCTAAACTTACCATCTTTGGAAAAGTTACATAACATCTGATCTTCAGAATTGACATTCAAGGGAATATTCAAAATTTGGTTAAAAATGGGCACAGGATGACATTAATAAGTTTATCATAATCCCAACGGTTCTCAATAATAAAAGCACTCACCTTGTCTGACCCAATAGATAAGGAGTTGGTTATAGAATCGATAGAATGTTGGCCCAACCAATGATCCTGCAAAAAGAAAATATCACCATGGCCAAGATTCCAAGATATATGTGGTTCAATCTTCCAGTTGACCTTATAAAGTCTATTCCAAACATTGGAATCACCTTGTTTGGAAAAACAAATAGAAGGATGTTTACCAGCACAATATTTAGCCAACATAAACTTAGCCAAAAAACTTTTATTTGCATATAAAGTATACCACAATTTAAAAGAAAAGGCATAGGCAAGATCCCACATGCTTTTACAACCTAAAGCACCCTCTTTTAACACCCCACAACATTTATCCCAAGAAGCCCAAATAATTTTGTTATTGGCATTGGCCCCTATCCATAAAAACTTATTAATAATTTTATCAATTCTATTACAAACCATCTTAGTAGGTTGAAGGGTTTGGAGATTATAAACTGGAAATTAACAAATAACACTTCAAATAAGCGTAATTTTGCCACCAAAACTCAAAAAATTAGAATCCCAAGACAAGAGCTTATTCTGAATGGAAATAATTAAATCATCAAACAAGAAGGACTTCTTGCGACCTTTAAAGAGAGGGACCCCAACGTATTTAATAGACAAGTAAGAATGCGTGAAACCAAAAAGAGTTTTGATAGCCACAATACGAGCATTGAACATCTTAGCAAGAATAATAAAATGACATTTAGTTTTGTTTAAGGAAAGCCCACTCACATTCTTAAAATAATTAAAATAATCTAACAGTTTATTGATCTGATTTAAGGTGCCATTGGAAAAAAATGATAAAATCATCAGCAAAACACAAATGAGTTATAGAGAAACCACCCAAGGTTTTCAAATAGTGGTTAGGATTAAGCTGAAAAAGATTGGCCAAACCTCGCAAAAAATAGTCCACTGCAATAATAAAAAGAGCAAGAGATAACGGGTCACCCTGCTTGAGCCCATGAGAGGACTTACAGTAACCTTTACTCTTGCCATTAATAAAAAAAAAAAAAAACACAACCTTCAATGTAATTTCTAATAAGATTAATAAAAATAGAATTAATCCCAAAAAATTGTAAAATACTGTATAGAAAACTCCAGTCAATGTTATCATAGGCTTTGGAAATATTAAGCTTCCAAATAATGTTGTTGCCTCTCACCTTAGCATCCAAGTAATGACAAAACTCATGCGCCATGAGAATGTTATCCATAATGACCGGGCCTTTAACAAAGCCCATTTGATAATGAGAAATAATTTTAGGTAAAACAGGATTTAACCTGGTAATGAAAATTATAGAGATCAGCTTACTAAAAAAAGTACACAGGCTTATAAGCCTCAAATCATTCCAGAAGGTAACCGATAAAGATTTGGGAATAAGATCAATAGAAGTGAAAGTAAAAAAATTGGGAATCGAATTCCCTTCAAAGAAATCCTTCACAGCTGAAAAAATATCATGAAAAATAATATTTCAATTATGTTGAAAAAACTTAGTAGTAAAACCACCATGACCAGCAACCTAATCACCGTTTATATCAAAGATAATCTCCTTTAACTTATCCATAGAAGGATGATTCCCAAGCAGAGCATTAACCTCCTGAGAAATAATGTTAGGAATAAGATTCTCATTAAAGATATTAGAAGAAGTAAAAACTTTATTAAGCCTAATTTGAACGTGTTGAACAACAAAATTAGCAATTTCCTCTTTCTCTTTCATGAATGAACCATCCTCACCCATGATTTTAGAAATAGAATTCTTGACCCTTTTTCTATTCACGAAAGAATGAAAATACTTAGTATTATTATCCCCATCAACCAAGTGTTTCGCAGAAGCTTTTCGCTTCCAAAAAGCTTCCTCTTGAGCTTGCAACTTGAACAAGCTAGCTTTAGCCTCTTGAAGAAGGTTAAACTTAGTGTTGTCATGACATAGTTGATAACCATTATCCAAAGACAAAACCTTATCCTCACAAAGGAGGATATTAGTAAAGAGATTTTTGAAAACTTTATGATTCCACAAATTGAGTACTTGTTTCAATCTTTTAAGCTTGAGCCAAAACCTCTTCATGCCATTCATAGAATTACTAGGAAATACAGGAGCATTCCAATTTTCCTGAACCACTTCAAGAAAAGAATCATGAAGCATCCACATGTTTTGAAATCTAAATTGAGGAACAAATTGAGGTCATTCATTGTCCATAAAAAGATCTTCCATATACAAAACCAGCTTACCATCCTCCACCATACTCAATCGATTTTCCTCTTCCCTAGCTAATTCTCCTTCCTCTAGTTGATCCTCAATAACAACACAAGTTCCCTTTTCACACAATTCCTCCACTTGATTAACATTAGCAATTTCCTGCTCAATCAAAAAGGAACCATTAGTAGCTTTATTAGGTAAACTCATATGAACTATACAGGACAAGTTTTGTTAAAAGAAAGAGAAGCATCAACATCAATTATAACTGATTGTTCCCCACTTACATGATTACCAATAGGTTCAATATTTTCAATTGGTTCCATTGTCGGCCCCTCCAAGAGCACCGAAATTTTAGCAGAAACTAAACAACATCAGTAACCGAAGGGACAACAGGGGGTGGAATAATATTAGTGCCATCAATAGCATTTTGAACCAAAATAGATCCCACCACATTCTCAGTATTATCAGCGTGAATTAAATCCCCCTCAATCCTTTGCATTTTGTTCGAAGAAACCTTCTCCTTACGGAAATGAGGATTCTTTTTAAAACATTCACTAATTCCATGGCCATGTATTTTAGAAATATCCAACTCAACCAACACCCTTGCTACAGACTGCCGAGAAATAACTGTTGTAGCCTAATATGTTTGTAACGGTCGTCAAAACATTGAAGCCAAACCAAATAGGACTTGTGAATTAAAAAAATGAAAATGAAGATTCATAAATGAAATCCAAACAGGCACTATCGGTTATTCTTCCCTAACATCAAAATCCGGTGTCAATTTTAGCAAACACATTTGGCTTGCCTGGATATAATAGGATCTTCTAGCAAAGATCCGGCTATAGTCAAGGTCATTAAATGGTTGAATCGAAACATGCCTTTTGTCCAGTAAACTAATATGGAAAGCACCCGATAGTTTTATGTTAGCAAAAAATTTCTGTATAACTTCAAGATTGGGACGTTTCAGTAAAAATTTGCCAACCAACGTTAGAGAAAATGGAGCAACAAGTTTAGAAACCACGATGTTCTCAAACAAGAGAGCTGGGCACCCCTTAAAAGAGGAATGAACAAATTTCAGTTTCAAAGAAGAGGAAGCAGATCCAGCTAAAACATCCTTGAAGGATCGATATTTTCCTGCAGGAGTCATGAGAAGGGGTGACGACAGAGTTGTCATAGCCCCAAACCAAAAAATCCCAGGAAAACCTCAAAACCAAAAATAGAGAATGAAAAACAAAGAACAACAATTAAGAAAGGAAACAAAAAATAGAGAAAAAACCATGTCAGGAAGGCCAGCCAGAGAGCATGACGGAGAAACCCTAGATCGCTTCAAAATCGCCAGAGCAGCCAACCCACTTTTTTGTTATTTTAACAATAATAATTATAATGGAAGTCTAAAAATTTGTTTTATAATGAAAAATATTTTTAGTTTTATATTTTTAAAAATAACTTCAAGAGAAAGAGCAACACAATAATTTTTAACAGAAAAATCAAACTCTAACAATTAAAATATTTTTCATATTTCTAAGTTAGGACTACTTCTCAAAGATAGAACTACGCAAATTACAAAAAATATGCAAGAAATTAAAATAACAATAAATTTAAAAAAAAAAGTAAACTAGATCTTTATATTGGTTTAGTCCCTTGATATATATCCTCTCCCCAAGGTCTTCCACCTTGAAAATTCCACTAAGCCACACCTTTTGCACCCAACAAAGTGTAGAACCTCTTCTCCATCCACAAGTAGAGAAAAATCTTGTACATTGCTTATCTTTCCCAAAAAGCTTCAAGCTCCCTCCTTCTGCTTTGCAGCACAGTGAAGATGCATAACAAAAAAGGTAACAAATATTCAACTTGATTTGATCAGGATTGGATTCAAAAACCAAATTTCTAGATAAAAAAGGTAACATACAACTTGATCAATTCAAATTAAAATTTATCTTTATATGGAAATCCAAAATAACCAATGGGTTTTATTTTGAATAACTGATCATCCATTATGATTAGTTATATTTAAATTTCATATTTTTTATTCAATTAATATATGTCCTTCCATTATTAATATTATAAATAATTATACATTATTATAGAGATTGTATAATATGATTTTTAAAGAAATCAAGTAATGTTAATTACTTTTAATTTTTAATTATTTTAATTCTCATTTGTGAGTGTGTGCATAATTCCTTAACCAATTTACAACTATAACAACAATCATTGTCAATCTTTTCTTTCGCGAATTTGAACTAGTTCATGGCTAAAGCAAAAAAGCATACAATCCTCTTGCAAATGTATGGTTAGAACATCCATGGCTAAAGCAAAAAAGAAATTCATGGCTAAAGCAAAAAAGATATGTTCTTAAACCTAATCTATGTAATCCAACTGAAATAGGAAAAAATTTCATCAAAAGAAACGAAAAAACAAACCTTCCGTCGGCGAAGATGAACAACCGTCGGCAGTGAATCAACCACAAAAGCTATGAGACTCGTCGGCAAACTCCTCTGACCGTTGGCGAAGGCGATCTACGGGCGAGCGACGACGATCTACGGGAGAGCGACGGAGGGAGACGGCGATCTACGGGCGAGGTGAGAGAACGGAAGGAAAGAAGTGACAGGCCAGAGAAGCTCAGTTTTGAAAAATAAGGCTTTCGTCGGCGGATTTTACGGCGGATCCGACGCCGGAGATTATTCCGGCGCAACATGCGTCGGTTTAGTTTCGTTGAGTTTAAATACCCCGGCACAATATCCGCCGGTAATGGCGCCGGTGATTTTCCGCCTTAAAGTGCGACGGAAATAGTGAGCTATTGGTTTGTTCCGACACATTTACCGGCGCAATATCGTCGGAACATTTCCGGCATCGTTATCGCCGGAAAAACCTTCGTAGGTTTTCCGGCACAATAATGCACCGTTACCTGTGCCGTGCTTACCGGCGCAACAATATCCACCGGACATTCTGAAGGTAATCGCATGTTTTCCCGTAGTGACTCCATTTAATATTCTTATCTCTTGTTGAACATTACTTGGTCCTGTATCTTTTACTTGAAATGTTAGTATAAAGAAAATAATCTATTCTCCAGACTAATATATCGATTAGCTTAACCCGTAATATTTGTGATCATGAAAGCCTTAGAGTACACCAAGTTCATAAGGTCCTATATTTTCAATTACAAATATTCTTTCACTTAATAATGTGATTATTTTTTGCCAATGATTTCAATAACACATATTCTATCATTTAAATATTTAACAAGACATCAGAGCACAAAAAAATAATGGAAAAATTAATGAAGCTTATGCCATTTTTTGAGAGATATTGTTTAACCTCTTTCTGAGTTACATTCTCTAACCGTATTGTGTCCTACATAGGTTGCTTTGCATCATGCTTAATTATTGTTGGCCTTGAGAGTTACATAGTGAGGCAACTAAGAGACATGAGAGCATGTAGTCGTAGTGATGATAGTCATTTGTTTTAACATTTTTGTTTATGAAATGGATCGAACTTATGTGTGGTAGACAATGTTGAGGTTTCTAGTTATACTGGTGTCCACATACCGAAACCCTTAAGTTAACAAAATGCATAAGCTTTATAGGCATGTGCATTCATCGAAGCTATTTGTGATGACATGCAATAAAATTTTGTAGGTTTCAGAATTTATACTGAGAATATGCATTAATCATATAAATGATATTGTTCATCAATATCAACGGTGTTAAAGGGTGACAAATTGGTGGGACTCAGCATTTATATTCATGATATATTTCATATTTATTAGCAACAAAGTCGATTAAAGGTTGGAACTGAGCAATAAAGGTTATAAGGCCTTAGTCACGCATGATCGTAATCAAACAATGAAACTCAGGTGACAACATTTAAGAGATGTATGTTAGGTGAAGGAGAATATATTTCGATGGATAGGTGATGGAAATTGTTAGGGTGATCACTAGTATTGTATGCTGGGTAGAACTCTAAAGTTTCCTTATCACCAAGCTTTCTTGAATTTCAAATCAACCATTTGCTCTTACCCTTGTGGGTAAGTTTGTGCTTAAGAGACCCAATAATGATGTTATCCGAAAAATTTTTTTACAATCTTAAGCTGTCTAGTACTTTTCATGTCAGTTTACTCGATTCTAGGAATGTGGCTATTCAATTGACTAATGATCTGGATTATAACAGGATTTTTTCTAGGCGTTCTTACTACATTCAATCTTGTCATATGCGCCTTTTTAAATGGACTCCCGATTTTGATGTTCATCATGAATCTCCTATTGTTCCTATTTGGGTATCTTTTCCTAACCTTAAACTGCATTTCTTTAATACTCAAATTTTGTTTGGTTTGGCTTCTATCCTTGGTCGGCCGTTGCAAACTGATCAGGTGAAGGCTTCAGTTTCCCATCCGTCTGTGGCCAGGATTTTTGTTGAGGTGGATATTTCTAAAAAATTCCCAAATGAGATATGGCTTGGGTCGGAACTTAACGGATACTTTCAAATGGTTGAATTTGAAAACTTTCCCATTTTTTGTGCGCATTGTAAGATGCATGTGCACAGCTTGAATGAATGTTTTAAGTTACATCCCAACCTTAAGAAAGAAAAAGAGAATCTCAAGCTTTCTAAAGTGCTAGAAGCCAATACGATAAATGATAGTAATCATAATGTGATGGAAGGAGATGATATCTTGACTATTGGTAGGGTGGTGGAAGAGCAGCCTGCTTCTCAGGCTATTATTATTCCGTCGGTTATTCAACCTAATGAGCTTCCTGTAAGTGATGTGGGGGAAGGTATTGCTAGTGATGTGGGGGAAGGTAATGTTGCTTAAGACAAGGTCAACAATATGGTTCATAATTCTCCTTAACATACTATTTTTTTATTCTTATCAAACTGTTAATAATACTAATGTGGAAGAAGTTAACAACATCATGGATGTCAATACTAATGTTATTATTGAGACTAACTAGGTTAAAGAAGATGGGCTGCAAGCTTTGGTTATTTCTCCTTTAAATCTTCTCGCTACTGTTTCTAATATTGATAATGAGGTTGAGAAGGCGGGGCCTTCTCAGCATCAAGCCGGTTCCGAGCAATTAATGATTGAGGAACATACAAATGAGGATCCGGCGGGTAACACTAAGCTTGATAAAGGTAAATGTTCTGTGGAAGGTAATGAACATTTTTTAACCTCTTTAGAGGATGGTGTTTTTTATATTGAGAATGAGAGGCCTTCTAAGGGGCTTTCTGGTAACTTAAATGATAAAACTATGTTGTTATCTGATCTTTATCATTCTGATGCTTATACTGCTATGGAAATTGATATTTTAGCTAAATGCTATGCTAGAGACGATAATGACCTTAGCTTCTCTAAGGGTCGTAGTAAAAGGGGAAGGAAGCCTAGAAGTGTTATTTTACAATCTCCTAGAAGTAATAGATCGCATACTTCTCATTAATGTTTTTATGTTTAACGTTATTATTTGGAACGTGAGGGGGATTGGTTGCCCCTCTTGTAAGCTTAGAGTTAAAAACCTTTGTCGTATTCATAATATTGCTATTCTTATTTTACTGGAACCTCTTATTTATGTGGATAAATTATCTAGAACTACTAGGTATTTGGGTTTTAACAATGCTAAGTCTAATATTGCTAGCAAAATTTGGATCTTTTGGAAAGATTTTGTTAGGATTGATATTATTGGTGATTTTACTCAAGTGTTACATTGTAATATTGAAAGTTCAAATGTGCAATGTTGTGCTTCTTTTATTTATGCTGCTTCTTCTCGTTATAACAGGAGGGTTTTGTGGGAGCAACTTTTGCATTTTAATAATGTTTGTAATCTCCCGTGGTTGGTTGGTGGGGGGGGGGGGACTCTTAATAACTGTACTTAATCCGCGATGAACGGCTACATGGGTCTCTCCCTATCTACCAATCTATGGATGAATTTAATGACATGATTATGGCTTGTAGTCTCATGGATATTGGTTACTAAGGTAACAGGTTTCCTTGGCATAGGGGGCATTTGTGGCAAAGATTGGATATGGTTGTTTTCAATAATTCTTGGGTGAACACTTTTAATTTGACCAAAGTTGAGCATCTTAGCCGCACTTTGTCGAATCATTCTCCGTTGCTTATTAACATTAAGAATAACCCTACGAATTTTCCTACTCAGTTTAGATTCCAGAATATGTGGCTTCTTCATGATTCCTTTCTTGATGTTGTGCAAGTGAACTGGAATGCTCTTGTTTATCCTGATAATTCTATTTGTGGCATGAATAGATTATGGCTTAAGCTCAAAAAGCTTAAGTTAGTGTTGAATTGGTGGAATCATAAAGTTTTTAAAAATTTATTTAACAACATTCTTATTACTGAGACTAAAATTAACAACATTGAGGATCTTTGTCAGTATAATGCCTTTGAGGCTAATTTGTGCAGTCTTAAAGAAGCTAAAGGGGAGCTCTATAAGCTTCAGATTTAGGAAGAAACCTTCTGGAAACAAAAAGTGCCTGCCAAACATTTAGTGGAGGGTGACAATAATACTAAGTACTTTCATTCTTTGGTTAATAAGAAATGTTCCATTAACCATATCTATAAAATGGCTAGTGCTAACAGTTCTTTTACTGAAGATAAAGATGAGATTGCTAGTTTGGCTATTAATTTCTTTAATAGTCACTTGAATAAAGCTTTTATTTCTGACACTTATGTAGACCCTTCTATTATTCTGAATGTTATTACTTTTGAGAGGATAATGGTAACCTCTCTAAGGTTCCTCTTTTGGAAGAGATTCAAGGTATTTTATTTAACATGAATGTGGATTCAGCTGCTGGGACGAACGGGTATATTACTAAGTTTTTCCAAACTACTTGGTCTATTATTGCTAACGATGTTTTTCATACAGTTGAGGATTTCTTTAACGGTTCTCCTATTCCTAAATTCTTTACTTCCACTTCTATTATTTTAATTCCTAAGAACACTGCTGTTAATTCGTGGAATGATGTCAAGCCCATCAGTTTGTGCACTATGTTTTATAAACTGATTTCTAAACTTCTTATGAGTAGGTTATCTGCTTTATTGCTGAAGATCATTTCTCCTTTTCAAATGGGTTTCGTTAAAGGTCGTGCTATTGCCGACAATATTCTTTTAGCCCAGGAATTTTGTCAGGATCTAGACATTAAGGTGAGAGGTGGTAACATGATCATGATATTGGATATTGCTAAAGCCTATGATAATATTAATTGGTCGTTTATTTATAAAATTTTGAGCATTTTTGGTTTTGATTTAAATTTCATTAATCTAATTAAATCTTGTATTGAAAATCCTTTTTATTCTATTATTATGAATGGGAAGACTCGTGGTTACTTCCAAGCATCTCATGGACTGAGACAAGGGGATCATTTGTCTCCATCTATTTTTATTATCGCTGCTGACTACTTATCGAGGGGTTTGTCTAATCTGTTCTTTAATTGCCCTAGTTTATATTTCAAAACTCGGGGCGGATTTCATATATCTCATTTATATTTTGTGGATGATTTCATTTTGTTTTCTAATGCTTACAAGAATAGGATTAGGAAGATTTTAAGAATTTTTAATCATTTTGAAGCTATTAGTGGCCTCTCTTTTAACAAGCAAAAATGTTCTTTTATTGCTTCTAAGAATGTTGTTACTGATCGTATTTTGGACATTAGGAACCTTACTGGCTTTTCTCATGGCGTTCTTCCTTTGAAATATTTGGGTATCCCTATTTTTAAAGGAAGAAAAAGAGCTTTTCGCTTTGATGATTTAATTTCCGTGATTCAAAATAGATTGTTTTCTTGGAATTCTTCTTTTTTAAGTTATGGTGGTCAGATTACTCTTATTAAAAGTGATCTTTGTTCTCTGCCTGTTTATAGCTTTCAAACTATCATGCCTACTGAGGGTGTTTGTCTTAGAATTGAGAGGATTTTAAATAAATTTTTTTGGAATGGTTACGGGTCGAACTCTAAGATTCATTGGAAAAATTGGAAAGGGTGTTGTGGAATTAAGCAAGAAGGTGGTTTAGGTTGTAAAGATATGACTGATTTGGCTTGGGCTTTCTCTTTGAAATTATGGTTCAATTTCAAATCTAATGATAGTCTTTGGGCCAACTTTATGAAGGATAAATATTGTGCTTAGAAGCATTCTACCTTGTCTTGCTATTCTAAAGGTAACTCTAAAGTTTGGCAGTGCATCTGTTCTGTTAAATGGTTTATGGAGCCTTTGTTAGCTTGGGGCCTTGGTAATGGAAATATTTTCTTTTGGAAGGATAGATGGGTTAATGGTGAGTCCATTGACTCTTTACTCAATACTGTTTCTATTTCTAATATGAAGGTTAATTATTTCTTTCTGCTAATGGGTGGGGTGTGGAGAAACTCTCTGCTTTCCTCCCGGATAACATTATTCAAATTATTATTAAGATTCATTTTAATTGCAATGTGGGGGACATGTTACTGTTTTTGTGTTCTAAGGATGGCTCTTTCAGCATCAAGAATGCCTGGAATTCTTTTCGGACTAAGAAGGATACCTCTAAACTTTTTAAAAGGATTTGGCATAACATTATTCCCCATACTGTTTCTATCTTTATTTGGAGAACTTTATATATTTTTTTACCTTTTGATGATAATTTAAGGAAGAAAGGTCTCATTATTACCTGTAAATGCCAATGTTGTTTTCATGTTGACAATATGCATCATATTTTTATTTCAAGTCCTATAGCTGTTAAGGTTTGGAATTTTTATGAGGATTTTTTTCATTTGAATTTTTAAAATGCTACTCTTTCTATATCCCAGTTACTTGATCTTTGGTTTGTTGACTACAAAGGTCATATTAGAAATGTTATTTCTTCTCTCATTTGTTGGTATATTTGGTTGGCTAGGAATGACTCTAGGTTTAATGAGGTTATTATGGATCACCAAAGGATTATTAACAAGATTAAAGACAAAATGTTTTCTCTTTTCACTGCTAAGGTGCTGTCTATTAAGAATTTCAATAATTTTTTTTCATACTATGTCTTTTTTTGGCATTTCTGGAGATTGGAATAATGCTATTATGAAGCCTTTTTGTGTTAGTTGGTGCAAGCCTATTCTTAACTACTTTAAAGTGAATGTGGCGTGGGCTAAAGTGGGTAATACCTTTGGTTATGCGGGTATTATCAGAAATCATCTTGTTGTTTTTATCTCTGGTTATGCTAGTCCGACTGTGGTTGAGGATATGCATATGGTAGTTCTTATGAGTGTGATGAGTGGGATTAAACTCTATAATCGGTTCAGTATTAATAACATTGTCTTAGAGGCTAATTTTCCTTTGGTTAGCCTGATCGATACTGGTATTAATGTCCTGCCTTGTGCTCCCCCTCTGTTTCACTTCAGGAGAAGGATTATTGAAGAGCTGAATTCATTTTCCCATTCCTTTTTTGTTATCAATAAGGAGGTGAATGTAGTTGCCCTGGCGTTGGCTGTTCTGGGTACTGTGTTCAAGAATTATAAGGAGTTGAGCATGGATCAATTGCCTGTTTCCATTCAAGGTCTTTGAACTTAGACCAAAGTGGTTTTACTTATGTTTACCATTAGTTCGGGGCTATTTTTTTGGTGGGTTTTTTTTCTGTCTGTTGGTTTATTTTCTCCTTTTCTTGTTTTGTTCTTTATCCTGATGTCTTGTGCTCTGTTTGTTATGTTCTTTTGTTCCTCTTTGAGTTGGTGTTGGCTTGCGTGTTTTCTTCCATTTTGCTGGTTAGTGGTTTAGGGGGCTGGGTTTGGGGTTTTTTCTGACATTGTTGGGTGGTGCCTTTCGGGTAGGTCTGTTTGGTTCTCTTCTGCTGGGTGGTTTTTTGTTGGTTGTAGGTCTCTGTTTTTGGAGTTGTTCCTTCTTTGCTGGCGAGGTTCTTTTGGTTTGCGGCTACTAGACCATCTGGCCTGTTGTTGTTTAATGCCTGGAAGTTCTTTAAATTTTTTGTTCTAGGTGGTACTAATATGCTTGTTTCCTTTTTCTGGTGGTTTGTAGGCATTTTCATTCTGACTGGGTTGGGTAGGTGTGGAGGTTATTTCTGGAGCTGACATCTGGGAATGTCTTTATGATGAATGGTAATTCTGCTTCCTGTTTCCTTCTATTTCCTTTTGTTTTTCTTCTGTTGTTTTTGTAGGTTTGCTTCCACAATGAGGGAGTTTTTGGCCAGAAAGTCTGGGCTGATTGTAGATCTTTAGAGCTTTCTTATTTTTGGGCACTTCTTCTGTGCCGCCGTAGAATGTATCTAGGCGATTTTGTATTCCGTATAGGTGGGGATAATCGGCCCTTTGGTTTTTTTATCTTTTGGATTGATTGTAGCTCTTCGTGCAATAGCGGGCTGATCGTCCCCTTAAGGACTTGTAATTTTTCCTTATATCAATGCTAGGCCCCTCTGTGGGTTTAAACTAAAAAAAAAAAAAAAAAAAGAGGAAAATGGGTCCATTTGTAGCTTTCTTGAGAAATTTTTTAAAAAAAAGCTTTCTTGAGTAATATTTCAATAAATCAAGGTAAAGCTCAAAACATAAACTCCAATGATGCCCAAGTTAATTTCTTTAACTATACATTATTCCTTTCATCATTTAAATTGATATTAAGTGTCATCGACTCATTAGGTTCGTCTCATCGAGGAGGTCATTTCAAATATAAGAATGAAAAAATCAGAAATAATTGGTTCTTTAAATAATGTTCCAAACTTTCCCACAACATCTCAAGTATAGGATTTGGGCTTATTTTAACATGGATTGTATAACTTTAGACTTTGCTGAGCTTATATTATAGAGATATTAAATTCGAATATAAATTTGATAAAACTACTTTATGAAATTAATCACTTTCGGTCTTGTTAATTTACTTCATGCGTATCTAAATTAAATTAAAAAAAAATTTCAGTGTGACATCGAATTTCACACTTGATAAAAATTTTTTTCTAATGAATTATTATATTATTTAATTTTTTTAAATAATAATTTTTTATCAAAATCATTTCCAAATAATTTTAAATCAAAATATTTCTAAAATATTTCATGGCCGAAATAATTTAAAAATTTTTCTTGGCCAAAATATTATTAAAATACTCGATGACCAAATTCCTATAAAACAAATTAAAATTTAAAACCCTTGAACAAATCCATCTCACATATAATCCACATCAAATTCGTTTCTACTATTCGGCTATCATTTAAATAAAAATTTTTAAATTTTCAAACGGAATGGGTCAAAGGCAACCATATCTTTAGCATTCATCAACAAATAAATAAAGTTAGATACACCCATTTCATAAATATAAAAAATAAATTAAAAATACGTATTTCTTACGACCATCATTGTGGAGCTGTTCTTCAGGAATAGGCATGTAGAAGCATCGTTTTTCCCTTTATCTCTCTCTAAGCGTTTCCTTATAAATCAATCGAAGGAGAATAGATACTTTTATCTCCCAAAATCTCAAATATTTTTCCATCTATCCGGAATCAATGAAACCCCATTGGAATCAAAGGGGCTAAAGAAAAAAAGGATTGATCCCAAGCTGGCATCAATAATAGAAGAAGAAGAAGAAAAGGATGATAATGATGAGGAGAAAGATGTGGTTCGTGTGATGAAGGAATTAGATGATTCAGACTGTGCCAAAAAAGTGAACGAAGGCCGAGATGGAGACGTGACGAAAATGTGGCAAGAACCGGTCTTTCGATGAAAAACAGAGCGTGAGCTCCTGCAGCGGCGGCGGCGTCGGAGACTTGTGATTGATACTGGGGGGTGTTGCTGCTGGCGGGGAGGATGAAAAGGATATTATCGACTACGCAGCCGGTGATGCTTTCCATGTCGGCTTTCTTTTCCTTGAAAGGGTACATGCGGCGGAGAAACCAGTCTTTGCCGGCGGCGGAGTGTAGGTGGACGATGCAGTTATCGGCACAGCGGTCCATGGCGGGTTTCTTCTTCTCCTCTTGCCTTCTGGGCTTCTTGGCTTCAGGAAAGACGAGGACGATATTTGCCTATATAATACTTCCCTTCTAATAGCTCTGTACACAGAAAATATAGAATTACTTCTTCTCCTTTTCTCTGTTTCCTTCTTCGTGTCTTTCTCCTTCTCATTTATGTTCTGTGCAATAACCACTTTATGGCATCAGAGCTATTACAGGGGAAGTATTATATTGACAAATATAGCTTGCTGTATCCAAGATTTCCCAAGATCTTGGAATACCGTACAGAAAGATAAAGTAGCGAGTGCTGACGTGTACATGTATTCTTAACAATGAAAGGGTTTAGTTGGGCTATAAAGGATCCACGCAATACTGCAATACTCTTCTCTAATAATACAAGTCTTCTGCAGCTTCCACCTGCTAGCTCATTGGTTTATTCTTCTTTTTCAGCTTCTTCAAGCCATTTAATGAATGGCTCAAGAGATTTAACAAATGTTTGCCTTCCCGTTGGGTTTGAACCTTTGCAAAACCAAAGAAGAATTGTATCCTTAGCTAGTACATCTTGATCATAAAGGAATCTAATGATTTCTGGGAATATCTTCATCATTTTGGCATCTTTATAACTTCCCACTTATAAGCATTTAAAAGTTCAGCCCTCGTTTCAACTTTACGTATTACCGCATTAGCATTCTATTGCTGGTTATTTCCAGACCACTAAATTGCATCCATTAGTACATCCCACAACAAGCATGCAACCCCAATATCTGGCATATTAAAATCACTAACTTGCTACTTCATGACCTCTGTAATTTCAGAAATATTAGTCACTTCTTCAGTTTGTGCTTTCAAAGCTGACTTCATCTCCGTTAGCTTGACATAAAAAAAAAAAAAAAAAAAAAATTCCTTTTGTTTTTTTTAAAAAAAGAAAGTTAACCCTTTTTTTTAAAAAATACTGCAATACTCTTCTCTAAAATGCTCAGAAGATTATTGAAGTGATTAGTAAGATTGTGATTATCATGAGAGAATTTGTAATCTTCTATTTTTTTATAATGTTGACTTTTTTCATTTAGAGGAGGATGATGCATCTAATATGTACATGTTTTCTTATGAAATTGATTCGAGTTCCAATTAAATTTTAACATAATTTTTTTTCCTAATTACTATTATAACTTCTTTATGTTTACTTTTCATTTGCTACCAAATTTAATTTATTAATTCTTTCAAATTTTATGTTGTAAGCTAAATGATATCATAAAATATGTGTAATTAAGAATGCCCATATTGGGAGATATATGTTGTAAGCTAAATGATCTTGAATTTTGATAAAAGAAAGTTTTTTCTTATTCATCCCCACATTTGGAGATATATGTGATTGGATATATAAAGATTTATTGTAGAGTTTAGGTGAATATATGAAACAAAAGTTTTACATGTGGGATCTTCTCTCATATAAAATTTATAGAATAAACAAATTTTAATTAAGCTAGTTACAACTCCATGTATGCATTGAAAATAGTTTAATGCAAGTTTTTTTTTTGGTTAAAACCCACGAGAGGGGCCTATGCGTTAACCTACGAACATGCTACGGTGCTTAAGGGAAATCACCCAAAAAAAAAAAGGAGTAAACAAAAAACAAACAAAATGCTCCCAGTAGCAGGTCTCCACATAAACCTTGCAATCAAACGCTCAAAAGGGATCCTGCACAACCAAAAAATAAACATGAAACTGCAAATAGAAAAATAAAGCAATTAACAATACTAAACAAAAGAGTAAAGATCTTCTAAAAAGGATACAGCCGAGCATGGTGCAACCAGCCTTGCTCCAGACAAAAAACAGCAGTAAGAAAGAAACTGCAACAAATCTGTAAACCCACCACACTCACCAAACAACAACTATTAACCCGAAGGCAGACCCGAACCCAGCACAGCCAAATAGGCCTCAGAAGTAACCTAGCCCCCTCCCAATAAAAACAAACCCAAATAAAGCTAGAACAAAACACCCAGAACAACAGAGCAACACCCGAACAAACAGAAGAAACCTCCAACCTGCACCACCACAAAGTAGAGAAAAAACAGAGACAGAAAACCCAAAAACAACCACAAAGAGCCCCCATAAGGCTACCAGAAATGCAGAACAACCTCCAGCACTAAAAACACTAAACCTTTAACATAAGGTAAACCCATACGATCTAAATTAATCCATACGATCCAAATTAACCATGCCTTTGATCGGGATAGGCAACTTATTAAGAGAGAATTCAACAATATTAGCAAAACTATAGCCCAGCTTAGCCAACACCCGAGTAGGCGCGTTGCCCTCCTCAAAAATAGTTGAAAAAGAACAGTTAAGGGAAGGCAAAATATCTCTAATACTCCTTCTAATGTAGAATAAGGAGTAAGAACAGTTACCATCATCCATATTAAGCAGAAAATTTAAATTAAAATATGAATTAACCTCCATAACAATACTCTTAAGGTCAAGATTAGCACACAAATTCAACCCATGAAGAACAGCAATAAGAAGGCCACCCATTCTTTCACTTTCGCCGGTCATACCAGCAAAAGCCAATAAGAAAACCCCATTATGATCACGAATAAGACCACCAACACTAGTTTTATTCCCCACATGAATACAGTCTATATTCAACTTAATAAAATTAATAGAAGGTTTGCACCAACAAATACTACTAGTATGCGTAAGGGAATTAGCCACCTCCATCTTAGTACCGAAAGCCTCCATAGTAAAACTAAAATTCTTAAAGTTTTTTAAAAAAAGTAACTTAGCAAAAAAAAGAGCCTTAACCTTATCCATAATTTTCTGAATGATTCTTTAATGATCCATAGCAATCCCATTGAACCGAGAGCCATTTCTTTCCAACCAAATGAACCAACAAATCAGGAAAGGGATCACATTCTGAACATGACCCCTATTGTGCACAAACCAGCCATCTAGTAGATTAAAGACATTGATGCAAGGGCTATAGAAAATTGAAATGAAACAAAGCCTAAAAAAACTCCAAACCTTCACAGCAATAGGACCAAAAATAAAAACATGATGCAAATTCTCAACGTGAATGCAGCATTGACATCTTGAAGTAATAATAAAACCTCTCTTTCTTAACAACTCATCCGTAGGAATATACTTATGAACAATCCTCCAAATAAACACAGAAATCAAGGAGGGAATGCTCTTATGCCATAACATTTTAAAAAGCTTGCTTACCTCATTATGACAACATAAAAAGTGCCAAGCATCCTTCGTTCTAAAGAGACCATCTTTAGTAAAAGAACAAAGCAAAACATCCTTAGAAATAAGGTTAAGAGGAATCTTAAGAATAAGATGAATAATAAACTCAGGAAGAATCTGGAAAGCTTCTCCAAATCCCAACCATTAGCAGAAAAGTAAAAGTTAACCTTCACAATGTCAATAGAAATGGTACTAAGTAAAGAATCTAGAGACTGACCATTAACCCAATGATCTTCCTAAAAGAAAATATTACCCCCCCAAGACCCCAAACTAAAGAGGGTTACACATTCCACTTAATCATACAAAGACGATGCCAAATCATAGACTGACCTTTAGAATAAAAACAGTTGGAAGGATGGAACCCCCCACAGTACTTAGCCCTCATAAACTTGGCCCAAACACTCACATTATACCTAAAATTATACCACAATTTAAAGGAAAACATAGAAACTAAATCAAACATAGACTTGCAACAAAGAGCCCCTTCTTAAAGAGACCCACAACAATTCACCCAAGAGGTCCAATGAATTTTAGAGTTGTTACCAGACCCTTTCCAAAAAAAATTATTAAAAATTTTGTCAAGTCTAGTGCACACCTACTTAGGAGGGAAAAGAGTTTGAAAGCTATAAACTGGCAAGGAAGAGAGCACACTTTTAATAAGCACAAGACGACCACCAAAGCTCAAAAAATTTGAATCCCAAGAAAAAAGCCTATTCTGCACAGTAGGAATTAAACCATCAAACAAGAAAGCCTTCTTCCTACCCTTATAGTGCGGAATACCCAAATATTTGAAAGGTAAGAAAGCATGAGAAAAACCAGTAATATTTTTAATATCCAAAACCCTATAAGAGGAAACATATCTAGCACTAACAAAACAACTTTTATTCTTATTAAAAATAAGACCAATAACAGATTCAAACCGTTTAAAGAATCTCATAATTTTGTTAACCTTGTTCCTCGAAGCATTCGAGAACACAATGAAATAATCGAAAAAGCATAAATGAGAGATGTTAATGCCACCAGACGTTTTAAAATAGAGACTAGGGCATTTAAGAAACAGATCCAAAAGCCCCCTAGACAAGAAATCCGCATTAATAATAAAGAGCGCAGGAGAGATTGGATCACCTTGACGAAGCCCATGGGAAGCTTTAAAGAAACCATGACTCTTACCATTCACAATAATAGAGAAAGAAGGATTTTTAATACACACTTTGATAAGAGAAATGAACTTCTCATCAAAACCAAAGAAATTCAACATTTTATAAATAAAACTCCAGTTAATATTATCATAAGCCTTAGCAATATCTAACTTCATAATCATATTACCCTCTCTAACCTTCACATCTAGGTCATGGCAATACTCCTGAGCCAACAAAATATTGTCGGTAATCGCACGACCTTTAACAAAACCCATTTGGTACGGAGAAATGATTTTAGGCAAAAGTAACATAAGCCGATTCATCAAAATTTTAGAAACTAATTTGTAAAAAATTGAACACAAACTAATGGGTCTATAATCATTCCAAGAATAACATCATTATTCTTAGGAATAAGAACAATCGAAGTAGAAGAGAAAAACTTAGGAATCGGAGAGCCCTTAAATAAATCAAACACAGTAGAAGAAATATCATTTGCAATAATATGCCATGAATGCTGAAAAAACTTGATAGTAAAACCATCGGGACCAGCCACAGAATCCACATTCATATTAGACAAAGTATCCTTAATCTCATCAATAAGAGGACAACCGGATAAACCCCTATTATCATCTTGAGAAACTAAGTTAGGAATAAAAGAATGCTCATCAATAGAAACAGGGGTAAAACACTTATTGAGATGCTTTTGAAAAAAAAATAACAGCAAGATTCTCAATCTCCTCAGAATCCTCAGTAACAGAGCCATCTTCCCTAGTAATTTTATGAATACCGTTAATAGCACATTTTTTATTAACCAAAGCATGAAAATATTTAGTGTTATTATCACCTTCCACCAAATATTTGAAAGCATCCTTTTGCTTCCAAAAAATTTCTTCCTGAGCATGAAGCTTACCAAGATCCCCTTTGGCGTCTTGTAACAACACAAGGTTACACACCGAAGGGTCTAACTGACAAAGCTCCTCATAGGAGTTAACCCTATCTTTAGCCAGCAAAATATTAGAAAAAAATATTCTTAAAAATGTGATGATTCCACCAATTTAAAACCAGCTTTAATCTTTTCAGCTTAAACCAAAGCCTATTCATACCAGAAATAGAATCATCCGGGAAAAGAGGAGCATGCCAATTATTTTGAACAACATCAAGAAAAGACTCATGAGTTAACCACATATTCTGAAATCTAAACTGAGCAGGAACACCCATAGTTTTAATCTTAACATTAATGAAGAGAGGGGAATGATCAGAGAGGGTGCGGCTAAGGTGCTCCACCTTAGTTAAATTAAAAGAACTAATCCAAGCATTATTAAACAACACTCTATCCAAACGTTTCCAAAAATTCCCACGATGCCACGTAAATTTATTACCAGAAAAATTAATGTTAATAAGATTGGAAGACATAATCATATAATTAAAATCATCAATGGACTGATAATTAGGGAGAGAACCCCCTAAACGCTCAGCTGGGTTAGAAATAGTATTGAAGTCACCACCAACCAACCAAGGAAGGGTACACACATTATGAAAGTTAATAACTTGATCCCACAAAGTCCTTTTAGAATAACGAGAAGAAACAACATATACAAAAGAAGCACCACATTGAAAATTTGAACTTTTAATATTGCAATGTAAAACTTGAGGGAAATCACCTATAATATCAATTCTAACAAAATCTTTCCAGAAAACCTAGATTTTATTGGCAACATTTGCTATAGCATTTTTTAAATCCAAATATTTAGCAGTAACAAACAATTTATCCATAGAAATAGGAGGTTCAAGCAAGACAAGAATTGAAATGTTATGAATGCGACACAGGTTTTTAACTCTAAATTTCGAAAAAGGTCACCCAATGCCCCTTACATTCCAAATAATAGCATTAAACATAGAAAAACTAATTAATGAGTTATATGCGAGCGAGTATTTCTGGGAGATTGTAAAATGACATTCATAGGTTTCCTACCTTTCTTACCATGGCCCTTAGATTAGCTCAAATCTTGATCTTCTCTAGCATATCATTTAGCCATTATTTCCACTTCAATGTCAGTGTAAGCATCACAATGATAATGATCTGATATGAGTAATTCAACATTATTCAGATTACCTGAAAGCTCCATAGAAGGCTTATGACCTTCCAAGTAAAAGACACCATCTTCCAAAGTAGAAATATTCTTCCCAAACCGGTCAGAACCATTTTGGATAGTAATAGGAGGTAAGTCTGTCTTCTGCAAAATAGGACCATTACTAACAATATCAAGCTCATTAACATTAATAATATCATTAGCTTTGTAGGACTCAATCTCCCCAAGATCCAGGAGATTATCCGAGCTATTCACAGGAATAGCATCCTACCACTTGTCATGCTCTAAAGGATCGGGATCCCTACTAGAGCAACCGTCATCCTGAATAATCCTCGGATTCAAAGTAGGAATTAAATTAGAAGAAAAATCATGAGCAATATTATTCTTTTCATTGGCAATAGGATCAAAAGAAATCTTATCATGGTTAGGCACACTAATAATAGAAGCATTGTTAATAAGATTCACTTCCAATTCCTTAGCCAAAGTAGCCACACCCATTTGCTCACCTTCTTACAAACCCATGTTCAGAGAACCAGAACCATTCCCAACCGCAATTTGTGCCATAGCCAAATCCTCCTTACCAACATTCGCATTAATTTTAGAAGAACCTTTCTCTTTACGAAGATTAGGAAGTAATCGGAAACATTCATTAATCGCATGACCATGCATTTTATAATGAGAGAAGAATATAGGTAAATTTTCAATCTCTATTTTTGAAAGTAACCATTAACTTCCGACCCTAGCTATATTTCATGAGGATACTTTTTTGTAACATCAAGTTCGACTAAAATGCATGCCACAGAAGGTCTAGATAAAGATGCTGTAGCTTGATCAATATGTAAAGGTCTACCGAAAACCGAAGCCATACCAAATAGAATATGAGTGTTAAAGAAATGTAAACGAAGATTAGGAAAAGCAATCCACACCGGGGCAATGGGAATTCCTCCCTCACATCAAAATCGGGTGACCATTTAAGAAGCCTCATTTGACAACCTTGGATGTAGTAAGAACGACATGAAAAAATATGACTATAATCTAAATCATTAGACAATTGTATCGCAATATGCTTGGGATCCAACAATCCCACGTTAAAGGAACCAGACAGTTTCAGATCATAATTTTTTTTTGAATCACATCTAGATTAGGTGTACGCAAAACAAATTTACCAACTAGAGTAAAAGAGAATGGTGCAGCAAGTTGAGAAACCACATAATCCTCAAACAGAAGTGCCGGACAACCCTTAAAGGAAGAATGCACAAAATGAACCCTAAAGCTGAAGAAGAAGAAGAACCACCCGACAAAACATCCTTGAATTATCGGGTCTTACCAATCGGAACAGAAGGAATAGCCGAGCTGGATGACGTCGGAGATGTCATTGCCCTCCCACCAACCGAAGCCTCAACGATACCTCAAAACCCCGAAAAATAGACACCAAAATAGGGCAAAACCGAAAGAAAACCCCTAGAAAAAAGGGCCAGAGAGAAGATTGGGGTTACCAGAGATTAGCAAGAGAAAGAAAAGGCAAAAAAAATTGACCGGAGAATGAACGGACCACTCCTGGAGGCGGAGCGACGAGATCGCCACGAAATCAAACAGAGGGGCGTAACGGCTAGTGCAGGAGCGTTGATGATACTCCTTGGAGGTTGAACTCAAGCAAAAATAAAGAAAGAAATTATTAAAAATGTTTTAAAAGGTTTATATGTATACATATAAGATAGATAGAGAGAGTTTTGTTACCCGCTCATAGCTCCAAAGAAATCTTGATGTATTGCTGCTAAGATCCTAAGGAACCTGGCCAATGATAAAATTTAATACACTATAGAAAAATTACCTATTACTGACTGATTTTCCAACGACTTTCTGACATACTATTTTCCAGTGGCTTTCCAACAAATTTCCGACGGATTATGTTCGATTAAATTTTCTACAAATTTTTCAAGAGCTCTCCAGCGGCTTAGGTTCCAGCAAGCGGATAACGCGGGAGGCCAGTGGGGAGGTGGGTTATTTAAATAAATTATTTTTAATTTTTGGCGACATTATTTCACCGAAAAGAAGGCCAATAAAAAAATTATCGCCCAAATTAGCCGCCGGTTGTCGTTTCCTACGCGGCTTTTACCATCGACAAAAATATCAGTTGGAAAGATGAATTTCAACCAAAAAATTGTCAATTTCCGTCGAAAAAGTCATGATAGGTGATTTTTCTTTAGTGATAATCTTATGTAAATTTATATAGAAAATGTCATATGTTTAAAGGTCTATGAGTGGGATAGTGTAGCTATTGACCTATGTATAAAGAACAAAAAAAAAGGGAAAAAGAAGAAATCCAACGTATACATCTCGTACCTAACGGATCCTCAAAATCCTTCGAAGAGCCTCGATTCTGCCTCTGCCTTCGCCCTTTAAAATGCGAACGAAGGCCCTTCTTCGCTGCTTCCGCTCTCACAACCGAACTCGTGTCGCTACTTTCCATTTCTCCTATCTCCACTCTACCATAGTTCTGACCCAAGACTCTCGACTCCAATCCACAGCCGATTCCAACTACCGCAAACTCCTTTCTTCTCCGCCTCTTCCATCCGAAACAACAAATTGTCAAGCCGGCCAGCTCCTGTCGATCTAATCTCCTTGCTCGACTCCTGCAAGCTATCCAACACTCCATCTCCTCTGTCTTGCTCGGTCTCTTGCCTGACTCCTCCATAGATAGATAGATAGATAGATAGATAGATAGAGTGAGAGAGAGAGAGGGAGAGAGAGAGAGAGAGAGAAACAACATACTCGTAGCCTTCCTCCACCGAACTCATGCCTCATCCGACCCTATGTCCCTCTACATAGTGGAAATCTAACCTAATCCCTCTATATACACCATTCTAAAACCTCTCCTATAACCCATTTACTAAACTACCCTCACTCAAATAC
Source organism: Dendrobium catenatum (assembly GCF_001605985.2). Lineage (NCBI taxonomy): Eukaryota > Viridiplantae > Streptophyta > Magnoliopsida > Asparagales > Orchidaceae > Dendrobium > Dendrobium catenatum. The sequence continues at coordinate 109,021 of NW_021319878.1, read as the reverse complement.
AACTCAACTCAGCCCCAACTTAGCCCAACTCTACCCACTCAGCCCAACTCACTCATTCACTCAACTAGCTCCAATTCAAACCAATACACTCACAAGCCCAAATCAGCTCTAGGTTGTCTCTCTCTCCCTCACTTCAATATTTTGATGCTAAGTGCATTTAACATTAATATTAATATTAATGCTAATATTAATATTAATGTTAATATTATTTTTATAATTATATTCTTATTATTTTCATAATAGTAATAATATATTTTTAATAATAATATTAATAATATAGTTTCTATTACTTTAATAATAATAATATTATTTATTAAAAAAAGAAAATCTTCTCTCGTGGGTTGCAACGGGCCGGCAAAACCCCTACATGCTCACGTAGCATTGTAGGGAGGGAAACCGGCACGGCGCTTGCGGCGACTTAAGAATCTCCTTCAATGCTAACAACAAGCCGGTAAACCCCCTATGCGCTCACATAGCGTTGTGGGGAGGGAAACCGGTGTGGCGCTTGCGGCGAGGGGGATAAAAAAATACATTTGTACATATATATTTAATATTAAGTACCCCCGAACGCTCACGTAGTGCAGAGGGGGGAAATCTATTTTTTTTTTTTTAACTTGTGCTCCAAACCCTTAAACGCTCACATAGCGGGCAATGATTTTTAATAAATAAATTGCAACCGCGGTGTCATTTTGACACCTACCTAAAGCACTCACATAGCGTCGAGGGAAAGGTTTCCTCTTGGGTTTTTCCCCTAAATGGGGGAGATGCCGGGAAGCTTCCAAAAGTTTCACTGAAACTGAGGACTTGGACAAATTTTGGAGAGCTTGAACTTGAAATCTTTTGGACAGCATGGAACTCATTTTGACACTCAAATGAACTTGCAAGTGGACTTGATTGAACTCAAATGAACTTGGTGCAAAGGACAAGAACTTGGACCAAATCACATTGAACTTAACTTGAACCCAAATTAGAACATAAATGAAACACAAAAAAGGCTTGAACTTCAATCAAATTTGAACAAGGACTTGGACAAGTTGGCAGCATACTTGTGGACTCGATTTAGACTCAAGCAAAACCAGAGCTTTGAAATTGAGCTTTAACACTATAATGAACTTGATTTGGACATTGCAAATGACTTGAACTTGCATTTGATTTGATAATCAAATGATAAGAACAAAGAACAAATGAACAAAATGTTGTGGGCATAAGCTCAAGTTGGACTCATACTTGAACTTTACAAGACAACAAAAGAATTGAATGGAATACATAAGCTTTGAACTTGTTACATACAAAGAGCTATAAATTGTACTTGACCATTGAAGGCACAATGTGGAATGTAATTCAATACTTAAAATGGGACTTGTAATTTGGCAAGATGATAAGGTTAACCATACAAGCAAGGGTCATGGGGAGAATACAATGATATGCTTGTAATTAACAAGGCAAGGTTTCTAATAGAACATTGAGAAGTAATTGCATCAATGGAAGTGCATATACTAATCAACAAATGATATAAGATTCATCGTATACGATCAACTTAATTGGAGTATATAACATGAGTGCATGTTATTCATCTCAATCTTGGATGCCTTATTCACAAACAACACCTGAAGAATGTGAGATGAATAACAAGGCTTCCTTTCAATCAATGGCAACCAGCTCGTGGATGAATATAACATTTATCTATAAGCACAAAAAGCTAAATCACATGAGCATGGTCGGCTGCTAATGAATGCAATAATTCGCTGGCTAATGTGCGCGAAGGGGATATATTCTACTAATGACAAATATCCAGTGCATAATGGATACTCATGTGAGGTGTCATTTGCAAGGAGTGATGGAAGATCTTTTGAATGCAGAACAATATGCTTATAAGTGGTAATCAACAACATACAATAAATGATATAACATTCCTACAATAAGAAATAATCTGTAAATAGACACATCGATCTCTTGTAGACTGTTGAAATTCATGTGTCAAGAATTCAATGAATCACCAATAAAGATGAATGAGAGGGTTGTAGTGAACAAGACTCATATATGAAACAATCATGTAAGTAGATGTATCTGTCACATTAAACCAGAAGAGTTTGACATGCAATGAACATAATATATTCTTTCAAGCATAAATCAAATGGAAAGTATAACAATGTGTTTACAATCAATCAATGACATAGAGTTTCCAAGGAATGTTGGAAATCTTCAAGCCAATCAGAATGCAAAAATATAATGTGACATATGATATGGTATATTCATAAGTAAGGGAATTTAGCAGATGAGACAACTGTTTTTACAACGCTCCGACAATTAACATCAAGATACAAATAAGCATACTGATCTGCATGCAATCAAGGATAAAAAAATTTGCAATACATACAGTCTCTCTATAAATATAGATTAGCGGATGTATTGAAAAGACCAAAGACCACAACAAAATGCATGAATAATACGATAAGTGTAAGCTCCTAGGGCCCAAAGTAGGAGATTAGTTAGTGCACTATGATGCACCTACATAAAGCAACAAGTGAGACATGACAGTCTACCTGTACAAAGCAGCCAACAACTCAATCTAGAAGCTGCTATAACACGCCACTAGATTTGCAACATCTATATAAGAGGATAGAAGACATCTATAAATATTTCAAAATATCTCTGCACATGCATCGTAGTTTGTGTACACATAGGTACACAAAAGAGGTAAATGTAATCAAATACCTGTAAGGGCCCCAACGAGCGTGTTACTGGTACACACGTGACATCTAGAGATGCTGCATGGGTCAATAAATTTGAACCCGATCCTCCTAAGCAAGTAAAAAGGAGTCGATAAGGTATAATTATAAAATACCCCAAATACCTGTATAGGTCTTGGCGAGCATGTTATTGGTACACAAGTGACGTCAAGGGATGCTGCGTGAGTCGATAAGTGAATCCAAGTTTGAACCTAATCCTTCAATGCGGATCTATAGGAGTCGACAGGGTTCGAACCATCAGACAAATATATGATTATGGGGACCGATATATTTGTTTTAATACATTCATATTAGGCCTTCAAGGCCTATAACACTGAGAATTCACTAACAAAGGCATAAAGCCTACGAAACTCGATCCACTATCAGCAAGTTGATAGGGTCGACAAGGTTCAAGCTTAAATGGAAATGACCCTAAACACTCTGATGATGGCCGTGTTGATTGCAGATATCAATCAAAGGGGTTCATAAATACTTTTAAATGTCATTTAAATACCCACAAAATCCAAAATCTAAAATGCCAAAATAATCCAAAATTCAAAAAATATTTAAAATTGAAATAAATCCATCAACACTTGAAGTAAAATCCATCCACACTCCAAAACAGTTTGCCAAGGTGGACAAATTAAAATTTACTTCAGCTCACAAAGAGCCAAATGCATAGTCGAAAATATCACTAGGATCTATTCTCAAATAATCTCCTACCAATAAGGATGTGGTATGTGTCCTATGAACGGTCATTTTGCGCCAATTGGCACCACATAATAAACGATTTTGACCCGGGGCCCTTTGAACTGAGTGATTTTGCCGCTAAATGGCACCACAAAATACCAGTTATGGCCAGAGCCAATACGTTCCATAGTGGCATCAAATCCTTTATATATTAATCAATAGGATATGATCGATATGTCACAAAGCCCTATGTTAACTAAGGTGGATTTAAATTTGTCCTCTTAGACAAACATTCACCCCGGGTCTACAAGGTTTCCTTGGACGAAGCAACCCATGGTTACCGACAAGGATCCTTCTGTCAGGTTGGGTCAACTACCTCCTCTGACTAAGTAGACCAGACCATTATGCCGGACGACGCGAACTTATGGGATCTTGATAGGTCTATTATCCATTTCCCACCATCCCTTTAAATGTTAGATGGTAAAATTTCTACTTTTAATATCAAAATCTTTAAATTCCAACTATTTCCAAACTATCCAAACCTTTCAAATTCCTACTGCCCATTACTGCTACTATATGCCAGATACCATGTATTCTCTACATATCTGATTGACGACTAGCCTTAATCGATCAAAGTTCTCTCTTTGAACGAGAAGGTAATTAACTATAGGGCTGCAACTATATATCATCCCACGAGACAGGTTTGATAGTTTGGATAAATATCTTTATTAATAAAAAATATTAGAAAATAAAAGAAGCACACAATTGGATGCAAGAAATCTAAAAAGATGAGTTCTTATGTAGAATTGATTAACCGATATTTCATGGATTGGAATATTCACCTACATATATTTTTTTGGATATGAATGTAATTTTCTAAAATGGCCTATATCATTTTAACAACCATCCAATATTAATCAATATATATTATAAAAGATAGGAAAATTAATACCCTGAAAAAAAATTCCCCAAACCCCAACATTCTCTCTCTCTCTCTCTCTCTCCTTGATCTACTTATTGGAAGCTTTGATTACCAACAAGAGGTTTTGGGTTTTAGTCTTGCATATGTGATGCGTGGAAAACACAAATCATCAATTTTTGCTTTATAATGACTTGATTGTGTTGTGATATGGTTTGTCCGCATCAATTTTTTATTTGTTTTTCTTTATGTGCTTTTTAATGGACAGTGCATTTTTGGTTCCGTATAGTTTATCTTCTACTTATTAACTCTACATTTGGTGGAGCTATAAAAATTTGGGCTTAAGTCAAGAATGTCTCTCTTAAGATTTTCTTTAGTTGATATGAAATTTTCTTAACCCAAGTAGGGTGTGGGTTTTCCCTTATTGGTAAAATTAAACACATTTATAGATGCTTGCTTGGCCCTCAATAGTTTTCTAATTACCTTTTAAGGCTTTATTATAATCTTTGCCTTTTTTTAGCCAGCCTAGATATTATATGTTTTCTAGAAGCCTCTTTGACTATCTTTAGCACGTAATTAGCTTCGAGGCACTTAAAAAAAAAAAACTAAGCAAGTTCTTTCATGATAATAAGATTAATTGTTTAATATCAAATGATTTGAAACTCAAAGAATTTATCAAAGCTTATTGGCATTTTTTTCCTTTATGTTTTTGCATCATCTAGACCATGTTTTTACTAACAGAACCTTTTTTGTTGTTGTTATTGTTGATTTCTATCTTTTGGTATAGAAAAATAATCAACTTGTGATGAATTTTAAATTAAGTTTATTAAAATTTTAAAATAATGTTTTTCTTATGTTGGTATTTATTAAATTACAAAACGTATTACATACTCCGTCATGATTAAAATTAATTTACTTAGAATATCTTCACCTTTTATTTATTTATTTATGTTTTGAAATGTTTACCAATAAGATATTAAGAGAAAGACATATATTGACTGCAAGCCATTTGAAATTATATAACAATTTGAAAACATAATCATTTTTTTTTGCATCCATCAAAAAAATTTTGATTCATCTTCTAATACAATCAAACAAACAATCATAAAACTTTTTGAACAATTTTTTAGTTGGGATGATTTATATAGCTAATGTTATTTCTTTGAGAATAGTGTAATATAATTACTTTTGATTGATTAGTTATGTATTGAACTCATAATGGAATTTGTGTTGTTAAATTTTTATTCAATGGTCGGCTAAACTCATTATTTTAGATTGATGATAAGAAAATCTTTGAAAATCCTAATGTAGGTTCTTGTATTTTAGAGGATGAATGGTTTTTTTTCAATATCTCACTCTCCTCATTTTATTTATATAGTGGCCTTGTATAAAATTAACATCTAGTGTGATACATTACCTCGGTGGAAGAATGTTTGAATCATTAGAAGAATTGAGATAGAATGTTTGTATGCCTAGACATAAGATAATTAGTATTCTAGAGTCTATTAAATTTTAGTAATTGTAAGAAGGCCATAAAACTTCTTTTATATCCTTACAAGCTCGACATAGATCTAACGATGCATATCCTCTAATTTACAACTAAAGTAGAGGAGTTTGCTTAGGAAAATATAGGATATTCATTCTCATTAATCCAAAATACTTTAATTACTATTATCTTTACTTTATCTTCACTTCTCATTAGAGATAGATATTACCCTTGATTTCAGTTTTTAGAATAAAAATCACACTATTTCCTCATGGGATCGACACTCTCACATAAACTTTATTACTTGATCAACACATGCACTTTCATTTTTATTTGGGATATATGCAATAAACTAAACACAACCTCTATGGTGCCCAAAATCTAATTTAGATGAATAATTTTTTTTTTCTTTTAATTTACACAACTAAAGTTATCTAATTTCTTTTATCAATCTAAATAACAACATAAATAAAACTATCAATATATGCATTTGTATTCATTTCTAAAAAATTATATACATTACTCATGATCTATATAATCATATCACAACTACTCTATCATGAGTACAAATGAATGACTAAAATAAAAAAAGAAATAGAACTTGAGAAATCTTGATCAATCTCACATTCCTTATCCTTTGCCTTGATCTGAAAATATTTAATCACATATGATGAACTCATAATCCTAGCTAGCAACCAAATCCTATAGCACAACTCAACATAAGGCAAAGGAGCAATTACATGTTAGCAGTCAAATAATAATAATAGCATTCATTTGATCATAAAGTAATACAATAGGAAAATCGATAAATCTGTATATGTGTCAAATCAATATAGAAATCATTATATTAATACTATAATCATTAGGAAAATTATATAAATTTCAAATTAAAACTTTGATGAAGACTATCAAAATTATGTCAATGCAGTAAAATTCTATAAAAATAATTGTATATGTGTATCATGTACTTATATATATCATATCAGTGTTAACTCAGTATCAATATCCAATTCGAATGCTCAATATATATCACATGATCAACATACTAGTAATAGTAGAACATAAGTAACATTAGCATCTTGGGTACATCAAACATAAAAAATTGCTATATAATGCAGCTACATTCCTAAAAGATTCTCACACTCAAGTTAAATAGGGAAGTATAAGTAAACTAATACATATGAAAATTTACAAATAAATTTAAAAAATAACTAAGGTACAAATAATTTTTAAATGATACATTATTCATGTCTAAGATCAATAGTCAACTTTGTACAAACACTTTTAGTAGATGAGTTCAATTTGGATATTAATAATTTTTTAGGATTATTATTCATGATCGTTTAAATTAAAAAATTTACATCTAAATGGAAGAGTATTATCATACGTTTTAAGTAATTTTAAATGATAAAATTTTTATTTTAAATAATGCAACTAATATAAGATGTAAACACAATTGCCTAAGGATAAGTAAGAGTTTAACTTGCGAGTAATTTGTTAAGTAAAAATTATGTTGTATTTTATTTTGTTAAATTCTAGTAAAGATGTATATTTTAGTTGATGTTGAGCAAATATATCTCAGGAAATAGAGAAAATATTAAAAAGTTTTGAATCAACATCGCAGCTCTATAAATATCAGCATTATAGCATCTTCAACGCTTAGGCAACAATTTTGGACATTCTCGCACAAAAGTCTTAGTAAAATTATAAATAATCCAATTTTGGAGAAGAAAACTATGAAATATTGCAGTGCTGAAAAGCACAGTCAAGCATCACAGCACTCATCTTTTGTAGAGCCATGACAGACTAGTTAAGGAAACGAAGTGTCACATTGACTCATTAAAAAGTCACATCAATTCAGTCAATATCCCATCAAGTAAGCCCAATGCCATATCAAAGAAATTTAGTCACGTGGAGGCACTATGTTATACTTAAATGCTGAAGTGTAATCTTGTTGAGCGCCACAGTGCTTGAGTCTATTTTTATATTAAGTATAAATAACTTTTATGTCTTTTTCTGTGAGAGGGTTTTAGAGAAGACTAGATGTGAGTCTAAGAGAGACCAAGGAATAGAGAGATACATCATATAAAGTGGTAGGTACACATTATAGTGAGCAAACAATCAATTAAAGAGGAATGGAGTGTGGAACACAATGTGGTAAGGGGAGATTCACTTTTGGAAAGGTCCATCCATAAGATATTTTTGGGATTCTTCATTTCAGGTAATATTTTCTCCATCTCCTTGACTTGTACTTTCCTTAGAGTAATTAATGAAATTTATGTTGTTGAATTTTTATTCAATGGCTTGCTAAACTCATATTTTTAGAATGATGATATGAAAACTATTATAATTCCTAATGTATACTCTTATGTTTTAGAGGACAAATGATTATTTTTATTATCTCCTGCTCTTCATTTAATTTATGCAGTGGTCATGAATAAAATTAATATATAATGTGATACATTGCTTTAAAGAAGTAATTTTGGAACAATTAGGGGAATTGAGATGAAATGCTTGAATGCCTAGACATATAATGTTTAGTATTCTTGAGTCTATTTATATTTAATAATTGTTAGAAAGCCATAAACATTCAATTACATCCATATATGCTTGATAGATATTTAAAAATATAAATGCTCTGATTCATAATAAATGTTGAAAATTCTGCTTAGGAAAGCTTAGGATAATAATTGTCATTAGTCCAAAACATTTTAATTACTAGCATCTTCATTATTTTCTGCACTTCTCATTAGATATAGAGATTACCCCATATTTCATTTTCTATGATAATTAGTAGTGTGGATAGATGGTACTAGAAAATTTGTGTTGCAAATTAATTTTCGTGGGATAGACACTCTCTCATATAATTTATTACTTGTTAAACATGTATACTTGCATTTTGATGGCGTTATATCCATGAAAACCTAAACTAAATACAACCCCCATCACATTCATGGAAAATATCTGAATTATTAAGAAAAAAGTCAATTGGAGCTAGATATTCAATAATAAAAGTTCAATGGACTTAGGTGATAATGATTGCATGATTTCTTACTAATGTTATAACGATATTATTAAACTTCTTACTTTTGGGAATCAATTTGATTGAAGTGGAATGGTAAACTTTATTTTACTTTATCCATGACAAAAGTTTCTATACTTTTTGAATCCTTAAAATTTCTTACACTAAATTCATTGGATTTAAGAAATATGCCCTTAAATTTTCTTTAATCACTAGGATGGCAATGTTTGGAGGACTAAAAATTACTATTGTAGTATCTTTGTTAAATATATAAATGGCATTTGTTAGCAACATTCCAAATTTCATTCTCACTTATTCTTTTATTGTGACTTCATATGAGAGAAATTTGATGTCTTCCTCTTTGTAATAGTAAAATTCACTTTAGCATGTAATTAAGTAAAAGCCATAGAAAATTACACCACTTTATCTATTAATCTACAAAGGATGCTTAATTTTCTTCTAATTTATAGTTTGATGATCTATAACTTAAGTATGCTAGGAAGGAATGAAGATTTGCATGAATCATACCACTCTTCTTTGTCTACTTTTTGTGATAGATTCAAACATCGAGTGAGCTATAAAATACAAAGTTGGAGGATCTCTTCCCACTAAACCCTCCAAGTTACATATTTTTTTAATTAAGTGGGTATATCCACATTGACACATTAGCCACACTTCACCTTATATATTTGATTTTTTTTTAATGCATTCAAGTGTTGACTGATGCTTGGTCATGTATCTATAGTTTTCATATAAAATACACTCTTTTATTATTCTTTTATTTTTCCTCCATTCGGTCGCTAGTTTTGGAAATCTAGAGCTCGTTTTGGTTCTCCACCACTAACTTTTGGAATTTTGGTGCTTCACTTTGGCTATGGATAGATCCTTTATTCTTTGATGTTCTCAATTTTATTATTGATGGGCAATGGACTACAATGCTCACCTAATATTCTTTGCTTGTTATGTTTCAAAATTACTAGGAATCATGGCTTTGGCATTCACATAAACCTTTCATGCAAATAGTCAGGTAAAGTATACCTTGCGGACAGTCGAGCTCTGATCAAGAATCTTGGTAAGAAACCTACAAGGAATACTCCAAAAAACCATAAGATTACCACATAAATTAGAAATAGCTTTAAACCCCTCAATATTATAAATACTCCAGGAATTATTCCAATCAAATAACCCCACCAAAGCATTTATCAGGCACACCCTCTTCCCCTTCGTAAAATAGAAAGGACCATACGGCTTGGAATCATTCTGATGCCACCAGAAACCAGAATTACCCAAAATACTCAAACTAAAATGCATACCATGACTCAGAATATACCCAGCAATACTATTCAACCAGGAAATACCAAATAAAAGCTCACCTAGAAAATTCAACAGACACCCCCATTTAGTAGCAATGAAGTACTTATCCATAATAGTGACAAACCAGCAGGTAGATACCAACCCCGGAAAAGAAAACAAACAACCCCAGCAGCAGCAGGAAAGAGAAAACATAGCCAACAGAATAACCGCAACAGAAATAAGGAAGACAAAACAGAGCCAACAGAACATAAAAATAGAATCATCCAGCTCTGAAATAAGGCATACAAGCCTTATCCATGAGAAGCATACCCTTCAAAACTTGATCTAAATTTAAAATATTCAATTCTTCATATAGAACCCCTATTAGCAAGCCAATCCGCACAAACATTGCCTTCCTTGTAAATATACGAAATAAAAACATTCATCTCATTCATAACATTCTTAACTTTTCTAAAAAGATAAAAATAGTTAGCATTACCAGTGGCCCCATCTTTAATACTTTGAACAATAAACATAGCGTCTAATTCAATCCACACAGAATTACAACCATATTTAATACACAGTTCCAGTGCCAGAATTAACGCATTCAGCTCAGTAGAAATAACATCATTAATCTGAAGAGGAGTAGCAAAGGCAGCCACGACCTCTCCACAAAAATCACGAATAATACCTCTCGCTCCAGCCGTCAGCAAACCCACAGATCCATCAGTGTTCAATTTCACATAAGGATGTTTGGGTTTTATCCAGTAAACAAAAGAATCAGCCATAGCGGGAGAGACTTGATCGAGGGTAATCCCAAAGAACTCAGCCAAATGCTTACATCTATAAAAGGTTTTACTAGATAAAATATTGAAATTAAAGAGCTGCAAAACCTTTCTTTTCACATTATCAATGATAATTTTAGCATCCATCTTCATATTTTCATGTTTAGCCTCATTTCTAGCCCTCCAAATATACCAGAGAATAAGGATGGGTAAAAGATTAAAAATATGCCCTTTACTAGAATGAAACCAGCTCTCCAACATCAAATGCAAGGTATTAATCGTCGTAAAATTCTTATCAGTAATGTTGTTGAAATAACTCCAAACTTTTTTAGCAATCAACCCATTAATGAAAAGGTGGTCAATATTCTCACAATTAAAACAACAAAAACACTTAGAAACTAACGTAATACCTTTTCTTTGAATCAAATTGTCAACAGGGAGAAAACCTTTAATACACCTCCAAACAAAAGTAGAATAGGTGATAAGAAACGAACTATGCCAAATAGCCGCAAAAATAGGTGATTTAACAGAAGGAATCCAAAAATTCTCCCACAGGTTTTTTGAGTTTAAATTTACCATTGGAGGACACAGTCGAAAGAATTTGATCATTGCAATTCAGCTGTAAAGGAATTTTCAAAATCCTATCCACCAAACAGATAGGTAAAATCTCTTTTAACTTATCAATATTCCAACCATTAATTAAAAAGAAAGAAGACACTTTAACAGTTTCCAAGGTATTAGTATTTAAGTAAGCATCAATCGCAGTATTACCCAACCAGTTGTCTTGCCAAAAATAGATGTCGCCCTTACCCAAGCCCTACTGGATAAAGTTTTTTGCTTCCCATTTTATGCTACACAGCCTTTTCCAAGTCCTAGAATCAAAATTTTTATAAAAACCAAAAGTAGGATGCATCTTATTACAATATTTAACATTCATATAATGAGCCCATAAACTAGAATTGGACCGAAAAGAAAACCACAATTTGTATGAAAAAGCAGTAGTTGTATCATTCAAAGTCTTACAACCGAGGCCCCCTTCATCTAACACCCAACAATTTTTATGCCACGCCGACCAATGAATAACATTAGCACCCAACTTGGAACCCCAAAAAAATTTGTTAAACATTCTTTCCATTCTAGCACAAATAGAAAGGGAATGCATTAAGGTATTAAAAAGATAAATGGGAATTGAATTAAGAACAGATTTAATAAGAATCAAACGGCCACCAAAAGTCAAAAAATTAGACGACCAACTAGCCATTTTTTTGAACCATAGTGAAAATTTCTTCAAAAAGGAAATTCTTTTTCTTACCATTGTAGATCGGCGTCCCAAATATCTCATCGGCAACTTTTTAGCTTGAAAGCCACAGGCTCTTTGAATAGCTTGAATTCTGCTCTGGTTAACCGATTTGCCAACAATTAAAGTACTCTTATCTTTACTAAAAGCAAGGCCACTACAACCATTAAAATTAGTAAGAAATTTCATTAAAATTTTGACATTCGTAATAGCACCATTTAGAAAATAAAATGAAATCGTCGGCAAAACTCAAATGAGATATAGGGAAACCTCTAATTGTACGAAACTTCAGGGAAATATTCTTAGCATATAGATCTTATAATCCTTTAGATAAATATTCCATAGCAATAATAAAAAGAGCAGGAGAAATAGTATCCCCTTGACAGAGACCTTTTGAAGATTTAAAATAACCATGCTTTCTACCATTTATAATAATCGAGAAGAAACAATTCTCAATACTATTTTTAATCAATAAAATGAAATCCTGGTTAAAACCAAATAAAGCCAACACCTTGTAAAGGAAGCTCCAATCCAAATTATCATAAGCTTTTGTAATATCTAACTTAAAAATAATATTACCCTCAGTAATCTTTAGCATTTAAATCATGAGTAAGTTCTTGAGCAAGCAAAATATTATCACAAATAGTTCTCCCTTTAACAAAACCGGTTTGATTCAGAGATATAATTCTAGGCAACACTTTAGACAGTCTATTAGAAATAATTTTAGAGTTCAATTTATTAAAAAAAGTACACAGACTAATAGGTCTAAAATCATTCCAAGTGTTAGCCCCTTCTTTTTTCTTAATAAGAACAATATTAGAAGAAGAAAAGAATTTAGTGTAAGAAGTGCCACCAAAAAAATCTTGTACAGCTTCAATAACATCCACCTTAATACTATCCCAAGAATTCTAAAAAAACAAGGTCGAAAAACCATCAGGACCAGCCATAGCATCGCCATTCATCTCCTTGATAGCATCAAAAATTTCATTTTCAGCAGGAATTTGACAAAGCAAAACATTATCAGCATCATTAATCAGCATAGGGATGACCGACGGATTATGAATATGCTCAATAACACATGGTTATTAAACATATTACAAAATAAATCCACTCCCAACTTACAGATAGACTCCTCCGTCTCAAGTAAAATTCCTTCATTGTTCACAATTTTATGAATTCCACTATTAATTTTATTCTTATTAGCAATAGCATGAAAAAATTTGGTATTTCTATCTCCCTCCATAACAAATTTAGCATTAGACTTTTGTTTCCAAAAGGACTATTCTTGAAATTGTAATTGGCAAAGAGCATTTTTAGCATGATTTAGATTAAACAGGTTATCCTCATTCGGTTTGACAGAATAAATACCATCCATATCCACAACTTTATTCTCAGCTTCAAGAATGTTTGAAAAGTTGTTTTTGAAAACATTTTTATTCCAATGTCTGAGACATTGTTTCAATCTAGCCAGCTTAGCCCAAAGCCTCAACATATCAGTAATAGTATCATCAGGAAAAACAGGAGCATTCCAATTGGATTCAAGCATCTCTTTAAAATTATCATGCAGTAACCACATATTAAGAAATCTAAAAGCAAAAGAACCAGTTTGATTAATCACATTAATATTAAGAAGCATTGGAGAATGATCCGAAAAAGTTCTACTCAAGTGCTCCACATTAGTAGCAGTAAATTTGGCAATCCACTCATTATTAAACAAAATTCTATCCAAACGTTGACAGAGATTAGTCCTATTCCAGGTGAAAGGACTACCAAAGAAGCCGATATCATTCAGATTACAGTCATTAATCATGGAATTAAAATTTTCCATAGCTCTAACATTAGGGAGACCACCTCCCCTTCTCTCGTTAGCATTAGAAATAATGTTAAAATCCCCTCCCACACACCAAGGCCCATTAATGTTATTAGAGAAATTAAAAAGTTTCTCCCAAAGATTAACACGATTAATTCTCATAGAAGCAGCATAAACAAAAGACGTAAAGCAGTTCATATTAAAAACATTAACATGACAATGATCAACTTGATGGAAATCAGCTACAATACTTAAAGAAATAGATTTGTGCCACATAATCCAGATTTTGTTTGAACAATTACCAAAATGCATAGCAAAACCCAAAAAATTTAGCAGTTTCAACTATTTTATCCAAAGAAATAAGAGGTTCAAATAAAACCAGCACTTGAATATTTTGAATCCTACAAAGATTTTTGACTCTAAGTTTTGAATCTCTACCACCAATCCCCCTAACATTCCACAAAAGAGTTTTAATCATTGCAATCTTTTAAGGAATTTTGAGCTCTAGTATTTCTAGGGGTAGCAGGACAAGAATTTTTATTGTGCTTACCTTTTTTCTTGCCACCTTTCAAAATACCCTCCTCCTCAGATATAATACAACCATCTGTAATATTTTTACTAATAGGAGAAGAAACCGTACCTTGCTTAGTGGGAGACATAGCATTTAAGTTAGAAGGGGGCACAAATTCTCCTTCTTCATAAGGTTCATTAGAAACATCCGCACCATTCTTTTCCAATTGATCATAATCCTGTCTCGAAAGTAAAGCATTCTCAATGGCCACAGAGTTAGAAATAACAGGCATATCGTTAAGCATATCATCAATTAAAATGAAGAGTTTAGGATCAGCTTTAGTTTCATTAATGCTGGAATCTAACAAAACATCATTCTTAGCATTTAAAACACCAACAAACATGTCCTGTTCAACTTCTCCCACATGACCGATCTCTTCCCCAAATTCCATAATGTTATTAACATTTTCCACCTGTGCCAATTGACTAGTAGGAGGCGGTTCCACATGAATAACATTTCCTTCATTATTATCAACGACCGGCATATAAATTTGGTTATTCTCAGCAGATCCAAGCCTCCCACTAGCCTGAGCAGCAGGCTTCTTAAGTTCCGGGTTTAGTTTAAAACAGTCAACTTGGGCATGACCATGAATTTTACAATGAGTACAATATTCTGGGACTTTTTCGAATTCAGCTTTTTTGCAAATAACCATAAGCCTTATATCCGACCCATATTTCCT